>NC_058092.1:235973500-236288000 GCF_020171115.1 Neogale vison
TAGATGCACACAGAGTATAGTTCCAGAAAGCTGAATGACTTTGATGCGTCCCTTTGTGCCTGAGTCATACCTTCTTTGTCTCAAAAATAAAGGGCTGGGTGACAATTTTTTAAAGGCCCCTTGCAGACATAAAGTTGATGTTCTTGGGGGATGTCTGTCTGGATTCTGAGTTAATATGGAAATTGCCCTAACGTCCCCACTGCTGTGAATCAGCCAAGCCTGCGCCAGATACATCCATCGCCTTTCCTGCTGGAGGAAGTCTGCACCTCATGGTGTAAATGTTTTATAATCTTCACCAGAAAAGAAAGCAGCAAAGGATCACTCCACTCCTCCTGCCGCCAGAGGAACAAGGAACCTAGAAAGGAGGGTTTTATGAATGGGGAAAACATTTTTGAAAAGCAGTCTTCTTTCTGTGGTGTTGCTTACAGGCAGGAAGTAAGAACTGGGCATCCCTGGGCTTCGATTTTAAAGCCTCTGCAGAAGCAGTAGGTGGTAACATAAAGTCACCTTCTCCCCACTGTTCTGAGAGGCATTCTGGCAAGTGGTTCTGGGGCTGTTGATGCTCTGCTCCACCTGGAGAAGGGACTCATCGAGAGGGTGGATTGCTGGATCTTGTAGGAAACCATGGAAACCCCAGATGCCAGGTTGCTTCCTTCTCCTGCGCGTCATCCGCAGAAGGCAGGCTGGAAAGTGCCGGTCGCAGAGACGGAGTCAGGGTGCTGCAGGTAGCACTGGGCGCGAGATCCCACTCAGAGCCATCACTGTTTCCAAGTCCTGTTTCTGGCTGCCTTCCCACCTGAAGTCAACACCGACATTCTGTTGTGCTGTTTCCTGTTGTGGGTGGATTTATTTAATTTTTAATGAGTGATTCACCGCCCATGGCTGTGTGTTTTCCTCCTGCTGAGAATGAAGACCTATTTCTTTTAAAAATTACTTTTGCTGTAATCTAGGTAAGGTGGTGGTGCTCAGCATGTCCGAGACAAGGGGACACGGCGCTGTGCCGTAGGGAAGGCGTTTCGCCTCCCCCCGGGGCTCTGATGGAGTAACAGTGATGAGGTCATCCCATGCCAGATGGGGTTCTCGGTTAGAGGACGCCAGACCTCACGAAACATCCCCAAACCCTCCTTTCTATAAAAATTGTTTTTAAACGCTGTGTAGCTGTTTTGAACAATTTTTTTTTCATGTTGCTACAAATCCACTCCACTTGGAAAGCCACGTGGTCGGTCTCCCTCCCAGAGAACCCAGGAACATAATCAGTTTCCACTCAGTCAAGCTTCCTCCCTGCCCGCCTGTTTACTGCAAGTGGCTCTGTCCACCCAGCTGGGCTCACGTACCCCTTCTGCTCCGTAACCTTAATGGAAAATAGCGCGGGGGGTCGTCTTGGCGGCCAGGGCTGTGGAGCTCCTCCCTCAGGGTCACTCCCGGCCTCAGTGCTTCCAGCCCTCGGCAGCTCAGCCCTGTGCCTGCAGGTGGATGGGGCGTGCGGCCATCTGGACGAGCGTGTGCCCCACACCCAGCCCCCAGGGCCCCAGCGTGGGTTTCGTGTGCGAAGTCAGAAGTCCGAATACCGCTCCGATATTCAAGGACCTCACCGGAAACCTTAATACTGCATCCGAACTACAAATACCACATCAAGAATCCAAGTACCAGCCAGTTATCCAAGGACGTCTTCTAGAAATCCGGGCATCATGTCAGAAAGCTACGTATTCAACCAGAATCCCAAATGCCTGGTCGGAAGCCCGAGGAGCTCGTCTGGACATCTGTCATATCCTGGGACACGGAGAGTCTTCATTTGTCACGAGAATGTGTTGACCCCTTTCTGAAATTCATTCGAAAGGTAAAAAGAAAAAAAAGTTAACTTTTATTTCGACTGGTCTATCGTGCGTTTTACGGAAATTTCTCGGTTGTGTAAGTCACAGTGTCCCTGGGAAACCCGAACCAGTTTGGAACTGGCCCCAGTCACAGAGTGTCGCAGGCCCGGCGGGGGTCTCAGCGGACGCTGGGGGAAACTGTTCCTTGACGTTTCTGATCCCGCTTCGGGGAAAGACAGAGAACTGGCGTCAGTGGGCGCTCAGCAATCCCGGTGGGAAGTTTCCTACACCCACGGGAAAGGGTTCTCTTGGAGGATATGATTACAAGAGAATTAAATCCTCATCTTGGGAAACGACAAGTCAGATTAAGAGAACTAACTGCCTGAAGAAGCCCCCAGTTCGCCTGTGGAAAACGCATCGTTCCTCGAACTCCTGTTTTCTACTCTCCGTAATTTGCAGACGAGGTCTGATGTCACTAGCGCCTGGCTGGATCCCTTGCAAAGGGAGAGAGAACAGTGGATTTGGCTGCGTGCCCGCCGGTGACCTGTGGGTGGGGCCCAGCAGCTCGGGGACCGCGGTGTCCTAACGTGGATCCGCAGGCCTTGCCCAGCACCCAGCAGACCCCCGGCTCCACGGATGCTGGTGAAGGAGAAGAGGAGTGAGTGGTCGGGCAGAGGACGTGGGGGACAGCAGCAGTCAGCGGAAAAGAAAATGCCAGCTTTGCACCTTGCACAGCGCCTGGGGGCCACTTAGCGCACACGCGGCCAGCCGCATAAGGTGCTCAATTGCTTGTTCAAAAAGCAGGATAAAAAGCTTTTTCCTTTCTTCCGTGGTCTCTCTCTGGACTTATCACGCTGTTGTTTCTTACTTCTTCTTCTTTTTTTTTAATCTTCTATTTAATGTCATGCTCAGTGGGGCACAGACACACTCTAGGCCGTATAGACCCTCCCTGAAGCCTGAGACTGTGCCCCTGCCCCTTGGTGACTACTTCGGGGCTAGGAAGCAGACAGTCAGGAGCCTGTCCTGGAGGGGTGGCAGAGGCTGAGCCAGGTGTGACAAAGGCTCCAAGCCCTTGGATGGGGCACCATTGTCCCATCAGACTGCACTAAGTACAAGCTCAGAGAGAAAGTTAGTGCAAAGTAGGTTTGAAACCCCATGCTCCGCGCCCTTCTGAGGAGCGGGCTCTTGGGGACGGCTCTGGTGTCACACCCCCGAAGCAGGCCAGCCACAGAAATGATGGTCAGAGCACTGGAACGTTCACCCGTGGGTTTCATAATAAGGGGCTTCTGTTCCCCAACTAGCGCTTCAATTCTCTGATCCCGTCCTTCGATCCCGTCCTGGCCACCTGGGGCCAGCCCTCCTCTCTGACTGCCTGTCCCACTTCACAGCTTCCTGCCACCCTCTTTACGTTGTCATCAAGCACCTCCTACTCCTCTGAAGGGGGCACTGGTGCACTGGCCCCTGCTGGAAAGTAGGCACGGAAGGGAGCGCGTAATAAGCATTAACAATGCTTATGCCACTTTCTGGAGCAGCTGGGTCCAGCTTCCCCCCACCCCCAGCACAGAGCAGGGGTTGCCACGACGTGGCTGTGGCAGCCGGGGGACGGGGTTCAAACACCAGCTTGTCCTTAGCGGACTGCCCAACAGCAAAACAGTCGAGTGCCTTTTCCGGCCTCCATGGGAAGGGCTTCGGTGGGTGCCCGAACCCCTGAGTTCTCGGGGCCAGTGGATCGGAACGGCAGCACCCAGTTACCCGGCCAGGGCCCCGGGGACGGTGTGGATCCTGCAGGCGGGTTTGGAGCTGGACAGCCCCAAGGGTTTCTGGGGTTCCATCAATAACGTCGCGCAGTAGATTGTCACAAACACCTACGTGAAAGCTTGGTTCTCCTGGGACGCTGCGGGGTTTGGCCAGTCCTTCTGGGTGTTGTACCAGGACGACTAAAGGAGGCGTTGCTTGGGGCTATCGTGAGGCTGCTGATTGCTGGAGAGAACTGGCGTGTCAGGAGCCTCATCCTCCCTACGAGCCCCATGGAGCATTTCTCCCCGTGTTTGTGTTCGCGCCACACACGCACTCACACTGGAAGAAAAAAAACCCAGACCACCTTGAACTAAATGGACTTGACCTCTATTTCTCAAACGTGTGCTAGCATGAAGTCGGGGGCTTTCTTGGAGAGTTCGGCGAGCGGTCTTCTCCCCCTGCACCTGCCTTAGCCGACAGCCCTGGCATTAAAAAGGTCTCGTTTCTCTGGGGAAAATTCATGTCATGGACTTCTTGTTGCCAGGAATCAGTGCAACTGGCTTCTCATTTCAAGATGATGCAAATTCTTGTGTGTTATTCCCGGTGCAGACGTGGAACCATGAATGATGTCTAATTATTTCGAAGGGAGAGAGCCTGTCCAAGAAGGACATGACATTCCAGAAGCTTCCGTTGCTCAGCAACGTGTCATTTTAGCTTCGTGTCACCAAAGGCAGGTAAATGGACCAAAGCCCATTTGATATTGGTAGTGTATAAAGGGAAACTCGCCCTGTTCGAATCAGGGCTTCTGCTGCAGAAAGGCACCGGGGCAGAGCGGATCTGGACAGGCCAGCGGGCTGAGGGCTGCACACCGGTGCGCACCATGTGGGGGCAGAGGGCTCGGTGGCGCCCCCTTCCTCCTGCACCACACTGACTGAGGAGTAAAGCATAGCAGATTGCTCAGGATTCTAACTGTACGATCTCCAGCTTAACAATCTCCTTCATGGGGTTCCTGGGTGGCTCGGTGGGTTAAACATCTGCTCAGTTTATGATCCTGGGGTCCTGAGATCGAGCCCCACATTGGGCTTCTTGCTCAGCAGGGAGCCTGCTTCTCCCTCTGCCTGCTGCTCCCTTGCCTGTGTTCTCTCTCTATCTCAAAATAAATAAATATAATCTTTAAAAAAAAAAAAAGAATTTCCTTTAGAAGCTTTCCTCCTGAGGCCACCCCTGTTTTTTTAGGTGTGGTCCCACAGTGTGGAATTCCCGTCCATCCAGTCCCCCCCGCCCCCTCCCCCCGGGAACTCAGCTTCCACTCCACGCCTCGTTGCACGTGAGTGGCTCAGCTCACGAAGTCTCTACTTTCCTTGGGAAGGAGGATGCAGAGAGCCGCTGGGACAGCTCAGCCCACACCCCCTCAGGCTCTGAACACACACAAACCCTCCGCTGCGTCCTGGCTGGGGAGGGGCAGGGGTTACTGTAAAAGGAACCACCCTCTTTCTTCACGGAGTGGGTGTTGTGAGAAGCGTGTCTATTCATTGTTGTAGCCTAGGCTTAAGGCCCCATGACATTCTTTCCTATGTGGGGAGAGTTTTCTTTCTGTTCCTAAAACAACAAACCTTCTCAGCTTCAAGCCTGGCCAATCTTAATAGAGTCATGGCAAAAAAAAAAAAGAGAGAGAGAGAGAGAGAAAGAAAGAAAATAAGAGAAAAGGTAAAGCCAAGCAAAAACCAACCAAACAAATCAAGGGCATTGGTGGGGAGGGGGGATGTCATGGGGAGAAGATACCTAAACGCCCATATAACCTGACTCAAATTCTGGTTAACCTTGTGATTTGGGGCCAAATTTAGATTTGACATTTTCCTTGAAGTTTGGCTTTAGTTAATTACCGGCTTTTCCAAACAGCAGCCTCTGAAGTCCAATCCAAATTATTTCTCCCTTTTGATTAATATCCAAGCCAACTCTTAAGACCATTTGTAGTAAAAGCTGAGGACGGCCAACTGCTGGCCCAGTGTCGCAGAGGGTGAAGCCCTGAAATCCACAGGCTCCAAAGGGAGGTGTCCACCTGCCACCTTCAGGGCCGTGCCTCCCGTCCCTACTCTGCTGTGGGGCCGTCAAGGGATCGGTCCCTTCTCCCAGCCTGAGCTCCAGGTTAGAGCCTCAGGGCACCAGCACCCGCGAGTTCAGGGGGAGTTCAGTATGTGAATAGAACCTCCCTTGTTTTGTGGAAACCAGACCTCACAGTTAGAAACCTCGGGAATTCACTGCCACGCAGGGTTATAGGTTTGTGTGCATATACATGTGTGTGCTAGTTACAAGGAAAACCCACGTGGGAGCTGCACGCATCGCCGAACTCAACCCTTGCTTCAAAAATGAGCATGGCAGAGGTCCAGTGAACGTGACCTCCCAACCAGGAAACATTTATTTTTGGTGATTCCGAGTTATATTACTTTTGGTTTCTGAGAAGCTCTTCTGGGGTCATTGGAAACAGTAAGGAATTCCTCCAGCAGTTAATCAAAGGGACTACATCAAGGTAGCGTGAGAGGTTTCTGCTGCTTGTTTTTCATCTCGCCGCCCCGGTCGAGGCTGGGTGGTATGCAAGGACACTGCTGGCTGTCCCCATCCATCCCACCGCGAGATGAAGGGACGAGCTCCGCTACGTTTTACGTAGCCAGGTGTTTGTTTTCCAGAAAAACCTGTGCCGTGTGAAACAAATGATTTGATTTAAGTGTGGGGTATGACTGCGGTGGGAAGCAGTTGAGCACACAGCCGCGATGCTGCAGCATCTCCATGGCAACGGGTGGAAATAATGGCCCCCTTCGGGAATAGGAGAGATCTCAATCGTGGTGCAGGCGTGCTGCACTGGCTGTCTGCAGGAGAGATGGTTTTCAATGATTGTCGCAGAAATTCCTTATCAACAGAAAATGAATGAGAAGTGGCGTTTTCAGAAAATAAATGGATTTACCGACAACTAACGTGATCCTCGAAGTCACCAAGGACAGCGAGGCTGAGATCTGAGAAGCCGATGATTCTGGGCCCAACACTGTCCCGGTAGCTCCTCAAGGCCTGGTCACCGTCCCTGCCACACAGAACACATCTCCAGGACTGTTGCCGACTTTTTTTCCTTATTGGAGGCAGACGCAATTGGGCATTAATTGGAGCAGAGTATATAACTCCCTAGCACAGTCGTTGCCCACAGCAAGTACTCAGTAAACAGTGCTGGAAATCAAATTCCCGGGACCGAGTGAACATCTGTGCCTGGGGATGGGCAGAGGAATTGTCGTCGTATGAATAAAATAAAGTTAGACATTGCAGCAGACCCCTGACCCACGTCGTGGGCTGCTTCGATGCACCCGTGTGAGCATCCGTCTGCAAGACTGGACTAAGCGTTACACCTGTCTGTGCCCGTGTGATGCCGACACTAGACACACACACACACGCACGCACACACACCCCACCGGGAAGGGCACTCTCTTTAGGAAGCCGCCGCTTTCCCAGGGATGTGGCTCAACCCGCAGACTGTGAAATCAAGCAACTTCCACAGTGTCACAGGGGAAGGAGAACTCGGTCAGAAGAGGCCAGCGGCAGGAGTTTCGGTTTTTCGGCTAACACACGAGAGAGTCGTGTCGTGGGTACGTTTCCCTTTTTATTTTAGGAAGTGCCGTGGAGGAAAGCAGAGATATTTTGGGTATGAGACGTTGACTCTGCAAAGCTGCACCATTGCCTGAAATAGACTTGCTCTTCGGGCCGAGCGGAGAATGCCAGGATGCAGGAACGTCACCTTCCCACCCTCTTTGGGAGAAAAGGTCTCGTAGCACGTGTGCCCACGGGCGTCTGGCTTCCGTGTGTGCACGCCGGTTGTGTTGCGAAGTGCATCTGAAAGAGCTTGAGTTCTCGTTCTGCCTCAAAGGAGCCCGTTCGGGAGAAGGAAACGTGCGGCGTGGGGGCTGGGGACTGGGGCTGCGCAGTCCGCTCCTCCCGGCGGCCTGCGGGCCGTGGATGCTCTCCCGGCCTCCGCCCTGCGAGCTCAGCGCACCCCTGCGGGCTCTGCTTCCCCGGCCTGCACCGCCGCCCTCCGCGGCTCCGCATGCCTGGAAGCCAGCCCGGGTCGCATGCCGCTTTTCTTACTGATTTACTGTAAGCTGGAAAAACAACCAAAAAAAGTCACTATGCCGCCCCAATTATAAATTTATTTTTAAGTGTTTATTCCAACGAGAGATGAGCGAGCTCTCCTGTCCCTGTCCCCTGCTGGATGTTGGGCTCTGGTTTCTGACTTCGCCTGCGTGCCAGCAGCCGCCAGCCTCGGAAGGAGAACTCCAAAGGGACTACGGCGTGAAGAGTGTGTCGCCTCTGGCCTCTGCAGCCCGTGTGGAGATGCTCACCTTGTCAGCCAGGGAGACGCCACAGCTGTGGACGTGGGTTTGAGCACAGTGACCCCCTGGGGCTGCTCAGACTGGCTGCTCTGTGAGTATCCATGGATGCGGAATACGGACGGGAAAGGGGATTTCTGGAAGGTTCCTCCATCTCTCGCTGGGGCTGTGCGTTATTCTCCAACAGCTTTTTTCTTTTTTTTTTAAAGACTTTATTTATTTATTTATTTATTTGTCAGAGAGATAGAGAGATCACAAGCAGGCAGCACGGCAGGCAGAGGCAGAGAGAAAAGCAGGCTCCCCGCCGGGCAAGGAGCCCGATGTGGGACTCGTTCCCAGGACCCTGGGATCATGACCTGATCCGAAGGCAGAGGCTTCCGAGATCAGACGAGGTCGGGCGCATTCAGGGTGGTACGGCTGTAGATTTAACTGACTGAGCCACCCAAACATCCCTCTCCAACAGCTTTTTTTTTTTTTTTAAAGATTTTATTTATTTATTTGACAGACAGAGATCACAAGTAGGCAGAGAGGCAGGCAGAGAGAGAGGAGGAAGCAGGCTCCTTGCGGAGCAGAAAGCCCGATGCGGGGCTTGATTCCGGAACCCGGGGATCATGACCCAAGCTTTAACCTACTGAGCCACCCAGGTGTCCCCTTTAAGCTTTTAAAGTTAATAGCTCATGTCGTGACTTCCCGGTAGTTCAGGAATGTCGCGGCAGCTGTGTTCGCGGCCCCGGCTGTGTGGGAGTGTAAAACCGTCTCGCCGGTTTGTAAGATGCAGCTTCGCGGAGACGGTCGCTCTGCAGTTTTGTCCAAGTGATTCATGCCAGCCGTGTGCCTTCCTGCTTCAAACATGCTGTTGAATGTACAAGCGCTTTCTCCTTCCCTTGAGATCGAGAAACCAGAGGTACCCGAAGCAGGGAGAACAGGCTGAACGTTTTGGATGCGCATCTTCTAACTAAGGTGAAAATTAAGGCATTTTAGGAAATATTTGACCTGAAAGCAGACTAACCAGTAATTCGGAACGTTGCCCCAGAAAGCTGGAGAAAGAGTTTTCTCTGCCCACACTCCTTTTCTCTCTGACTTTTAAGCAGGCCGCGGTCGAAGGCTGAGCCACAGTGAATGGTACGCGCTCTCACAGGGACTGTGCGTGATAAACACAGTTTATCAATTTCGAGTGATTTATCAAAAATTACTTGCCGGTTGTAAATCTCCTCCCTGGATAAACCCAGATACGACTCACCGAGGAATTATTCTGGAGACGTACGACGGGAAGAGCTTTCCTGCTGGGGGTCGACACGCGGCATTCTGTGTGCTGCTTTGTTTCAGCCAGTTTATCCCGGAACGCCCATCTTTCCTTGGTGTCCCCACAAGCTCTGTTCTCCTCTCAAAGGACACCAGTCATCCCCATATTACCCTCAGAGTGCCACCAGCGCTGACCTGGCTCCCTGCCCCGGAGCGCTCAGCTGTGCGGAGCCACAGCACGCCCCAGGAGGAGACTGTGCCCGGTGATGGGACATTTCTCTGCCAGCTGCCCTCGCAGCCCAGGTAGAAGGGGCTCCCTGCCCATCTGGGCCTCCACACAGAGCAAGACAAATGGGAACCAAGTTCACTGTAAATATAACATTGGCTTCATCTTGTTTGCATTAGAGAGAAGCTTAGACTATCTTCTGCTGGAAAAGTCTAGAGGGAAGACCGCCTGGGCTTTGTCTACGGTGGGAGCGGGCTTCTGTCACCTTCCCGGCAACTATGAGCCGCCCCAACTGTTCTTTGCTAAAGAGAAATCTGATTGGGTGCCCGGGCCTGCGTGTGTGCTGGGCAGGGATCAGCATGTAGAAAAACGGGGCCCAGCGCGGCATGGATGGGGGTAGGGAAATTCTTAAGAAGCGTTCGGTTTTGCGTTTGCTTGCTTTCCCCTTGGGTGGCGTGGGTGCTGGAGAAGGGCCCGCGGTGGGTGAAGCCCGAGCTTTCTGTGTGGAGTATTCTACCCCAGGTGAGCTGGGGGGGTGACGGCGGTCAGGAAGTTTGTATATGGGTGGCCCCTGCAGGAGAGCTCCAGAGGGAAAAGCACAGGGAAGAGAATGCTCTGAGGGAGGAAGCTGAGAGTGGACGTCACTGCCTGACTCCAGGGCCTCCCGCAATAGAAAAGGGTCTGGCGGGGAAGGAGGCGGCGATGGGGCCGGCGGGAAAACGCGGTAGTATCAGAGCCGGGAGTGCAGAGGGACGACACTTGCTTTTGCTCATGGTCGTCTTCCTAGCACCGGGCACCCTGCGTGGTACCCAGCAGGTGCTCCCGCAGCCGTTCTGAAAACATGGGAAGGAACTAAAGGACAGGCAGCATCAACTCGTTCTTGCAAGATCTGGGGGTCCTGTGTCTTACGTATGACATGTTCTGTCCCTTTACATACGCCACGCACATGTACCCACATAGATATGGGCTTCTCCAGACGCTGGGTTCAAATCCTGGCTTGTCACTTTTTTGCTGAGGCTTCATTTAAAGCAGTGACCAGGGGGCCAAGATGAGGCTGTTCTTCTGATGTGCTTGACCCACCGCCTGCCTGGGAGCAGACCCCAGGCAGCATCGCTCTGATGCTTGTCCTATCTGCCCTCCTGTCGTCCCGAGGACACTGGAGGTCACGGATTTGTATTTCTTTGGGAAACAAATTTTAAAAACCAGCTATGCTCTGGGAAAACAAACTTTCACCAAAAATGTTTTCTAATGCATTAAAGAATATAAGCCCTGTCGATTCCAAAGCATGCTGTAAGATTTGTGTTTTAAAACTCTACCTTGTTATATCCATCCTGATTACGGCGCAAAAAAAAGGGGGGGGGGCTGGGGAGAGAATAAAGTGGCATAATAAGGTCAGTAAGCAGTTTTTAAGTGTAAAATAATCTTGAATATCTGGAAGCTTAAAAGGACATTTTACCCCATCCGTGTGTGGCAGCTTGTGAATGGACATAAGGCACCTGGCGTTCTGCCAGTGTTTTAAGATTAGAGCTAAAGAAATGCGACCTAACTTAATTAGTATAAATGTTGCTGTGTAACTTCTAATAATGAGTGTAATTTGCAATGCAGGCTCTCCATGTAATTTTGCACAATGGGACCCGCAGAATGTAGGACTAGTATTTAATCAAGAGAAATGATTAATACGGAAGAGGGAAAGTTTGCAGCTCAGAAGCCTGCAGGGGCTCCGTGCACCCGCCGGGACCCCCCGCATCTTCAGCAGCGGTTCCAAGGCCCCACGCAGCCCACCCCAGAGTGTCTGCCCCACCCCCCAGAGGAACTGCGAGACTGCCCCACGTCACTGGGGGCTTCTGCTATTTCCTCGCCTGGAAAGGGAGGATACGGATGGTCCCACTCTCTTACTCTTGCAGTCGGGGATTAAAGGGGTGAATGATGGAAAGTACTAAGTACTTAGCACTGAGTACACAGCACTCAACGGATGCTTCTTACTCCCACTTCTGCAAGTGTTCTTGTCCATGAGCCTCTTAGAAGCCAAAGTAGAGATGGTGCCTTTTATCCCAAACCACAGGATGTGGGGGTCCTCGGGTGATCTGTTCTTGCTGAGATAAGATTCATGCAACAGAATATTGGCCATCTTAGAACGATTCAGGATTAGTACACCCATAACGCTGTGTAACTACCATCTCTACCTAGTTCCAATACGTTGCTGTGTAACTACCAACTCTACCTAGTTGCAAGACGTCGTCCTCGCCCCAGAAGGAACCACCTGTGCCTTTTGTAGTTGCTCCCCCTCCCCCTAGGCCCCGGCAACCACAAATCTGCATTCGGTCTCTATTGATTTAGCTCTTGTGGCTATTTTATATAAATGAAACCATATGATCTGTGACCTTTCTGTCTGACTTCTCTCCCTTAACAATATATTTTGAGGATTATCCATGTCCTGGCATGTGTCCATACTTCCTTCCTTTTCATGGCTGAATAATATCCCATCGTATGATAGACCACACGCTTGATTTATCCATTCATCCACCGATGAATGTTGTTTTCTGCCTTTTGTCTATCGTGGATAGTGCTGCTAGGAATTTTTGGCTACAAGTTTTGTTTGAGCACCTGTTGTGAATTCTTTTAGGGATACACCCAGGGCTGGGGTTAATGGGTGCCACTGAGATTCTGTTTACCTTTCTAAGGGGTTGTCAAAGTTGACCCGAGTGGTTGTGCCATTCTGCATTCCCGTCAGCCTCGAATGAGGGTTCAAGATCGTTCGTATCCTCACCAACCCTTGTTTCTTCTTTCTTTCTTCCTTTTTTTAAAATTATAGTCACTCTAGTGGGTGTGAAGTGGTGGGTGTGATTGCGGGTTTGCTGTGCGTTTCCGTACTGATCAGTGTGCATTGAGTGTCCTTTCTTGGGCTTGCTGGCCATTCTTTGGTTTTCTCTGGACACGCGTCCACTTGAGGTCTCCCTTCGTTGTTTTGACTTAGTTACTTGTCTTGTTGCTCTTGAGCTGTGGGTGTCTTTATGCATCCTGGAAGCCAGATCTTTACCTCGTATATATCATTTGCAAATATTTTTCCTGTTCTATAGGTTGTCTTTCCCCTTTCTTGATAGTATCCTTTGATACACAAAGTCCTTGATGGTTTTCTTTGGAAACTGAGCGAACCTGTGAAAAACTTTGAATCACAAAGGAAGAAAGTCTTGTCTCCTCCAGCCTTCCTCAGACTCAAAGAGAGGCTCACTTTGGGTTCAGTGTGTCTTGAACATCTCTGAAACCTGCTAATCCACCGCTTTAACAAAAGGACAGAAGCCTTTGACTCAAGAGCCTCTGTTTTACCGCCCACCTTCCTCCCCATCCCTGAACTGATTAATTAAGGTCCTCTCTGGATATGGCAAGTAACAATGCTTTTCCCACTGACACTAATGAAAAGAGTTCTTTTTTAAATACACAAATTTGTTGTTGTTTTTGGAAAAAAATGAGTGAGGGACGCTTGGCTGGCTCAGTCAGAGGAACATGCAACTCTTGATCTCGGGGTTGTGAGTTTGAGCCCCTCATAGGCTTTATTACTTAAGAAAATAAAACTTAAGACAAAAAAAGAAAAAAGGAAAAGGAAGGAAGAGAGAAATGAGTGAATGCTGTGACTGTGACAAGCTTGTGAAGGTGGTCAGAGAACTCGGCGGCGGCTGCAGGCCCCAGGGGGAGCCCCGAGCAGGCGGCAGGTGAGGGCGCGTAAGGTCCAGCAGTCTGGGGATGGGGCCCAGACAGACAGCCTAGACGGTGCAGGGCAGGCTCACCGCTACCGACTCGTCCTTGCCGTGTTCTGGGACTCGTACCAGGCTCTGTGCTTCCGTGTTCCCCCCTGACGCCTCACTGCTATCGGGTGAGAGGAAGAGGTCTTGTCCTTCAGAGCACAGGAAGGTGTGAAGTTTGCCTGAGAGAAGAACATGGTGGGACGTGGTGACTGATGGATATGGGACAAGAGAAGGAGGAGAGTCCGGAAGGATCTGGAAGGATCTAGAAGGATCCTACAGCCAATGAAGGGAAAGACACAGGCAGACAGGAAACCAGATGCATTTTTAGAAACTGTTCTTAGTTTCGTGGGGCTGTTGTAAGACATTAACGCAAACTTCAAGGCTTAAAACAACAGAAGTATGTTCCTTCATAGTTCTAGAGGCTGGAGGTGTGACACTGGGTGTCAGCAGGGCCGCGTCGCCTTCGAAGGCTCCGTGAAGGCCTCCTTCCGAGCTTCTTCCAGCTTTGACAGCTCCTGGCCAGCCCTGGGTTCCTCAGCTCGTGGCCGAATTGCCCCATTTCTGCCTTGTCTTCACATGACCTTCTCTTGGGGGCATGTCTGTGTGCTCTCCTTTCTTCCAAGGCCACTAGGCATTCATTTTAGGACCTATCCTAACCCGTCATGACCTCATTTTTATTGAACTAATTACATCTGCAGAGACCTTATTTCCAAATAGGTCATATTTTGAGGTTCCTGGTAGACATGAATTTGGGGAGCAGGAGGACGCAATTGAACCCATATGACACCCATTGCTGGTTGGTGGCTTCTCCTCTTCCGCTGAAGGTTTTGGGGGTGGTGATAACACCACTGGGTTTCCTGAGACCAAGCCTAGTGCATCTACCTTCTCCCTGGAGTCCTGGCCTCAGCTGGGGCCCACACCACCAACATCCCTGGGTGCAGCTTCACAGACCGAGGGGAAAGTGGATTTTCATTGGCAAGGTTAAATCAGAGCACAACAATCAACCCCGAGGTGCTTCTTAGACACTTCGATAACTTTGACATGAAAATCACCACTTAATCTACGTTTCTTTCCTCCTGTCTGAGTCAGAGGGAAATTAAGAGGTTTACAGTCTTTCAAGCTTGTTAAATTATGTTTACATAGTTTCCAGATGCAGATAAGAGAGGAGCAGGGTTTGTGCTGTGTTAGTCCCGGGTAGCATCTTCATCAGAAACTCCCCCGTGGGGATCGGGGAGGCTCCTTGACACAGGGCTGCGATTCCCCCACTTCTGACTGCCTGACTTTGCCGGCTCTGGGCTACACCAAAGGGGAGGTCAAGAAACACTTGGGCGGATAAAAGAATGAAGAAAATCTACTCCAGGACACTCGAAAGGGGCCTTTCTGAACCCCAGAGATGGTGTCAGGTGCCATGAAAAATCTTCCACCAAAAAGAACATTTCTGGGGGGGCTCTGCCCGTCCCTCCTCCCTGTTGTCCTTGGATTTCAAATAAAAAGGACGTTCCTTGCTGGAACGGGTCTGATACGGCTGATGTCCAGTCTGACTGTTCTTAAAGAGGTCAACCTTTATTTGACCTGAACTTTTCTAAACACAATCGAATAAACTCCATTTCGCATGGCCTGTTTCCTATTTTCCTATTTCCTATTTCCCTTTAACCTGACTTTCTAGCAGATTCTGACATACATTTTCTTGAGGTCTCTTTCCTTGCCTTTTTTTTTTTCTCCTGGTAGCAGAACAAGGAATTCTCAAAGGACATGAAATTCTGTGATTCTATATTGATAAATATTTGAGGAGATGCACCTGGTGTTTATAGAGACATGGGTCGGGAAGAAACAAAGCTCAGCTTGGGCTTTTTTTTTTTTTTTTTTTTTGTAAACCTTTTAGCCATTTCATTCACTCACTGAACAAATATTTGTTAACTACCCATTTTAGGAGGCAAGGGCGTTTCCCAGGTACTGCACAATTAAAATGAAGTTCTGAGTGGAGATATTTGGAATCCCAAACCCATAAAACGCTACCATCGGTTAGTGCCAAAACAATTCATACATTTTGGGGGGTGGGGCAGAAGTGAAAGTAAATATTTTCAGTGAGTTTCCGGAATTTACAGAATGTGTTCTATTTGTCCTGGGAGGAAATGTTTCTCAGTTTAGACAGAGGCCCATGCTCCCCCTGCTTGTCCTGGTAAACTCTTACAGCCTTTCAGAATAATTCCCGGGTCTGATGAGCTCACTGTGACGGTGGGGACCTGGTTTTCTGAAATCTGCTTGTGTTCAGGCTGCCTGAGTTTGAGTTCTGACTCTGTCAGTTGACAGCTGGAAAGCCTGGGGCAGGTTTCTCAACTTCTCTGATCCTCAGAGTCCTTCACGGAAAGGTATGAGGAGAGCCTTGTATGTTTCTGAGCGCTGCTGCGAGGGTCGGGGCGCGTGTGTGTAACGTGCTTGGAGCAGCGTCCACACCAGAGCACGCACCCTGGGAACGTCACTGTCACGGCCAGGACCGGCACTCGTCCTCATCTGTCTCGCTCCTAGAAACGGTCGTCTCTGAAATAAGGGTGCATGTTCCGTCCCGGGTACCCAGTTCCTCCGTAGGTGAACTTGCAGAGTCCCAGTGCTGGCTTGCCATCTTCCTGCCGTTCCCAGAGGTGGGCTAGCCCTGGGGGTGGGAGCAGTCTCCCCCGCTTCCCCGGGAAGAAGGCATCCTTCCCCCTCTTGGGAAATGAGGCGAGCTCTGTGTCAGGGATTCCTGCGGAGTTCCCTGGCCTGTGCACCTGCCAGGGGACGAAGCAGGGCTCCCTCTGCCCGAAATAGCCTCCATTCAGGAGGGAGAAATCCTAGAGATTCTTAGCAACTTTCAGGGACCAGGAATAAGGCCTTAAAACCCAGTCCTGTTGTCTCTCAATCCAGCCGATCGGCATCCTTTCTCCCTGTAGGCTGCGGGGCTCTAGAATGGAGGCAGCAGCCGACCTGGGCTAGTGGGAGGTGAGCCTTCCAGGCTCCCGGCGTGGCAAGGCCCAGCTGTCTGGTGTGTCTCAGCTCTTGCAGGCTGAGCTCACATCTTCTCTGGCCTTTCCATCCTGACCACGGCCGCTGGCCAGGGGTGCGAGAAGGAGATGGAGCAGGGGAGACTTGGGAGCAGAGGCTGGAAGGTTCTGGCCCTTTCCCAGATGAGTTAGGTATGATGCTTCCAAAGGCACAAAGCAGCCAAGCCACATTTTCATCCTGCCACGTTTCTCTCCTCCTTCTGTGGCCGTGTGGCCAGCCAGCACCCCAGTCACCAGGCCTTGCACGAGCGCCAGGCCCAGTGCTTACAGAGAGACAGGAGGGGAGGCACTGGGACGCTTCGTGTGTCCCCTGCAGGTCTTACCAGGATAAGCCTCCATAAAAGATGGCTTAGGAAGCCACTGTCGGCACCTCCTCTGGGGTGTCTTCCTGTCCAGGCCATCAGAGCAGCCCTTCTCCTCGTGTCCAGGAGGCGCAGTATCCCAGCAGGGTCTTGGGAGTCCAGCAGGAGACACGTCCCCGGCCACGGCCCCATTAGTGCAGCCGGAAGTATGAACCTGAGACTTCTCGCTGCTCCGGAACTGCCTGGTTTTGCTGGAGGCTTATGTCTCTGGGACTGAAAACTGCCTTAGGTTTCCTTCCCGGACTTGGAACCCCAGAGTCTATTCTAAGAGAAAGAAGAGTGATTCTGTTGCTTCTGGTTTGGCTGCCTTTGAGCTGAACATATTGTAAAGTGTTTATTCACATTCCAGAAAAGGTGTGAAGGGCTTTCTCCTTATCTTGCAGACTTTCCCCCGAGGCTCCATGAAGTCACCGTTGTGCTCATTTTATAGGCTCAGAGAGGGAAAGCGCTGACCCAAGGTCACACAGCCCGTGGCCCCGAGCCCAGGTCCCCCTGAACGTGTGAAGGCTCCGTGCTGCTGGGAAAGCGGCAGTGACTTTTAAAAGATGCTAAGAAGAATTCGGTAATTTGGGGTTTCAGACTTGGGATTCTCCAATTCATAATGCTTAAATATGTCCCCCCGTCGGGGGACATACAGTGGAGCATCCAAGCCTGAACACCTTTGGAGAGAAAGGGGACACTGCTGGTAATTATGCCAGCTGCGGGCAGGAAGCCAGACTGTCCGGGACAAGCGGGCACGTGGTCACTCCGTTCAAGGACCCTCCAGAGCAGTGGGGGTTTTCTGTGTATCCCTCCGTCCTTCATTCCGCAGGCTCTCTGGTCCTGAAGCCTTCTCCCTGAGGTCGGGGACTGCTCCCACCCCCAGTTTGGCCCTCTGCTGGCCAGAACAAGGCCCACCCCTCCCCGCCTCAATCATGCAATGGGTCTGTATCCTCTGCACACGCGGCCTTACTCACTCATGACTTCCTTGGATCCTTGAACTGGCGATCGCTCTGCCTTCTACTGCAGAAGCAACTTGCCTGAGCTCCTGCACACAGCAGATGGCAAAGCCAGGGGGTGGGGGGCTCCCAGAGCAGGGTCTGGCCACATGCCCTGGAGGCAAGAGAGGCCTGGCCTGGGGGACTGACACTTATTCCTATGACCAAGGAACCAGATAACTGCTTCCTTCCCTGGGGCACACGCACTTAGGGAAGGGCCATGCCGTTCGCCCCAGTCTGGCTCCTGGGCTCCCCTCGTCACACACAGACTCCCTCTCCCTTCCTGCATTCCTGCTTTTCTCTCTCCAGAGTTTTTGCCCCAGAGGCTCCCCAAATGCCCCTAGTGGATGACATCAGCGGGTTGTTACGTAACTGATAACTGGTCCATTAAGCGGAGGGCAGGCAAGAGACAAGCGTGTCCCGACGTCGGCTGTGCTCATGGCCACCTCTGTCCTTGTGCAGCACTTTGTCTATATATCCTTCGAGTCCCGGTTGCCAGTGCAAATAATTTCGTGTGCGGCAGTGAGCGCCCCGTCGGCTCCCCGGACGTGACGTGCCGTCTGATCCCTCAGCTTTCCTCTCGCTTTGGGCAAGGACAGTCGCTCCCAGTGTTGAGCTTCATGACTGCGGTAGAGAGAACGGATCCACAGATTATAAAATAAGGTCCAGGCTGGGAAACGGCGTGAGAGCGCCCGGCCAGGAGAATTCAGGTGCGTCTTGTAAGATGCTAGTTAATCGGCATCACAAATGGAAAGAGAAATTGCTGAAGAACAAATGTTGGCCCGGGGATCTGGGATGCCGTTACTTGCGGGCGTGCAGGGACCAGAAACCTGGTTCCAGGAGTGATGCAGGAAGGACGCTGGGTGCGTGAGAGCCTGACCTTGCAGGAGGCGGGGTCGGGAGCGCCCGACAGGGGCCCATGGACCTTTCTCTGCCTTCCCGCCGGCGCCACCTGCTGGTCGTCTCTGCCATCGCACCCGTGTCCAGCGACGGCGCATGCGCGGAGCCCGGGTCTGTCTCGCTCCGCCTGCCCGCCGCCCCCCCCCCCCCCCCCGCCCTTTGCCTGCATCCCTGACGGATACTTTCAAATTCGGGAGCAAGTTGAGCCCATAAAACAAAATGCGAATTGTGAAACTTTCATCACGTGAAACCCCATTCTCGGAACTCCTGTCACTAGGCTTCCTCTTTCTCACGCCGTGCTTGTAATTAGGAGTCCATCTGCCCTGAGAGGCTCTTGGGGGCACAGCAGCCTGTCCCTGGGGGCGCCTCAGCTGGTGCCTGCAGCAGGAGAAGCTCAGCGGCTGTGGGTGCCGCCTACTTTCCGGGCCCTGAGCACAAGGATGTGGCTGCTGTTGCCCCTCCCACCAGCTCTGAGACCCCATATGGGTCCCCACGAACCCTGACAGGGAGGCACAGGGCCCCCAGGCCACAGAGGAAGAGAGTCTCAGAGAAGAGAGCAACTTGGCCCAGGTGACAGACAGAGGAGTCCGGCTATGAACCAAGGGTTCCCCCTACCTGTCTCCTGGGTTGGGGCTCTGCAGTGGGCTGACTGCCTTGTTGGGCCTCCCAGTGCGTTGCAAGGGCTATTGTGGGCCAGTGAGATACCTCAAGGATAGCTCTGAGGTCACGGTCACTGAACAGCCCAGCAGGTCCCTGACCCATAAGCCCAGCTTCTCCTCACCCTGTCTGTGAGGGCAGACCTAGCCGCCCCAGGATCCCAGACACTCAAAATATCCATGGATAGCTTCTCCAGGCTTTGCTGAAAACCAGTAAAGCTTTTCACGAGGGCGGGAGCAGCAAGAGAGCCTGACCTTCCTCCCGAAGCCATGCCACTGACCGTCTGGATTTCTGCTCAGTTCGGTGGTCACTGTGCACTCTTAGTGCGTGGGAGCGATATCATTTCCTGCCGCTGGAAGCTTCCCAAAGGCAGGAATGGGGTTTTAGTCCCCGAGGCATCTCCAGCACCTCCACCCTTTGTGGTGGAGGCAGCCTTCAAGTGGTTTGGCCGCAGCCATTCTCCACACCCCCACCTTGACCCCACTGATGTCCTTGTGCAGGGATAACTGGTCTCCCTGGTCAGAATCGAAATCCCTTGAAGGCAACATCTCTGTCTAATCTTGTTGATTAAACAAGGCCTCCTTCCATGCTCTATGTCCAAAAGATACTCAGTAAATATTTGTTGAATGAGTAAACAAACAAATCTCTATTACTGGCTCCTGGTCGTACTAAAATCTGCGTTTCTTTAAAAATGCATGAGTGTCATAATGCTTCCCAGTGTGAGAGCAGAGCATTTTATGAAATAGGCATGAATTTTCTATTAAAGAGAAGAGTATCTATTTATTAATATTCCCCAAGGGTAGCTTTTTTGGCTTACTGCTGTGTTACTGTTATAATTTTCCGTAATTATATGCTGTTGATTGTAGTTTACTGACAGAGCATCAATAAAGAAAAATGTAACCCCTGGAATTAGATCACTTGAAGTGTTTAGCCTTACCAGATGGAAACTGATCAATGAGCCGGCTCAGACGTGGTAAAGAGAACATTCTCCCCCAGAGCTGTAAGCAGAGGGAATGAGGAGTTGTTCTGCAGGTCTGGGTTTGTGGGGTCAAGATACACAGCAGGTAGGGGCTCCGTTGGGAAAGAGGTTGGAATGATCTAGTGCTATTTCCGAGTGCCCTGGCGGCTGGTGGTAGAAGGATTTGGATGGACGTCAACACTCTGGGGAGCGGCCTGTTGGGAAAGGCCGCCCTGTGTAGACCCCCCCGCCAGCCTTCCGAGGAGGTGTGTGCAGGGCGGTTGCCGAGAGCTGGGTTACGTTTGTCTCCTTGGCCGTCGTCCAGCAGGTGGGGGCAAATCACTGAATGAATGAATCCAGTTACGGTGGATTCCTTCACTGAGCCCCACCCGGGGAACTGTTTCAGCCATCCTCTAGCTGCCTGACTTGGGCCAAATCGATTTTACTCGATGGTTGTGGTCATCTCCGCTCTAGGGAAGGATCTTAATTTCTCGTCTCCAGATTGGCACAGCATAGGATAAGGGGCTGGGGAATTGCCCACCGCGTCACATACAGGGCACTCGGAAGGCCCTGGGGTACACGTTTGCAACATTATCCCATGGGCGTTCAGCCTGAGGTTGTTGGGAACCTGTGGCCCTCACATGTAGCCAGGAAACATGACCCTGGTCCTCAGGTCCCCTCCAGACACAAGAGGGACTGTGTATCAATTTCGTGGCTGGGGTGTTTAAGGAGATGCTGAAGCAGTTTCGTTGAGGTATAAAACGTAGAGAGTTCTTTTCTTAGTAGCAATTTGTGGGCAGAATTTTCTCCTGCACATCTCCCAGAGATACGGTTGTAAAGAATTCATGCTCATTGTTTGGCCCAGTTAACATTCCTCCGAAGATGGGGGCTGTTCTTCGAAGTTGGTTCTTCTTGAGGGACAGCGACACACCCTGCTGGGTTGGGCCAAGCTTCTGCCCTAATTAGATATGGACACAAGAGACTGGAGTGATGACGGTGGATTTACTTTTAATAAAAGAAGATCAAAAACCATGTACACGCGGCATATTAAGGAAAAGTGAACCAAATTAAAGTCTTCCCACAACTATGGACAGTGGTGACCTGAGAAGGGAGATTTCACTTGGAATTAAGAAAACGTCTTGCTTTGAGACCAGAAGACATTCAGGGGTCCCCCTGGCTTCCCTCTACCCTTCCCCCACCCCCCGTCAGCACCCTCCGTTGGAGTCCTGAGTGAGGGAGGCGGTGATGGGGAACCACTTGGAATCCGAGGACCGGGGCTGGGTGCCCCTGTGTGGGGTGGCAGCCACAGGCTGTGTGATGCAGGAGCAGGGGGCGGGGGTGACCCAGTGGGGACTGGGGCCGAGTGGGGACACGCGGCTCTGCACATCGAGGCTCATACCGAGGGCCCTGCGGCCACACACAGGTGCAGACTGGACCTGGGAAAACCAGTTCTCCAGCCTTTATGCGGATGTCCCCCTCTTTTTAAATATGTCAAACTAATTTAGAAAGTGTTTAAACGATAAGCGTGCACCCGCTCCTTGAACTTGGCATTTCCACTTACAGACATTAAGCCCCAAATAAATGAGAACTGTGCGTCCACAAAAAGACTTGTAATCAAGCTCTGAGCAGCTTGGTTCATAACAGCAAAACACAGGGAACGACCCAAACGGGTGTCCAGGCGAGACCGGGTAAGCCCACCGTGGCAGGTACACGTGGACGATTCTTCCCAGTAGAAAGGAACAGACACAGGCATGAGCGTGAACCTCCAACACCTGCTGAATCAAAGAAGCCAGACACAGAAGAGCGCGCGCCGCACAGATCCATTGATACAACGTTCAAGAGCAGACAGAGCTAATCATCTCTGCCGATGGGGATCAGAACAGTGTCGGCCTCTCAGGGTCGGGGGAGAGTAGGCTGACATTACAGCCAGGGTTACGGGGGACAGACATTTGTCAGAAGCCCCAACCGTCGGCTTCAAGTGTGTGCGCGGACTGTATAGGATCAGACCTTTCAAAAAAGGAAAAGCTTCTGAAACACATCCCGGGCTGAACGCAGGCTGTCTGTGGGTCACCTTGGGTCTGCACGCTCTGATGTGTGACCTCTGGGCTGCGTGAACTTTCACACTTAGAGCCCCTGGGACCCTCTGCTTACAGGCGGAGAACCACATTCCTCCGGAACGGGTGTGTGTGCGGTGGGGCTCGGAGCAGGTGTGCAGTCAGGCCTCCATCCCACCAAGTCGTGGCCCAGCCAGTGGTCCCTGCAGTGGCACTAGTTTGAATTCCCGGCTGTGGCTCCGTCTTCCAGAGGAATGTGCTCCCCTGGTCCAGAGCCAGCTGGAAGCTTCCGCTGGGTAGACCCGTTGCCAGAAGGTGCCTGTGCCAGCTGGGGTCTCAGTAGGACTGGACGGCCAGGCATTTCCCGAGGGCCTTTTCCTTCTTTACTCCGGAAGTGGTTAGGAAATGTGGGCAGAGCCTGGCGTACACCTGAAAAATGGAAGGTAGACACATTTGTGTGTACGGGTTGAGCGCCTCCTGTTTGCCCACCAAATGCCTGAGCCGAGGGAGCTCAGCTGCTGGGGGGACAGACAAGTGAGGAAGTGGCCTGGGTACCAAGTGCCCAGCTCACCTGGGGACACAGGCTCCTGGAGGGGACTTTGCCCGACAGGGCCCGCGGGAGGGGTGTTGCAGACACTGAGAACTGGGCACAGCGGAATACAGAGGGTGAGAAGCCTGGTATGCGTTTGCTGGGGGCGGGGGGCACCAAGCACAGGGTGGGGGTGGGGGCCGCCACCCCAGCTGGCCATCGAGGAGTCTGGGCTCGACCCTCCAGGCAGCAGGAGCTGCGGAAGAGGAAGACGGGGTGAAATTCAGCCTTGTTGGAAATCACTCTAAAAGCTGCAGGACCTGTCTGGGGGAGCACTCTGGGGCCCGAGGCACAATGAGGTCTGCTCTTCGCTTCCCCTGGGACGCTTAAAGGTCCCTACAGCAGGCAGGGCCACAGAGTCCCACATGCAGATTCGGCACAAATCTTCGTGGGCTCCTCATGCCCGCCACGCGGCCGTGTGAGACCCCTGGCATCTGCCCTCCATGCTCCCCCCGGCCAGGTTGAGAGGGTTCCAGAGATTCCCGAGAGCAAATGACAGGAGTGTATTCCAGAGGTAACCGGAGCTTTGCGGTAGGGAACGTGGATCCATCCTGCCCCATCTGTGAACCCAGATCCGGCGCTGCCGGCCTCCCCAGCTGGAGGGCGGGCTCCGATCCCGCCCACCCGACGCTGCTCCCGGGGGCTTGGGGCTCTTCCGGGGGCTTCTAGGCATCAAATAGGAGGACACAGCGGTGTGCACAGCGGTTCCCAGCTCCAAGCCACACTGGAGTCACCGGTGTCTCCCAGCTCATGCCGTTCTTGCTCTTGGACTTTCCATCTCGAGGTCCAAGCAGAGCAGGTCTCAGGGACGCAGCCGCATCCGCACTCGGGTGGTTTCCGCGATGTGCGCGTTTCTGCTGTTCCCAGAAGTCGAGTAGGACTGCAGGCCAAGTAGGTGAGCTCCTTGAAGGCAGACGGGAGGAGAGGAGTCTTCCCACAGCCTCCTGTTCTGTGATTGGGACCCCCGACACCCCAGGGTTACGTCTCCAGCTGCCCCTGCTCAGTGCCCCCTGACCAGCCCTCCTGGCCTGTGCTCCCCCCCTGGAGATGACTAAAATCAGAAAACAAGACAGCTGGGAAGTGGCGGCTTCTTGGCCTTGGGGGTGTGCTACCCGCAGGCTGCCCCAACCCCCAGTCCCCCTGGATTTCCCCCTTATGTCCCTTTCCCTCTGTCTTTGTCTCACACAGACGCGCAGACACAGACACAGAGCATTTTTAGTGAGTTTCTAGAGAACGATTCTGAGATGTGTGCGCCGCACTGGGAAGACACCACCTTAAAACCCGGGTTCTCACAGGTGCCGAGATAAGGCACTTCAGCTCAGCCTCTAGGGATCTCCCCAGTCCCTGGGCTCCACCTCCCAGGCAGGACTGTGCAGTGGTTCAAACAGGGCCTTCGGAATCCGGGAGATCTGGCCTCGAGTCCCAGCTGTTACTTACTGGAGTTCAGACGGCCTCTACGCCCGTGCTCTTAGAGATGTTGTCCTGGGCTTCCTGGGCCTGAAGCTCTGGGGAGGGAGCGGTCAGGGCCAGACCCGGTCCAGGTTTTTCTTGTTTCTCCAAGATACCATAATGCCCAGGTATGGGATTTGCCTCCAGGAGGCAGGTGTGACACCAAGAGTATTAGCCTTGGCTTGGGTTTGCCATTCTGTGGCTCTTTGATTGTGTGTCCTGCTGAAGCCCAGGGCATGCATTCATTCATTCATCTGGTAATTTGTCCCCCAAGCATTCCTGAGTATCCACCATGTGCTCTGGGGTTGTCCCCGAGGTGCCCCCTGGGGTCTCAGACCAAAGCCAGATTGGTGAGTTGAAGTGGGGATTGGAAGAGGTGCCAGGCTGGGGTCCTGTCGGGGGTGCAGAGCACACAGTGTGCCTCCTGGGAGGACCCTAGGCCCTGTACCTATGCCTGGAGGATGGAAGGTCGAGAGGGACAGTCTGCACCTCCAACCCTTTGTGATGCGCCCTGGGGGAACCTTTGTTAAGTCTGAAGGCGAGAGTCCTCCCCGGGGGATCCGGATCCTTCCCTGGGGTTCCCCAAAGGCTTTGCTAAGAGCTGAGGGCGGTGCAGCGGTGTGGCTGAGAGACAGAGAGATTGTGCTCAAAGCAGGGGTAACTGCTGGCTGCTGGCGGACCTTCTCGCTGAGGGGTCAGGACTTGAGCCTGACCCTGCCGGGACGTAGCTTCAGACACTGTAAAGCGTGTGACAGCTGTGCCTGGCAGGAATGTAAATCCATTTCTAACTGATGGATGTAACCCATTTTCTCACGGATTGGGTTTGCTGATGGATCTCTTGATCCCAGTTTCAAATATGTAAGCAGATCACAGATAGAAGCAGTTTTTTCACTAAATTTCTGCTGTTTGGCTGATCATAACCACAAATTTACTTAAGGGCCTTTTACCCTAAAAAAACCAAAGCAACAACCTGACTAGTGTCACCTCAGCTCAGTATTCGGGTTTTAAGATTTTATTTATTTATTTATTTATTTGTCAGAGAGAGAGCACAAGCGGGCAGAGAGGCAGGCAGAGGTGGAGAGAGAAGCAGGCTCCCCGCTGAGCAAGGACCCCGATGAGGGACTTGATCCCAGACCTGGGAGCATGACCTGAGCCGAAGGCAGTGGCTGAACTGAATGAGCCACCCAGGCATCCCAGTATTCAGGTTTTAGAGCATACATCAGAAGATAAATCTGGATATATCCTCTTCTCCATTTATATTAAAAAATGTGTGTGTGTGTGTGTATCCAAATAAAATAGCCCAAAGCAATCTATTTGGCTTTGTAGTAACAAAATGGCCAGCAGTCTCGTGGGCCGGCCGCGCTGGGCTGCACCAGCTCTCCCCGGGTCTGCCCAGCTGGGGCCCTCAGTCTCCAGCTGCACGTGGTCAGGACGGAGGAAGATCACAGTTGCCGCTGTTCTCCTCCGTCCTGAAGGTTTCTGTATGGGCTCCCCGGGGAGTGATGGACCTTAGTGGGGACCCTGGGTTTCGCTAGGAGTGCGTTAGCCGAATTTCAGCCCTGCGAGCGTGCCGTCTTTCTTCACGTGGAGTTTTAGTGAACGCAGAGAGAGCCTTGTGCCCGCCAGCGGACCTCGCCTCTCTAGTGGCAGAGGGCGTCCGTCCGCTCGTCTGTCCATTCCCCACGTCCTGTGCTGGCCACCGAGGAGGCTGTGACCTCCTTGGGCAAGGGGTGGGGATCCGGCCATCCCTGAGCCTCTGCGGTGTGTGAGCCCACCCCGCGTGATGGAAAGAGGCGCACCGAACCGAGGCAGGCGGGAATTAACCGAAGCGGAAGCGCTGGGGTTGGCTGGCACCTTGTCCTGTAGCTACGTGCGGTCCCAGGACGTCTCCTGTCCTCAGGCCACCTCCCTCCGCCCCCCTGGGGAGTGGGTGCTCAGGCATGTAGGCTGTTTCCAGAATTGTGGCACCGTCAGAGGACTGGTAAACAGGGTCAGGCTACTGCTGTCGCCTCCCCGAGGATGTGATGCCCTGCAAAGCCGAGTTCGCGCTTTCATTCCGTGCTCCTTCGCCCCCTCTCCTGTCAGGACCCCAGGCACACGGAGCTCTCTTCTTGGTGCGTCGTGCCCAAGAGCCCCGCCGCAGCCTGAGATGGATGCCTGACCCAAGGGAGAGGACAAGGCTCCGGGCTCCTTTAAAAATGCGGTTGGGGGAGGAAAAAAACAGAAAAGAAGAATATTGGAGTTCTCAGTGTCCTCCTGGGTCTTTTAGTGCTCCCTTCCCATGAGGTCACTTTTAGGTGAAGGTTCAGCGTCTTTATTCGACTTTAACGTCGACTGCGCGTTCCTCTCCAGGACTTGACTTCAGTGTCATCAGCTGCGGTTTTCGGGAACGATTCTAGAATATGCATTTAGGTATTGATCTCTGATAGAACGCTGCGCCCCAGCAATTGGCGTATTTGCTGAGACAAATTAACCCAGGGTTGCAGCGAGACGATCTCACTACGTTGGTGGAGGACATTGGTTGATTGTCCCACCTCGGCATCAGCCCTGGAGGCAGGGGTGAAAGTGTCGGTTCATTTATGGATCCTGTGAAGGATGGCAAAAATTGATTTACTGACACAGCCCAGATGAAAGTCTGATAATATTTACCTGATTACCACCTTGAAGGTGTCCGGATCGTATTCTGAAGCCCTGGAGGTCTCAACCCACCATGCTTACAGCCTAGCTCCCTCCGGCCGCAGGCCCTGCCCTCCCCGGGGGCACCCAGTGCACCTGCTTCCTGCACAAGGCCCGAGTGAGAACGTGGGGTGGCCCTGACTGCTCTAGGCCTCAGTGCCTGGGACCTCCTTTCTACTGTGCATTCTTTGGGATTTCAGTGAAATGCAGGTCCAGAAAAGGAGGTGTCTAACAGTTTGACAATGGATGGCCTGCCTGAAGAAGGTACGTGGGACCTCTCTGTTCCTCCCCAGGCTCTCCTGCCGCTCTCCTGCCTTCCCAGGCACAGGTGTGGCCTTCCACCAAATCTTGTTCTGATATGTCTCTGCAGTCTTACCGGGTGCTGCTACAGACTCTGACCCCTGCCAGCAGGACCCCTCCAAGAAGTACAAGGCCATGAGCTGATCTCAGCTCACTGGGAGCCCACATTCAAGTTCAGAAGGAAGAGGAGACAGAAGATTCATGAAGCAGAGACCTCCAGCTGTGGGTCCCAGCCCAGGCCTCCAGGCCCGGGGACTGTCATGGAGAAAGCAGGGCTTCCCTGAGCAGTGGCAGGTGCCGGGCCCTGGACATGGGCTAACGGGGAAGCGGCATGGGTGAGGCTGGCATCTGCCTGGGACAGCCACGTGAGCAAGGGTCAGGAGATGACAGCTGGATGGAAAGAAGCCACCATCGCCCCAGGGCCCCCCTCCAGGCACAGTGCTTTGGCAGGCTGTTGCCTCTGAGTATCTCTGTTAAAATTAAAATATAACATGAAGAGAATGAGGAATCCGCTGAGCCCTTTCCCGGGAGGAGAGGTCGCCGTTCGGATTTGCTGCAGAAAAATCAGGAGCACCTCCGCCAGGGCCAAGGCCATTTCTGATTGAAAAAGTGACAAGAACTGATAATGTATCAGGGGCAGCGTCCTTGGTTCCTGTTAATTGTTGTTTACTTTACCTGTTCGGGTCAACTTTCTGTCCTCTGGGCCTTCCCCCCCCCCCGCCTCCTCTGAATTATCATCTACTCTCTAATAATTTGGTTTGGGTAAAAGCAGACTCTCCCGAACACAGCTGTCTTGTCACTGCTGAGGTGGTAATTTTTAGTGAATACGGAATTCAGTGAGGTTATATCGGATAGGAAACGACAGTCTACTGGCCAGTACAGGTGTAGAGAAATGAATCACTGCACCTTTGTGATGCTCAGGAACCACAGCAACACGTTGATGTGGTCCACAATGTCTGAGAAGAGACGGCGAAGCCTTCGTCGTCGGCAGCGGCTTTATGGGAATGTTTTCAGGAATGAAGAGTTGCCAGTTACAGGTTTCCGGGGTTCCTTCATTGGTTTGTTTCAAAATAAGAGCGATGGTTTTCTTCAATGGAAAAAAATGTCTCTGGAAAGTTTCTAGCTGTAGAGCATTCTTGGCTTATCTGTTCCCATCAGGGGAAACTTGGGAAGTTTCCTCTTCGTTCACGGCGGGTGAGTGGTCAGTGGGCTCGTTGATGATGAACTAACGGCAAGTGTGGCATTGGAATCCGTGAAAGTGTGCCCTTGAGAAGCTTCCTTGCATCTGTGGTTCTCTTGTCTTTACTGCAGTGGAGGACTTCATTCCCACAGAATAAGCTCTTCTCTTTGTACTCATCTTCGAGAGGGCAAGTCGCATAATTGGAAATATGCAAATTAGCGTGTGGTCCATAGGAGCTTGAAATTGAAATGGTCCCTTAACAGACTTACTCACATGCCAGCATTCTTAAGAGTCTTTGCTGGTGGGGCGCCTGGGGGCTCGGTGGGTTACGCCTCTGCCTCCGGCTCAGGTCATGATCTCAGGGTCCTGGGATCCAGCTCTGCACTGGCAGGTGGGGGCGGGGGTGTCTCTGCTCAGCAGGGAGCCTGCTACCCCCACTCTCTCTGCCTGCCTCTCTGCCTACTTGTGATCTCTGTCTGTCAAATAAATAAATAAAATCTTAAAAAAAAAAAAAAAAAGAGCCCTTGCTGGTAGCCTAGGCAGAGGGCTCTCCTGTCCTCAGGATGGTCCAGGGCCCTGCTCAGGAGGGACCGGCAGGAAGCCCATGGGGGCCAGGGCTACAGAAGAGATGCTGATATGCTGGGGCTTTACATTTTTCTTGCATATGTATGGTTTTTTTTTTAAATTCTTTGATGAAATCAGTTTCAGCATGTAATCCAGAAATGTGCCCATGGGCCTTTAGCAGCGTGTAATGTAATAAAGCACAGAAATGAACGATAAAGGACCTTTTACTCCTTAACATAAAGGATTTTCTAGATTCTTTGAAGACCAGTTGCCGTGGTGTTACTCTGTCAGCATCAGAGGGGAGGGTCAGCGGCCTCCCACGGGGAAGCTTTGCTTGGCCTTCTCTGTCCCTTCCTCGGATGGAGCTCCTCCTTGGCTCAGGGAAACACCTTCTGCAGATGCTGAGCCTCCCGTAAAGGAGGGAGGTTCTGCCCCTGGCCAGCTGGAAATGGCATTACAAAAGATACATACTGGCCTGCTCTGTGGAAGAGTAAACTGAGACCTCATACCTTCAGCCGTCCGCGTTTTCTGATTTTCTGTTTTCTAATCTAGTAACTTGGGTTTCCAGGAGACTAGTCGAACCGAGGCAAAGGTGGAACTTAGAGTCAGTTCTCCTACATTTTTTTAAAAATATTTTATGTATTTATTTGACACAGAGAGAGAGATCACAAGTAGGCAGAGAGTCAGAGAGACGGGGAGGGGGAAGCAGGCTCCCCGCTGAGCAGAGAGCCCAATGCAGGGCTCGATCACAAGACCCTGAGATCACGACCTGAGCCGAAGGCAGAAGCCTAACCCCCTGAGCCACCCAGGCGCCCCAGATCTCCTACATTTTATGCTCTCTCTTCTAGAAGTAGTTGCTCATTTAACACGCCATTCTTGTTCTGGAATGGAGACTAAATTACAGGGGTCAGCTGAGGAGTCGGGCGGACCTGGGAGTGAATACAGACCTTCCTCCCCGCTGCCCCCCTCCCCTCCCCCGTGCCCCTGCTTCCCTGCAGACCCTGTGGGTTCTGCATGCTGCTCCCCGAAGCTCGGAGTCCCCGAAGATTCCTGGACGCAAGACTTGAGTGACACACCACCGGGACAAGAGAGAACGTCGAAACTAAAAGTCATGTGCTCTCTGTCCTGTCTTAAAGAACAAGTTGCCCATTTGTTCAGGGAAAAAAACAGAAAATTGAGTGGATAAAGATCCATGTCCAATCACGACGTCCAGTGCTACTGAGCTTGATAAACAAGATATCTCCGGGGACTTCTAATTCCAGCTCGAGGAGTCCTCAAACCCAGCCTGAGGTGTCTGAGAACTCCCATTCTGCTGTGAAAACATCCACACTCCCCAGGAGCTGCTTCTGCTTGAGAGGCCTTTGATCTTGGTAATCTGAAACCAGAGGTAGGGAGCCCTTAAACCCTTCTGCACCTAAAAACAGGCGGTCCTGTTGTCTTCCAGAAATAGCTCTTTGTCATGTACCTGGCAAGGTGCATTTTCAGATGCTATATCATGAGCTGGTTTTATTTCCCCCAATTCCCAGGAAAAGTAATGAGCTTTGCTGAAGAGCCTTTTTCTTTTTCTTTCTTTCTTTATTTTTTCTCCTAATGAGTTGAGAACTAAGGGCCTAAAAATATGAGCCTATCCATTACTGCGGGACTGTCTAACCTGGCCCAGTGTCGGCAGGGCGGTCCCCTTGCCTCCCCCAAGAGGGCCATCCCTTCTCCCAGAGTGGCCTAGTCACGCAGAACCACCTGTGGCTCCTCCAGGAGCTCTGGTTCCCTGTGGCTTGTCTCGGGGATGCGCCCTGTCTCTGGGATGCGCCTAGAAGCCGGCAGGCAAGGCCCCAGGAGGTCCTTCACGAACGTGGAGAAGAAGGCCCAGTAGTTGCACTTCCAGAACCATCTTTTCATCCTGCCTCCGTGGAGGAAAAGCAAAATCAAGAACCCAAAGAGCCCTCCTTAACCTCCTCTTCTTGGTCTACTTGGCCAACAGCTCTCTTGGGCGCGGGCATTCCACCTAGGCTGGAGGCCCGAGCCCGCGGTGACCCGAGGAGAAGGAGCTCTCCTGTGCGGGGCTCATGGTAAGGTTGCGGGAAGGCAAGGGCAGCCAGGCAGGGCGGCCTGTTTGGAAACGACTGAATCCAGCGCTCTGCTTGGAAGGCGCATTGAGACCTCCTAGTGGACTGTCTGTGCTTAGTTGATCTCACGGCTGCGTCGCGCCCAGTGATTTCAGTATAAAGCGATCAGCACCAACTTGAGAAAATAATTTCCATCTCCTCATCTCTCTTTTAAGAAGCACTGCCCCTTGGTGCTTGCATAGTAAGAGAAAAATGCAAAACAAGAAATAAAAATGCAGTTTTCTGGGAAGTCGGTTCATTCCCTGTGCCTGGTTTCCTAACTGAGGAGGGAACTCTGGCCAGGCGTTCTCAGAATGGTCCCTGCGTTGGTGTGTCGTGCCCAGTTTCCATGTGCCCAGTACCCAGTGGTCGCAGGGCCTGGGGCTGACTCGCTGAGGTCCGGTGGGGGACACAGCGTGCGTGAGGAAGTGGAGATATTCTTGGGGCAAAGACACACCACTAAGCTCCCCAGCATCTCGGCTGCTGCTGCTGTGCTCGGGCTGAGACCCTTTCCCTGGGCTGGACGGCAGCCGCCCCGGGGGCCTCCCAGCACCTCCCGGCTACCTTCCCGGCCACCTTCTCCTACAAACACCTGCCTCCCAGGGCTCCTCTGGCGCTGTGGGCCAAGAGCAGCACCGTCCCCAGGGACCTGGATAACCGTTCCCCCAGGACCCGCTGCAGGGAATCTGGGGGCTCCATGCCTCCCCAGCTCCCCTGGCCTCCTGGGCAGCCCCCTTGCCCAGGGCATGCTGTGTATTCCCCAGGGACCTCAGCCATCTCTGGACACACCTGGCCTGTGTCTCTGGTGGTCTAGGGGACGAGGGTGTTTGGGGAAGGAAGCAAAATATGTCCCTGACTCCTTTCCACTGGTCACCCCCAGCCCAGTACTTCGGGTACAGCCGTACAATTCTATGTGCTCACAGTTCAGGCTCCTGAACCCTGAGGGTCTGTGTGCCCCAGGGGTCCCCAACCAGACTCTGTGTGTGTGACTAGTGGGGAGCTGTGTGGTCTCACCCCTGCAGAGCCCGGGATGCGCCTCAGTCTACAAAAAGAGCCACTGCTCTCTGTGCTGGGAGTCTGGGCACGGTGGGCAGGTCCTTCACTGTCCCTGGCTTCCCTGTCCTCGTCTGTCAAGGCCAAGGTGGCCCCTGCCTCTCTGAGTAGCTGCCTCTCAGGGGAGGAGCCACACAAGGGCCTCTGGAGGGCACAGGGGCGTAGACCTCTGCCGGGCGACTGTCAGCCAGACAAGGGCAGGGACACGAGCCAGCACCTCCTCATCTCCTTGTCGTTTCTGCGTGTGGGTTTTTTGTTTTTTTTCTTTCATGTTCTCTCTTAATAGGTGGACTTCTCTGCCCATCTCCTCTTAATGATGTTTCAGTGGTTCCACATTTAGAGGTTTGCAATTACCTTTGTTCAAAAGCAATTAAGTTCCAGCCTTCCCCAACTCGGATAAAAAGCATGCCCTTTGTTATCTTTTCCGACAAGCAAAACCCTCTCTGGAAAGGCAGGATCACGATGGATGCATCTGGAACACGCCGAGGCTGCACGTCGGCCGGCTTGAGGGCTTTTGCTATTATTATCTGGACCTTCCGTTCATGTAAGTGTGTTCGCACTCGAAGCTCGAGCGAATTCTAGATTTGTCTCTCCTTTACTGTGAAAACACACCTTTGTTCTTTGAGGTTCTGTTCTTCCCCAGCGTATAACAAAATGATAGTCTTACCCTGTGAGTGATGGTGCCTTGCTTTTATGGGAAACAGGTACAGTGTCTGTAGGTAACGCCCCCGAGTCTCACGGGGGTCCCTGGTCCCTCAAAGATTTGCCGGAGCCAACGGATTAGGAGGGGGGGTGGGGTGGGGGGCTTAGCTCGGCTCTTGGGGGCAGGATGTGTTTGACTTGTGGTTTTAGCCGCGATTTGAGAAAACTGGCGCCGTCCTTCCCAGTCTGTTTCTGGAGTCAGCGGGCTGTTGTGATCCTGCCTTTCCACCCACGAGGGCCTGCCAGGACCATCTCCCAAGCATGGTCTGTTCTCGGCTGCCGGCTGGGTGGAGGGATCCGCGGGGCCCAGAATTCACCCCGTGCACACCTGAACCCGCAAAGATGTCGAGGAGATATCTGACCTGTGGGTGCAAAGAAGGGCTTGTCTGTCTTCTGGGAACATTGGGCTTCCGTTTGTCATCGCCCCGTTGAAGTCAACTGACTTCCTGCTCTTGAGATGTATCAGTAAGCCAAAGGATTTGGCTCAGTCTTCTAGCCTTTGCTTTGCTGCCTAACCCAGAAGGTATGGGTAGCACCTGGCTTGACTGTGGCCGCCCCATGAAGTGGGCAGTGGGGACATTGAGGAAGGTATGGTGACCTTCCCGTGTCTGTACTCACGGGATTTCTTGGTGCACAGAGCGCCTTGCAGGGTCTATAAAGCAGCGGACCACCTAAGAGGGACCATGGCTGGTCTCTCTCGTTTGGCTCACCTTTCACTGAAAAAGCCTGGAAAGGCTGGAACAGAAGGAGACCCCAGTTGGGACCAGACACCACCCCTGCCGGTCAGGCAGACCTGGCTGCTAAGGGGCTGTATTTGGGCAGAAATACGGAGGCCGAGAGGCCTGGCTTGCGGGGACGTGTCAGAACAGTCAGCAGCCTTGGAGCGGCTTGGGCTTCAGCGGGGAACCTGGGAGCTTCTGCTTCTGCTCCTTCTGCTCTGGAGACCAGAGGCAGCGACCATGTGAATCCTTGGACATAAGGAATGCCGAAGTTCACCGGGCAGTCATGTCCATTATCCTCAGAACCTTCCAGAAAGGAGCGGCGAACACTCTTGGCCACCGTTTCAGGCTCAGGCGTGGAGTGAGGAGCTGTCCCCATCTGCAGGTAGATAATGGATCTCGTGTCCCCGTGCCTGCCTCCTGTTTCCATGACATAAGGTGACCGCTCTTGTGGGAGGCACACAGGCAGCCGTGCCTGGGGATTTGAGCACCGCCTGCCCAGACTGGGAGCAGTCCGCTGTCTTCTTTCTCCAGCTGCCTCGGAAGGTCACTGTGACCCACATTCCCAGGAAAGATGGGGGTGGGGGGATGCAGGGTGCACAGTGAGCTCAGCTCTGCATCTGCTGCCACATGTGGAAGGGGTTCTGTGGGCTGCCGGCCACTGTCCAGCTGGACAAAGCCCACCCCCAGTGCCCAGAGGGACGGGGGTGCCCGTTCTGCTCCTGGGACCCTGTCTCCCACCACGGCGAAGTGGCCGGCTGGAACACCAGGGCCAGAAAGGCAGGGTTCCTGGCTGTCGGCTTCTGGCACCTTCACAGAGCAGCAAACCCAGGCCAGGAGTGGGGATCTGCTCCAGGAAGAAGCCCTCCCTGGGAGGCCGGGAGAGCCTGCCGCCAGCTCGTCCATCCTGCCCACGTGTGGCTCACCTGCCTGCGTTCCCTGAATGCCCCTCCTGCTCCATTTCTCCTTGGGTCTCACCAGTGCCCCCGCAGGCTTCCCTCCTGCTCTCATCACAGTGGCTTCTGCTCCTTTTTCCCTTCTGACCTAAAAGCCCCGCCATCCTGACCTAGATCCCCCGCCATCTACAGCCCTGTTGATGGTAAATTCTCGAGGCAGAAAGAAGACCCTGGCCTTTTCCATCCGTGACTCTTGGGCTCACGCTGAGCCGGACCAGGTGGCTGTGTGACGGCCGATTCAAAGGGTCACAGGATACCGGGGCTGGAGCCGCCTAGTGACTTGGTGTCTGAGCTGGAGGCAGCAGCCCCAAGGACACTTGGCACCCACTTTAGCACTGGCTCTTGGAGACTTACTCTGGGGCAGAGCCGGGTAGTTCCCCAAACACTACGTTTTCTTAGCACACAGTGGGGCCACGGCCCACGGGACATCACTGTCCGCCAGCACAGACTGAGCACCTGCTGTGAGCCAAGCCCAGCGTGGGCACCCACGCCAAAGTCAAGACATCGCCGGGCTCACGGGGCATCTGGAAACGGGCGGCACCTCTGTCCCGCCCAGCATGAGTGCTGAGCACCCAAGGTCACTGACCCTGACCGCAGTCCCTGCAAATGAGATAGACATGGACGGGGCCCCCCAGGGGAGATGCCCAGAGCCTCCGGGTGCACTTCCCTCTGGGGGTTGCGCTACTTAAGGCCTGTGCGTCTCCTTTCTGGATAATGCCAGATCCCAACAGAAGCTCTAGTCTATTTCTGAATACCGAAAAATGTGTTGAATCACACACATGCTCCAGGGGAGACACAAGCCTTCTCAACAGAGGACGGGGAAGAGACAGCGTGTGTCCAGTTAGGGCTGAGCTGGCATTCTGAGCTTGGGTGCCTCTGAGGTCCCTACCAGGCGGGGGCTGGAGCTTTCGGGGCTGCTGGCCTCCACCCCCCTGCATTCCTAGGTGGCCCCGGGGACTCTGCCCAGCCCCAAGGTCTGGGTCCATTATTTCTGAAACTGTCCTTCCTCAAGGAGAGAGGGCACTTCTCTCCCCCAACACCCACCATCTGAAGACCCAACCTCCCCAGAAGGGGACAGAGCAGACATGGGTGCAGATATTCTCCGCGGGGCCGCAGAGTGGGCTCTGTGGTGGAGACAACGGGCTCCCCCACAGCTCTGGCTGCTCCCAGAAGGGAGTGAGAGGCCGTCGTCTGTGTGCTGAGTCCAGAGCTCCCCGGAGGCACGGCGACGCCTGTGGGGCCGATTGGTTGTAACAGCTCAGTCTGGTGACTCGGGTTGACTGTCCCTGGGTCCTACTGTTTTGCTAATCGGAAAGCAAGGTCAGAGAGGGGACGTGTTCTGGCAAAGGCTCTCGTTGGCTTAAGGAGAGGAGAGGAGAGGAGGAGGAAGCAAGGATGACAGAGACAGAGTCAGAGAGACACGGAGCCCAGCTGGGCCTTCAGCCTCAGAGGCTCTGGCTCTTTGAAACCTGACATGGGCTGATGAGATGGAGAGAAATCTGCAGTGAAAGCCCCTGATGACCTATTTCCTTCAAGAATGTTCATCGGGTGTCTCTGCGGTGCCAGATGGATGGGGCCTGAGAGCTGCTCCTGCCCCCAGAAGCCCTAGGGCCTGGAAAATGCTGCCCAGTGTCATTAGCTTCTGCTTCAGAGCAGTCCTGCTGGGAAGCTTCTCTCCCCGCCCCCATCCTTAAACTCTGCCACCATCAGTCCTGCCAGGAGACACTAGATGTCTCTGGACCCAAGTGCAGGCTCCGGGGCTTCCTGGAGCCGCCCGGTTCCCCCCAGATTCCCCCAGCTCAAGCTGCCCCTCCCTCTCCCTCTTCCTCTCCACTGGACCGGTCGGCCACGGCCTTGAGAAGAGGCCTCTTCACCCTAGGCAGCCTTGCGATCCCTCTGGACTGGCTTGTCCTGCCTCCAGCTCGAGCAGGTGGTGGGTCAGCTGTACGGTGATCGATTCTTTCATCTCTCCGGGAAGAAAGCAAGCTCGGGGGGAACAAGGGTGGTGCCTGTCTTGTTCACGTGTCTCTTGGCAAAGAGTCAGGTCTTCTAAATACCGCCGAATGAGTGAATGAGCAAATAAATCCGCAGATACTTGAAGTCTACAGTTCCACTTGTTTCTTTAAAATCAAAAATCTACTGTATACCCAGCCACGAAAGTCTAGTCCCCCTGCATCACCCAAGATGGGTGGCAGAAGCATGGCCCAGGGCTCACCCAGAGGGGGGCTGCCCCACCCCCGGAGTTGGCCAACGTCTCTGCCATCATCCATACTGTCAAGGGGAGGGCCAGTGGAGGCGGTGACCCTCTATGCTGGTTGCGTGTTCCTGGGGACAGGTGGGGAAGGGGCTGTGCAGTTCCAACATTTATCATTACCTTTTACCCCACTATTGCTGGGTCCCAAGGGTAGACGGATGGGGCTTTGTCTTGTTTTCCTGCTCAGGGTCTTTGGGCAAGGGCTTCTGTCTCCGTATGGACTTTCCTGAGGGGTCAGTCCGGTGGTCCTCTGATAAAATGCATCTCTTCTGAGTGTTGGGTGAACAGGCCTTTGGGGAACATGGAGGACCCATGGGTGTGAGTCAGATGAGGGAGGGGTGGCAAGCCATTGGTCAGATGTGAGCGCGACTGTGCTCTCTACCTGGCTCAGCTGGGAACCTGTGGAGGAGATTAGCTAGGGTGACCCCCGAGGTGTATTTTGGTGAGAGAAGGAAGACCAGAAGCTCGTGCTGATGACGTTGGCCTCGAACAGTGGCAGACCCAGAGAGCTCACGCTCCATTCCCGACACCCCACTGTGTTCTGTCCATGTGCCTTCCCAGTTCCCTCCAGGGTCGTCGTTCCCTCTCTCTCTGTGACCCGCCCGGGTTTTTTTGCTTCTTGTCCCTGCATCCTATCCATTTTCAGGTTTCTTCCATAGTTTTCATCTCACTGTAATTAAAAATGAGAATTTTAGTTGCGAAAAGTTGCAGTGAAGGAGTCCAGGAAGGGCCCGGTGGCCCGTCCTCTCGGCTCCCCCAGCTTCTCCGTGGTCTCCTATGAGGGCAAGAGAGCCACGGGCAGGGATTGCCTCTGTTGAGGGGCCATCCCATCTGAAAGAGGAACCCTGTGCTCTGCACGGTTTCGCCACCCTTCCCGAGCACGGTGGGGCCAGCACTTCCGTTTCAAAGATGCGCCGTGGTTAGAAAAGACAGCGAGAACGCATGCGGAGACGCCTGGGTGGCTCAGCCAGCTCTGGATTTCGGCTCAGGTCATGATCTCAGGGTTCTGGGATGGAGCTCTCCAGGAGCTCTGCGGAGCGTGACTGTTCGTTTAGATCAAATGACTGTCTGTAGTGGTCCCTGCTCAGCGTCCAGTCGAGCCCTCCTTGCGCATTTACAGAAGGTGAGGGTCACAGCTCGTGCTCCCGAGAGCAGCTGGATTTCACAAACGGCCCAAGGATGCTGCCGGTCCGCGTCCTTTTCAAGCCGTGATGCTTCCAACGGAAAATGAGAGGGTTCCAAGACTGGTTCTGCTGTTTTTCATCCATTTCACGCAATCCAGCCGCAACTGGGAGGGTCCTGCTGCGAAAGGTGAGCGCTTGGCGTGACTGCTGATGTCCCCAGAAACAATGGAAGAATTCCGCCCCGAGGCCGGGGCTGTCTGTTTTCTGGGATAACGTAAATGCAGACTTGTTCGCGGAGCTCAGTGTTTGTGGTGCGCGCATCACACCTAGAGCGGACGGGGACGCTCAGATCATTTTTAATTGTGCCCACGCACCAACTAAATATTCTGTCAGTTAAAATAGAAGCCATGGATGTCAGATTTTACCAACAGTTCCGCATACTGAGTAACGGAACCACACATTTACATAATGACGCTGATGTTGGGTTTTTAAAAATACTTCAACTTGGGAGCGTATATGTTCTCTTCTCTGCTCGTCAGATTATGGAGTGTTGGGGGCCCTTCCAAAACTTGCTCTGTCAATCAACCCAAGTGTTCTACAGAGATGGTGAACTTTTCTGTAAACAAGGCCCTACGTGTTGGTTGCATTTTGTTCTCAATTAGTTGAATAAAAGTATTCAACAGAGCAGCAAAAAATACAACCACCCAAAAAAAAAAAAAAGGAAGAAACAAAAAAACTCTCAACGATTTAAACTTCGGTAGAACTATGACTAAAACATAGGTTGTGAAAGGAAAACATTATAATCTCTTCCTGTAAAAGCCAAAAAGGGATAAAGCAAATGAAACGAGACCTCACAAGATACTCATTTGGAAAACTCTGGGATGATTTTGTGAAAATGTTTAAATAGGAAGGATATTGTAAAATATATTAGAAGTGAAACATATTAAGAATAGAGAAGGCTAAGATACTGATCGAAGCAGGTAAATATGGACTGGGAATAGGTATTCTGTTCATGTCCTCATTTTATTTTCATATAACCAATTTAAAAAGGGGTAGTTTTATTAAAAAATATTGCTTTAATGTGCCCTGGTAGTTTATTTTCTAAGAAGGCTGTTTTTTCTTTTTTACTTTTTTAAAAAATAGTTTTCGAATAAAGCTACTTAGTGGGTTCCCATTTTAGTAAAACCAACTGCTGACCAATAATGAAGTCTTGTGGGGAAGCATATGACTTGAACTATTTCAGCCTCTTGTTCACACTCAAGAGTCCTGTTTTGGATGAGAAATTGCACATGGCCCGTCCCGGGAGCTCTGCTCAAAGCTGGAGCAAATCTTTATGTCTGTTCCTCTGAGGAGGAGCTGAGTCTCTTTCGTGAGTGAGATCGGAAGGACCCGGCGTTTCAACCACACCTGGTGGGTTTGTGTTGCAGGGGACAGTCTGGCACAATCTGCTCCAGGAAACCCAGCGCGCCTTTCCATCCCTGGGACAGGAGGGGTCAGCCGGGCGGCCCCTCCCCAAAGACACCGGCTCAGGGTCTGCTCCACACCCTCAAAACCCGGCAGCTCCCCATCAGCTGGGAAGGCCAGCTTGTGTATGGCGGGAGATGGCCCCTGCCCTCGGGAGGCTCAAGGTCTCAGTGGGAGATGCAGCGCCCAGATGGGTTCAAACAAATCGGTTGGTGTATCCCAGGATGAGAGGGCGCCTCACTGGGCAGAAGCATGTGAGCAAGGGCTAGGGGGAGTGGACAGGGGTGAGGAGAGTCCCTGCCCTGCCTTGGGGGTCTCTGCCTGCCCCAGCCTCCTGTCCTCCTGTCTCCTGGCTGTCATTTTGCAGACTCTTAGCCTGGGTCCTCTTCCCCGGTCCCCAAGTGTAGTGGCCTCCTTCAGTGTTGCACCAGCACCTCATGTCTGCCCCTCCACACACCCCCAGAGTGAACTCACCCATACCCTGAGCCTTCAGCACCAGCTCCAGCCGAACCCTAGGCCCTGGTGTGATTCCTGTTGGCACTCTCCACTAGAATGCTCCAGAACCCTGAGATGCAACAGGCCATCTCTGAGGACAGCAGGATGTTCGTCATAGGATGGCCATGAGGTCTGGGGAGGTAACATACCGCCGAGACTCAGACGGCTTGTCACACTTTATAGGAGCTCAGTAAATGGGAGCTTGTATTATCGTTTTATACAGAGCCCAGATCATCTCTGTTCCTAGACCGGGGACCCCATTCCCCTGATGTCAGCTCATGAGTGATCCCCCAGGATTCCCCAAGATGGAAATCCCAGTACCTCTAATGCCCTTACTCATCACCACGTCCAGGTGATCACCATTCCTACAGATTCTGCCTTTGAACCCCTTTCAGATCCCTCCCTTCTTGTCATTCCCATTGTCCTGGCTTAGTCCAGACCTTTCTCTGCTGCGGAGGCCGGTGTGTGTCGGATTGTATGTGCATGGGAAGCACGCAGGGGTCTGGTGAAAATGGGGGGGGGGGTCCGGTGGTTCCTGAGAGGCTGCCTCCCTAGCAAGGTCCCAGGGGATGCCCGTGCCCCCAGCTGTTCTGGGGCAGCAAAGCCCAATGCCGGGTCTCTGGTAGCTCCTGACCGGCTCCCAGCACCACCTCTGGAAACTCCAGCGGCAGCTCACAGCCGAGGTTGTCAGCTGTGGTCCATACAAAACCCGTTGCTTGCCCTATGTTTGGATGCTTTGCATCTGGAGTTGGGCCCAGGAATCAGCGTCGTTTTGTCATGCACTGAAGCGGTTCTCATAAGACAGGTTGCTGATGGAAAAGGAGACCATGCCACCAAATTAAACTCTCAAACATGACACTCCAAGGCCTTCTGGACTCGGTCCTGGCGAACTGAATCATCGCCTCGTCCCCTTCTAGCTCGGCACCGTGGACACTCGTCTCCAGAGCAGTGCGGCCGCTATGTGGCTGCTTTGCCGCGCGTCCTTCCAGCTCCGCGAAGCTGCTGTGGGCTTGCCCAAGAAGAGAGTTAGAAAGGCGCCAGACGGAGTATAAAGGCGATTCTAATCAAGCCGATAGCTGGCTGGCTTTCCATAGGAGTCAAAGTAAAGCTGCTTTGTTGCAAACTACCGTGATAATCTCAGTTCTGAGACCCAGCATGTAAATGCCCAGAATACTTCACGTTTGGTAGATTCAATACAAATCCTTAAAATTCACTATGGATTTAACTACTGTTTCCAGGATTCCTTGTGCGCGGACTCGTGTCTGTGCTTATTGCTAGCTTGCACAAACCCTTTGAGGGTGAAGAGCCAGGGACGGGAAAGTTGTCCTCCCTCTGGAAATACAATGCCGCAGTTAGGGGACTCCTGGGGCTTGAATTCAGCAAGGTTTAGTGCCCTCTGCTGGCCATAGTGGCCAAATCACCTGCGGACCCAGGAGATGCGGCCAACGGGGGTGTGGGGGGGTCTGATGGGTCTTTGTCTGGCTCACAAATGTCAGCCTTCTCTTAGGTAGTGGGACATTTGGAGAGGAAGGTTTTGAGTGAATGCATGTAATAAGAAAATACGCTTCGACTAGGAAGTCTGCGTCTCCGAGTTGGATTAAACCGGGGGGTACTTCCTAGTCGGTTACTCTGCAGCTTATTCAGTTACGTAAAAGCGGTGTTCAAGAACGGACTGTTTAATGCAGCCTGTGCACAGCTGCCCGTCAGGGCTTGAGGGCTTTTGTCTCTGGCCGTCCTGGGTTCGAATCACGACTCCTCCATCTCCTCTGACCCGATGTTGGGTCAGTTTCTCAGTCCTGGAGGGTTACTGTGAGGGCAGTGCCTAGACGAGGGGCCTGGTGGTGGTAGGTGCTCCCCGGTCACAAGCATGTGTGCGTGCGTGTGTGTGTGTGTGTGTGTGTGTGTGTGGCTCACTTTAAAAGTCTAAAATGTATTTGGTAAAGGAACAAGAAGAAGGAGGTGAAAAGATTGATTGTGGCTGTCACTGTCCCGGGATAATTGCAGCTCAAAATGGTTCCATTTCAGCTGAAACATGACGACGATTGTTTGCGCTCATTCAGACATCTCCTCTGCTTACAAGGGACGGTGTTTCTGGGCCTCAGTCCATTTGTCTGGGTCAGCGAGGCTTTTTGCAGGAAAGTCCTGGGTGAGCGGACGGGCACCCAGGTGGACCACGGAGTGGAGTGGGGAGTGCGGGAGGGAGCGAGCCCACCCCTCAGCCACCGCATCACACCACCACCGCAGGTCTCCCTCGGCTCCGATGGCCAGGCCCCTTCTCTGGGGGCCAGTCCCCCTCTCCACCACCAGGAGGTCGATGCCACGTTTCCTCAGGATCCAAGGCTATTTTGGGAAAATGGGGCACCAAGTGGGGATCTGAGGTGGGCCTTACAGGTCTGGGTAAAAGAATATTTTCCTGTGTTGAACCTCATCGCATTAGCCACCCACCCAATAAAGACCGACCTCCGTCCCCAGCGTGCCCATGTGACTCCGTCAGAAAGGAACTGATGGTGGCCCCTCCTGGGGGATGAGCGGTCTTTCCTCTGCCTCACCTGGGGGCTCAGACGGCAGGCAAGGCCGTGTTCCTGGAGGCCGCGTGAAGTTCAGGAGAGCAGCAGGAAGTACAGGGCTCGAAGGAACACTGACCGGGCGGGCGGGCCCATCCCCATTCTCACTGCTAACATCTCGGGCCCGGCGGGACGGACTGGCCTTCGGAGGCTCCATCAGGCTCCAGAGTGCGGGAAAGGCCTGCACTCAGAATAAGGGCCGGGGGCACACGTTGTAGTTGTGGCTAGGGGGACAGCAGAGGTGGACTCTGTGCAGGGGTCCGGCCTCCTCGCTTCCCAGCCCCCCCACCCCTATGACCACCTGCCAGTGAACCTGACTCCCGACCCTGCTGTTCTTCCCAAGGGGGTGCTCTTCTCTTGGCTGTCGTGATGCAAAATAGAAATGCTACACTCATGTCACAGCAGACACCATAGAATGTACCCGAAATATTGAACAGATCATTCCATGTGGCAATCCAGAAGCTGTGGGTAAAGGGCCTCGCTGAGCTCCATGAAGCGGCCTTTCAGAATCACTGATCTGGTATTTTCAGACTTTACCCTCCCTGGACACCTCCGCATCCTTGTTCACCTCCCCTCTCCCTGCAAAACCAGACAAACACCCAAGAAAGGGAATTGGGGCACCTGGGTGGCTCAGTTGTTAAGTGTCTGCCTTCAGCTCAGGTGATAATCCCAGGGTCCTAGGTCATCGGGGAGCCCCCTGCTCAGCGGGGAGCCTGCTTCTCCCTCTCCCTCTGCTGCCCCCGCTGCCTCTCTATCTCTCTGTCTGGATATAAACACACAGATAAATAAAATCTTTAAAAAAATAAAAAGAAAGGAAATTAACCTGAACAGCAAGTGCTTTTCTAATGTGGGAAGAGCTCTTAGAGTTCCTAACTTTTTTCATCCCAAGGTGAGATCACTTCCCTAGTGCCCGAGTAAACCGCGCCGGGAGTGTCCCCAGACCCGCCTCCCAGCCCAGTGCTCCAGAGCACGCCCATCGGCATTCTGTCCCCAGTCCGCCCTGTCCTCCATGAGTGGCCCTTCTCAGCGGGGGGCCCGGCCACCCAAGACGGGCCCCTCTGAGGCTGTCCCTGCTTCTTACAGATTCGCCATGGAGCCCTTCTGTCCGCTCCTGCTGGCCGGTGTTAGCTTGCCGCTCGCCAGGGCTCTCAAGGGCAACGAGACCACCGCGGCGGTCAGCAACTGGACCTCGACGACCTCAGGTGAGGCCCCGGCTGCATGCCCCTCCTTGGCCCTCCCCTGCCCCTCCAGGTAGGCTCTCGGACCGGGATGACACGGCTGAGGGAGGAGACGCGGGGTGCGGCTGACTTCCTCAGCGAGCAGAGCGTCTCTCGTGTCACTCCTGTCCACACCAGCTGGCCAGACAGGCCAGTTGTGCGGAACTGGAGCAGAACAAATTGCGGTCCGGGGGCAGCGAACACGACCCTGTGCTGATGGTTGGTGTCAGCTTCGGTGGGAGGCCGGAGAGCAGAAGTGACGTTTCCCGCCCGCCACTCCTGGGGATCTGATTGAAGCAAGCCTGAAGGAACAGTGATGAGGCCGCAGGGGATACTGACCCACTGACATGACCGCTGCTGCAGTTGAGAAGTTAACATTAATATTCTTGGGCAAGATACTGGTATAGTGGTTAGATTATACTTTTGGGAGAAGAGCCCTTACATTTTAGAGAGGCATGTTGATGTCCTTGCGAGGTCCAGGAGTGATCGAGAAAGAGCAGATGGGGAGAAGGAGTTGGGGGGGGTGCTGGGCCAGCAGAGCCATCCCGTCCTGATCAGAAAGGTGGGTGGCGGACACGCGGGGGTTCATTGCTCTGTTCTCCTGCCTTTTCCATATTTTGAAAGTTAGGGGTAGGAAAGAGTGAACAGACATGGATGAACCCCAGAAACGCGCTCAGTGGAAGAAGCCAGACACGAGACCCTGTGTTGCGCGGCTGCATTGAAGGGAGGTGCCCGGAATAGAGAAGCTGATGCCAGAGAAGGGACAGGAGTGCTGGGCTGGGCTTGGGGGGCAAACACCAAGTGACCCCAGGTGGCTGAGAGGTGGATGGGAATGTTCTGGAATGCTGAAAAAAATTCTGTGAATTAGCTGAAAATCACTGAATCGAAGGCTTAAAACGGGTGAGTGGGTGGTATGTCAATTTTATATCAATGAAATGAGATCCATGCCGTGCAAAGGTCAGAGGAGGCGGCAGCGGGAGGAGGAGTGGCAGCGAGAGCGAAGGCTCTCGAGACACGTGGCCCGAGTTCAGTTCTAGCTCTGCCGGCCGCTCATTGGCTGAGTGACCCGGAGTCACACCCCGAACCTCTTTGTGCCTCAGTGTCCCCGTCTGTGAGACGGAGGTGGTAATAGTGCCCGCTACTCAGCAGTGCAGATTAAGGAGACAACCAGCCGGGGTTCGGGAGCTCGTCCATGGGGCCGCTGCTGCACTTGGCAGGACACCCCGTCAGAGGAGGCCTGTCTGTCCCCCGGCCAATCTCTCACGGCCCAGACATTCGCTCTTCAGTGTCCCTTGATCTCTCCTCCTTGGATGTTTGCCCAACACAGAGGTCCAACTGGTGTTTTCAGGGTCCCCAAGGACTGGACACGGGGTCCCTGGGCCACACCTCCCTGGTAGACGGAGGCCCATCTGGCTGCCAGCTCCGGCCCGTGGCCAGGGTAGTGGGAATCTGTAACCAGTAAGACCTATTCCCCCGAGGGTGCCTCGGAGCCTCTTGCCAGTCCCCATATGCCTTCTCCGTGCCCCCTTCCCTCTCCATTCCTGAGACTCCCAGACATAAAACTCAAGGACTTCTCTGATACGGTATTACTTGGTGAATTGGTTAGTGTTCTCCAGAGACACAGAATCCACAGATAAATATTTATATTTTCATTTATATCTGCACCTGTGTCTGTATCTGTAGTTATATTTATTATAAGGAATTGGGTCACACAATTGTGGATGTTGTCAAGTCCAAAATACACAGAGCCAGTGTCCTAGTTTGAGTCTGAAGGCTGGCAAGTGGCTACAAAACCAGAGAGAGTGATGTCCCAGTTGGAAGGCAATCAGGCAGAAAGAATTCCCTGTTACTCACAGAATGCCTGGCACTTTTATTCTATGTGGGCCTTCAACTGATTGGATGAGGCCCACCTGCAATGGGGGGAGGGGCTGCGATCTTTTTTTTTTTTTTTCCTGAGACACCAGTTTAAATGCTGACTGTCATCTGAAAAGCACCACCCCCCTAGAAACACCAAGGACAATGTTTGACCAAGTATCTGGCAGCTCGTGGCCCAGCTAAGTTGACACACACACAAAAAAATGCTTATCACAAGGCCTTGGGAAAACAAAAATGATCAACATCCCTCTGGAAGAGAAAGCCTGGGCGAGGTGACTCGAAGTGCTGCCTTTTGGGCTGTTGTCAAGGGTTCAACACCCATCCAGCTCAGGAGCTTTGCATGATTTTCTAACCCCACACATGTCCTACAAATGCACCCTTGGGCCCCAAGAGGAGGGAGCGGTGGGGCTCAGTCTCTGATGCCCGCCCTCAGCAGGGGGTGGCAAGCATAGCACGGGCCTTGCATGGAAAGCCAGAGAAATCTAGAGCCACAGGAAAGGAAAGACAGATGCTCCCAGCACATGGAACTACATTTGTCATCCCACATCATTGCCGGCTGGTCTCCGGGAGCCGGGGCCGGGGGGTGGGGTTGCTGGCACTGTCCCCCAGCCCGGACCGTCCAGACCCGCCCCGAGGACAGTGTGTCCCTGCAGCCCACAGAGAGGAGCCGGCTGCTGCTGGCCCGAGGCCGGACACCACCTGCAGCAGCGCTTACAACAACAGCAACAAATCTACCAGGCAGAACGTCGTTGGCCCAAAGCGCAGAAGCGCCGTGGGGCTGTGTGGGCGCTCCAGAGAGGACATCTGTCGGGCGGGGTGACTCAGCCTCACCCCTCCGCCTCCTCAGTTCACTTGAAAGTGAGATGATTGGCTCATGAGATGGCTGTGGGCGTTGGGGGCTCCTTTCAGGGAGGGGGACTGTCGTGAGAGCTCATGCCCATCAGAACGGATGTGACACTCTGTGCTGCTTCTGTTGGGGGCCCTCTGGGTGGGGCGGTGGCTGCCGGTCACACAACCGGGAGGGAAATCGGAGGTGGCCCCACTTCAAGGTCTCGGTGTTACCACGTGGACAGGCTCCCCTGACCTAGAATCCCAGGGCAGGGGGGAGCCTGACTGTGTGAAGCTGTCCTTTGCCACTTTGTTCCCCAAAAGGATTATTTGGGATAATCCCAGCATACAGCCCCGGTGTGCCAATTAACCAGAAATCATCTCATTTGTTCCTTGAACAGAATGTTTTAAATAATCACCAGGAGACATTCCTTTACGCAGGAGTTGAGGGTAAAGATCTACAGTGTGATGAAATGTTGCTGTGCTTGTTGCAGGAAGGGTTCCTAAAAAATTCATAAGAAATAGATAACACAGAAAAACGGTGGAGGTTGTGACCAAGCCAAATGCAAATATCGAATTGATGATGCTTTATTGATCATGAGATGATGTTTAACTCTATAGAAGGTAGGGAAATGCAGATTATTTTCCTTATCAGACTGACAAAAATTAAGAGGATTGCTCATAGCTGGAAGAAATCACTCCATCACCCAGTCGAGGCGAGCACGGAAGCTGGAAATGCTGCAGGGGTCTTTCGAGCAGTTTCTACTACAATGCACTGTGTGCGCACAAAGAGGTACAGGGTCCCCTTCCGGAACCTTCTATAGAAGCACTTTCAAGATACACCAAGATACAGATACGAGATGGGAAGTTGTGACAGCCAAAGAGTTGGAAACAACCTAAATGTCCGTTGAAATCTCAGGTTCTTCAGAATGTGGACGTCCAAGCAGGTGTGTGTTTGCTGGCACAGAAGCTTCCCAGGGCCGACGGCCCAACGAGGAAGGCGAGTCACAGAGCTGGCCGATAGCCAATGTCATCTGTTTTTTGTTGTTGTTGTTTTTTTGCACATTCACTTGGCACAGGGGACACGGCCTGTAAAGGCTTTTTTTTCTAGACTGTAGTATTTTTCAAAAACTGCATTTAGGTTGCATTACTTATCTATATTTAAAAATCAGATCATTTTTTACATGAAAATATGAATTTCTTCTTTTGGCAAGCTGGAGGAACTGGATAGTGGTGGGGAGGCACTCTCAGTTCTCCAGGCCCCCCGTCAGGCCCGCCAGCTCTTGAGTGTTCCTGCTGATCTCTGCCTTCCAGAAAGAGGCAGCTGCTGACATTGGTCCTTGTGATCTGCAGATTCTGCCTTGCACACAGCAGGACGCTGGATCTGTGGGTCGTTCTGCCTAGGTCCTCAAGGGTGTGCTGTGGAGACATCCACCTCTGTAACCTTGGCCTTTACTGGAGGCAGCGTGAGCCTGGAGGCCAGACCCTGGAGCCTCCTGACCCTAGGGATTGTCTGTCTGTGGTCCAGGCGCCCTTCAGACCCCCAAGTCAGGCCAGGTCCCTCCAGTCCTCAGACGGGCGAGCTAGCCAGGCAGTCACTGCCAAGATAGGAGCTGAGCTGGGGCAGCCTGACCTCTGGGCAAATGCAGAAGTTGGGGGAGGAGAAGGCACCCGCCCACACTCTGAGGTTGCATTTGGCAGGGCAGGGAGAGAGCCCTGTCTGCGGTGTGGGGCTGCGCCCAGCTCTGCCCCTTGGTGTCAGGCATCTCCCCCATCAGACTGTACTTGAGTAGGCGCCAACGCCCCGGCAGAGCAGGGAGGGTACTCACTGGATGCGGAAGTGTGGGAGCCTCAGGCCGGATCTGCTCCCCGGGCAGCTCTGCAGTGGAGGGGGCGGGGAAGAGGAGAGGACCCGGGGCTCTTAGCGGCTCAGCCTGGGTCACCCTGGCTTTGCCCTCTCGCTTGGCGGGTGAGGTTGCTAGTCAGAGGGGAGAGGCATTGGCTCAGCCTGGAAGGAGGGTGTCTTGTCGGTTGGCCTCCTTCTCCTCACAGACCTGCTGCCCCCCAGGGCACTTCTGCATCAGCTGGTCACTCGAGTCATTGCCGTGCTGTCATTTATTAGAAATACCTGCGTTAGCCGCTGACAGGGACGGGGGTCAGCATGAGGCCCTGCCTGGGGGGAGGTTGCTTAACACGTGGGACATGAGATGCACAGTAGGCCCTTTAGAATACATCAGCACTGGGATGTGGGGGAAGGAGGCTGCAGGCCTACGATGCTCCCACTGGGCTCAAGGCTGTGCTTGGTGCTTCTGGGAACTCAGAGCCAAGGAAGCTGAGTTGTTGCCTTTGAGGGGCTTCCACTGAATCTGAGGGAAGGCAGTCATCTCCCACGGCCAGTTCACTCCAGCAGAGTGGGGTCTGTGCTTATAGAGAGTCTCTAGGATCCACAGGAGGAAAACCAAGTAGGCTTCCTGGAGGAGGAGGCATTTGATATGCTCCTTGGGAGCAGGTCCATTTTGATGAAGAGAGGGCAGCACGGCAGTCTGGGGTGGCAGGGGCTCAGGCAGAACTTCAGGGGCAGGGGTGGGAGCAAGGCCACCAGAGCCCCTCGGAATTGGGTTTCACTGGGCTGGTCCCAGGGAGCCACGAGGCAGCTGCTCTTGATCCGAGGACATGCGACCTTCTGAATGAGGAAATTCAGCCAGGACCAGTAGGACTGGGAGCTCGAAGCTCTGGAAGACCTGACTGTGGCCTGGCCACAGACCACCTGACCCAAGGGCCAGGCTGCACCCCATGCCCTGATCTCCTGCCTGAGGTCCTGGGAGCTCCCCACGCTGTCCTCAGAACAGAACAATGGGCAGCTCATCCCTCAACCTCCTCTACTTTCCCACGATGGGGAGAGGCAGGTGCCCCAGGAACACAGGGTAACAGGTTACTTGAGGGTCTGGGGCTCCCCACTGTGCCTTCACTGCCCCTCTGGGAGTCTGGGAGTCTGGGATGAAGCCACCAGGCCCTCAGTTCAAGCTCCCTTGCGTGGATCAAAACCACTCATCTCTTCGATGGGGAGCACGGCGGATGGGGCCCATGGCGGGCTTTGCAGACTCTCAAGTGTGGTGCTGGGGTCCAAGAAGAGCTGAAGAAGGTTCTGTTCTCAGGGAAGAAGTTTGAATGGGACGGAGGGCAACAAATTTGCAAACTGTAAGGTGCAGCCTAGTGTTGGGGATCTTTCCTTGCCCAAACCCCACTTTCCCTGTTATCTGAGTCCTTGCCTGGGGTCTCCCATTGCGATGGGGCCCGGCTCTGCCCGCAGGCCCTCCCACCCCAGGCGCGCCGCAGCCGCTGCTGGCCTGGCTTCTGCTACCTCTGATGCTGCTCGTCCTCCTCCTGCTCCTCGCCGCCTACTTCTTCAGGTAGGAGTGTCCCCGGGGCGCGGGCGGACTTGCCCCGACCAGCTCTGAAGAGGAAATGAGCTGCTCGAGGCGGCAGGGCGGGTGTGGGCCCAGACAGAGGGCGGCGGGGCTGGTGACGGGAGGGGCTGGGGATCCGCGGGGCTGGGGACCGGAGGCCAGGGTGCCTCGGCCCAGCCATGAGCAGCAGGAAGAGCTTCTCCCGGCTCACCTGGTGGGTATCGCCACGCAAGGTCCCTGTGGTCTGGGAAATGCCCCCGGGGCCCGGAGCTAACCGGTCTGTGTCTCCAAGGTTCAGGAAGCAGAGGAAAGCCGTGGTCAGCGCCAATGACAAGAAGATGCCCAACGGGATCCTGGAAGAACAAGGTACCAGGGGGCCGGGGGCGGGGGGTGCGGTGGGTGTTGCGTTCTTTCTGACCTCACCAGGGGCCGTGGTCTGCCTTTTGTTTTTTAAATGTTAAACTCCCTCAGCTTCGAGACTCCCATCTTACTCTCCCTGGTTAGACGCTAGCCTTTACGATGGTAGAATTTTACCATTTCAAGACTTTTCTCCATTTCTCTCTGGTGGGAAACAGACACTCGCTTTCAGTTTGTGGCTTTGTTGGAAACGTTCACATCCTGTCGTTTTTTACGGGGTTTTGACATGTAACGTTTTTCAGTAAGCCCTCACAGTCCTTCTAGAACGAGATGGCCTGGTTCTTACTCTAAAGCGCTCTGAAGGGTTTCCCTGAAATTTGCACTGGTTCGGATCGCGATGCAAAAAGGGAGCCCATATGTGTGTATGTGCAGCGGGCATGGTTGCTGTCGGTGGAGGGCCTTCCAGACCTTTCTCCCTCCGCTCTGAGTCCAGTTCAGAAAGCGTTAATGCAACTTCCAAGGCACATTGTTTCTTTGCCCCCGACACAGCCAGATGGCCGGGAAAGTTGTGTGAGGCAAAAGCTTTCAAAAGTATTGGTTCACACCAGTGGCTGTCGCTTCCTCTGGTCGCCTGCTGCCGGCTCGTTCCACGCCAGGAGGGAACAAACACGCTCTCAGACTTGAGACGCGGTAGCAGGACAGGCAGCAGGGACGGACTCGGGGGGGCTCCAGGGCAGTTTCTCAGGCTTGGGGCCGGGCGTACCTTGTTAGGTGCTAACGTGACCTCCGGGGCCCCCTTCCTGCCCTGATTCCCTGCCCAGCACCTTTGAGCAGCCTGAATGGGAGGGAAGAAGGTGTGGCTGGTGAGCCCCGGAGGCCCCCGCCAGACTCCTTCTGACACATCTTCTCTCCGAGGAACGAGCCCGGGGAGGAGCTCTTGGCTGGGCCGCAGAACGCTGCTGCAGGTGGGGACAGGCCCTCTGCCTCATGACGGCAAAGGTTCCACGTTAACCCTGTTGAGAATATCGGCGCATTTTCCAGGGAGGGACGCACATGCCGGGGATTTCTCTGTTTGTGTCACTCGGAGTTGATGGAAGGAATTTGTCCAGGAACTGCCCTGCAGCCAGCCCTTCCCAGGGCCTCCCTGCGCGCTCGCTGCTGAGCAAGGGCAGTGTTTGCCTTGTTTCTCCTGCAGCTTACGGGCTGTCCACATCCAGGGCCGTGTGTGTCACGAAGAAGACAAGGCTGAGGGAGACTCATATCCTCACCGATTCCCAACTCAAACCAAAATGATTCTTGCTAGTTTATTAACATAGTCTTCCTCCTTATTTCAATCCTGGAAAATTGAGCTGACGGGCAAACTGCCCAAATCCTTTGCAGAAGGAGCTGAGGTGAGGAGTCTGAAATAAGGCATCTATGATGGGTGGGAGCTGGTCCCCACCCCCCACCCCAAGGAACTCCTGTATTTGTAAATGCCGTGGGTGTATCACAGGGGACAGATCTCCACACTCACTCAGGTGCTCAGATCCCCTCCCCGGCAGCCCCGGGCTACCTGATCTAAGAGCAGTGACCTCCCCCCAACACACACACACAGCTTAGTCTTTCTTCCAGGAATGCTGTCAGTCCATTTGGTTACGGAGCCAGCTGTCCGGGAATGTGGCTCAATGGCCCCCATGTTTCTTTTGGTCCCACAGAGCAACAAAGAGTGATGCTTCTCAGCAGGTCCCCCTCCGGGCCCAAGAAGTACTTTCCCATCCCCGTGGCGCATCTGGAGGAGGAGATCCGAGTCCGCTCCGCAGATGACTGCAAACGCTTTCGGGAGGAGTTCAATGTGAGTGGGGAGGGTCCTCTGTCTTCTTGTCCTGGGGTCGAATACGCGGGCAGGTGGTACCATATTTCGGGATCCATTGCCCGAGGACGGGAACTCTTGCATCAGTCATGACCCTGTTCCGAAGCGGGTTTCTGGAGACCTGATTTTTGCTGCAGGACGCCTCCCCACCCTTGTTGCTCCTTCCTAAGATGGGACTCTTGAGGGAGATGTTCCCAAAGGCTCCTTTCCGCGCTATCACTCTGGCTGCCGTATCCCAAAATCCAGCATGACGGAGACTCGGGAGTCTTGTGAACATGGAGGACCAGGGCCTGAGCAGGCGGCGGTGGGACACTTCCGTGTTGAAAGCGGGGACCCCACCCCACCTTTCATGGGCTTCGAAGAGCTTACGCATCTCGCTGGCAAAGGAAATAGGCTTCTTCTGACCCCTGCTCAGAGCATGAATTAAGCAGTCGTGGGGCTCCCTGGGGGGGCATGAACTCTGCCTGTGGGAGCCCTTCGGTTTGAGGTCTGCTCCAAAGCCTTGCCTTCATTCGGCTACTGTGACCTTCTCTGTGACCTCAGTGATGCCCGTCGGGACAGTCCCCATGGTAGCAAACCGAGTCTCCTGACTCAACAAGACTACGGACGTGTGTTCACCATGCTCCTTTGTGTTGCTCGTGTTAAGTCAATGTCCTGGGACTCCTGAATGTGTTGGAGAGACGGGGGGTGGGGGGCGAGTAACACAGACACTGGGAAGTCTCCCTGGGTTTAGCTGCTCAGAGTTGATCCCTGACTGTGTTTTGAGTTTCGTTTTATGCATTTTCCTGGTTTCGTGCACAGCCATGTGCCGAGCGTGGAGGTTGCAGGGGGAGGGGCCGAGCGGACCGGCTGTGGCCCATGGGTCCGCTGCACCTTCTCCGCTGACCTCCACCGCGGGGGTGCGCCTTGGCAGCAGAGGGGCCTGTCTTAGGGACCTCACGGCTCCCTGCGAGGCTCTGACAGCGGGCTTCATAGAGAGCAAAGCATTGTGTGGTCGGTTTACCCAAAGATGACACTGCTTCAGCCCAGGGGACGTTTCACAAGGAAACGTCCGGTGAGAGCATGGGAGGTGACAGAGCAATTCACCTGCACTTGGCTTGTTTTTTAACCCATGCCTTGTCTGCCTTTATCCTGCTTCCTTTTAATTGTTTCCAAATGTATCCCCCACACACACTTTTTTTTGAGAAATTAGGTCATATTGAAAGACAGCTCTAAGCCATATTGTTTTGCAATCTTCCCCTCCTGCCTGGTCCCAGTTGCCCTCGCACTGGGGTTTCTGCACGTGGTGGTGGGGGGGGGCGGGCCAGCAGGAAGCCGTGGTCAGAAGCAGCGGGCTTTGCTGCCGTCTCAGGGAGGAGTGAGGGCCTTTCCAATGGAGCAGGGCCAGAAATAGGGTCAGGCAGGTGAGGCCGTTGCCCCAGGCACAATGAAACCTCTATTCTTCAGGAGAAATAATATTTAAGGCAACAAGCAAATGTATCAAAATCAGAGTGAACGATCCACGCTGAGCGCAATAGTGCAATTGCGAATAAAGACGAGGCCGTGCCGACGGGTTTCTCCGACGCCGCCTGTCTCTGCGGTTACCCATCCTGACTGTATATAAAGGTTTCATGAATGGGTCCTCAACAATTTCTTTTTTTGGCTTTGATTTTGACTTTAGAAAGAAATTAAATATTCAAAGGCATTGGAATATCATTTTACTTGATTTTGGGGGCAGTTTGGGGGGCACCACTTTAAATTGGGTGCTTTACCCTTCTCGCCCTGCCCCACCCCTCCCACTGAGTGGCTTCCCCGTGGCCCCCTGGAGGCCTCTGTGCAGGGCGGGGCGGGCAGGTAAGCAGAGGGGAGGAGGGCCCGGGCCTGGCGCTGGGGGACCAGGGACGAGCTGCCGGTCCTCTCTGGACCCGTTTGCTCCTCTCACGAGTGGGAGCCGGCCGGGCCCTCAGCCACGTTTATGTGGCTTGCCCCTTGTCAGGGCCCCAAAGCCTGCCAGGACCAGCCCAGGCCTGGCTCCACACTTGAGCTGGACGACGGCATCTCATCTCCCTCCTTGGCGCCGGCTGTCCTGAGCTCCAGTCCCAGAAACTGTGGAAGGACAGACGAGTCTCAGACTCGTCCAGCCAGACGAGTTTGGATGTGGTTATTTGCTGACCCAGGGCTTCAGTGGCCTGAAAGCGTTTGGCACGGGGGTCAGCTTGGTGGAGCCGTCGGGGAGGGGACGTGGGCTTTGGCCTGCCCGGATTCCTGGCCCAGCTCGTCTCTTACCAGCCTGGAGGGCTTTGGGCCATTAATTAACCTCTGCCTGCCTCAGTTTACTCACCTATAAAATAAGGATGCTGCCTGCCACAGGACATCCCCTGGAGTGTCCTGCCCTGTGAGAGAAGTAGTCGTGGGCCTTGCTTAGCTGCATGTCTGCACAAGAGGGGGCTGGGGCTGCCATGTTTCTGAGACCCCTCCTGGGAACACCCAACCTCAGTCTCCACCCCTCCACGCGCAAGACCTCTCCCATGGAAATCTGTTTCAGGCTCCCAATGAAACCCCATCAAGGGAGCGCCATTCAGACCCAGAATAGCCCACTTCCCCGGACAGAATCTTCTCAGTCTCAGACCATCAGGCTAGCCCAAGCCAAGGCCGGATGCAGCCTGTCATTAGCGTTGTGGAAAGGCACAGGGGCGGGGCCGCTAGGAGAGGGCCCGACAGGGCATGCAAGCCAGACATGTCCCCCAGAGCTTGCTGGAACAGCTCCCACCGTGCACCTCTCTGCCCTTCTCCCCACCTGTCCAAATGCCAAGCATGGTGGAAGGGGAAGGGGCAGGACCTGGGGCTCCTCCCGTGTGTTCATGGACATGAAATCTCACCTCAAGGGAGCAAACAAACCAACCTCCTTCGGCCACTGTATGTAACTGGACGATCCGTCATGGTATTTGGTGACCAATTACCACGCGCGCGGCTCACGCCCGGCACTGCAGCGGTGACCCAGTTACGGCAGAGCCCTCCCCTGGGTGCTGTCCCGCTTCCCCTGTGCCATATGAGCAGCTCGGAGTCGAGGGTCCATGGGCACACGGACAGCAGGAGAAAGGGATGGGCCAGCCCCTCGCGGCTGTTACTCTGTGTGCTGGGCTACGGAGACGTGCTCCCTACGCAGAGCGCTGGGCCTCTCACGCCAGGTGCCCCTCTGCGCCACCCACGAAGCCAGTGTTGCCACCCCAGCTCCGTATTCCGGGTCTCAGGTCCCTGTGGTGGGGAGGGGTGGCAGGGCTGGGTCCACGCTCGCCACCGAGACCCCTCCGGCCTCCCTACCACGCGCTCCTTCCAAGGAAGAGGGAGGCATCCCGGGGCCTCTTTTTCTTTGTCTTTTTAATGTATTATTCGTATAGACTTTGATTTGTAGAGCGGTTTTAGGCTTACAGAAAACTCGCGCTGAGGGTAAGGGTTCCCACGTGCCCGCCCCTCCCTGCACACGGGTTCCCCGGCTGTTCTTGCCTCCGTGCGCTCCGCGCGTTCCACACGGTGACTCCTGCTCACGGGTTGTCATGCTCTCAAGTCCAGAGCTGGGGTTCCTGCGTCATCCATCGGGCGGGTTTTGGTGAACACGTGACATCACAGTAATACACCTCATTTTTATTTTCAGGGCTGAGGTCACAAACAGGTTTCAGGTGTAGACGATGAGAAGTCGTAAACGTTATCACCAATTCCCTGTCCAGGGCGGGTCCAGGAAGTCAGTGTCAAGACAGCTTTGATAAGAATCAGAAACTCCAGCAGAGAAGGTGCTGGTCCCAAGCACCCGCCACCACCTGCCCCCGCCCAGGCTGGCCTCCACACCGGCCCTGGCAGGTTCTCTGACCATGGCCAGCCAGTGTGGTGACCCCAAAACGGGGAAAAGATGACACTGGCTGGCAGGGGCTGAGTCAGGGTGGAAAAGCCCTGTAGTCCAGGAGAGGGACGCGCTGGGCACCTGTGCGTGGCAAGTTTGTCCCTCCTGACTCACGGGGTGAGCAGGCCTAGAGTCTGGGCTGCACTCTGAGCCCTGCCCCCATGCCCCTGGGACTTTATCCTTGAAGAAGGAAGCACCTGCCTTGTGGCCTCGTGGCCGTGCCAGGCCAGACGGCAGGCCCTGACCCCATATCTGCCCCTTGCAAGCCAGGGCATTCCAGCCACATCTGCAGCAGCCGTGGGGGGCGGTTTCCTCATCTGTAAAATAGAGGTGACGCTTGTGTCATCTAAGGATCACTTGTGACGGCCGGGGCCCCTGATCCAGCTCCTCCTGCGGGGCCCAGCACACCGAAGATGCTGCAAAGACTCACTTAGTGCTTGAATTCCTGGGGTTCCTGGTCCGGTCAATGTTTAAGTTGATGTTGAAAGGCATGATGTGGGGGTTCAAAAGGCTCTTTCCCTCTGTGCACTGCAGCTCATCTGAGTGCAGAGGATGGCCCAGCAGCCCCCACATGCAGGAGCACGGCCCGAGCTGGCAGGATGGGAGGGGCCCCAAGTTGTCGAGGAATGGAAGTCAGGGAGCCCGGGTTCGCATCCACTGAGCAGCACATCGGTTACAGGGTCCGAGTGGCCCCTTCATGTCCTCACCTGAGGCCGGGGGATTAGGAAGCCAAGGGTGCACACAGGACCCCTGGGGATCTTCGTGCTGGTCCCGGGTGGGGCTGGGGTCGGCAGTCGCCACGGGGCTCCCTCTGAGCTCTCACTGCTGGACCACGAGCACACGGCGTTGCAAGCAGGGGCCCCAAGGCTGAGTTCCTGGTGCATCACTGTGCTTGTCCCTCAGCCCAGCCCCAGAGGCAGAGTGTACCTTCCCAGCCCCTCTGCACAGACGCCCTTGCTCTCTACCCCAGTGATTGGCCGTATTTGTAGTGGGCCTGCTTTGGGCCCGGACACACCGCTCCAGGGGACTGGGTGACAATGCCCGGGCAAGTCCCTGACTTCATGTGTCTTCGGGTCCAACCGTGGGGTCATCACTATGCCCACGGCTCCCTTGGCCTGCTAGCCAGAGTGCCTTTCATCACGGCTCTGCCCAGCGCCCAGCACAGCCCACAGACAGAGAGGGCCGCAGACTTGGGGGTGGGGGCAGGGGGCTGTCCAGATGGAGTCTTCCTCCTGCCCGCGCTCCTTAGAGCGGCTGACGCACACACGGTGTCTGGATGCATCCCTTTTCATGCTAACTGTGTTTTCTTTTCTAGTCGTTGCCGTCTGGACACATACAAGGAACTTTTGAACAGGCCAATAAGGAAGAAAACAGAGAAAAAAACAGATACCCCAACATCCTTCCCAGTAAGATTTTAAAGATTTTTATTTATTTGACAGACAGATCACAAGTAGGCAGAGAGGCAGACAGAGAGAGAGAGGAGGAGGAGGCAGGCTCCTTGCTGAGCAGAGAGCCCGATGTGAGGCTCGATCCCAGGACCCTGGGAACATGACCTGAGCCAAAGGCAGAGGCTTTAACCACTGAGCCACCCAGGCGCCCTGATTCCCAGTAAGATTTTAGCTTTCTCGCACGATGGGTCGCATCGGGAGGATGTTCGTCCTTCCCTTGCGGCTCCCGGGACTGTGCCTGTCGGGGCAGCATGTTGGTCGAGGGCTAGGAGATGGGGGCCCACACCCGCACCGCTGCAAACCGGTGTTTGCACCAGAAGTGTAGATGCCCATCTCCCACGGGCAGCCTGGGCCACCTCTGTCGTGGTGGGTCTGGCCACCAAGCCTGTGCTCATTGTTGAGACCCGCGCTGCCCAGGGGCCAAAGGGAGTGCCACCTACACGGGCTGGCGGGGCCTCTGACGGGATCCAGTCCTGAGCCCATCTTGTGCTGGTGGCCCTGGGCCTCTCCTTGTCTCAGACTCTGTGCTCCTGGCACCAGCAGCAGGTCCCCTGGACTAGGGACAGAAACAAAAGAATAAGAAATGCCTGGGGGTTTGGCAACGTTGTAGGAAGGCTGAGAAACCACTGCGGGAAGCCAGGGGAGGCCTTTGGGGCCAGGGGGGCTGACCAGTCTGTCCAGGGAAGTGGCTGGCTGGGCCACGCCCTGGGGGCAGCTCCCATAGCCTCTCTTGGTGCCAGGACAAACCTGAAAGTTCCTAGTTGCCCTTATACAAGCTGGCCGAGGAGGGTTTCCATACTCTCCGTGCAGCTGGACCCCCACTGTGAGCTTTGCCCATTGGGCTGACAAAACGGTAGCCAGGAAGGGTTTAAATCCTGAACCCCAGGCCTCCCAGGCATGCCCAGAGAGCCTCCCTTCTCCGACAGAGCCTCCGTGGGAGCAAGGATGCCAGCCTGTGCAGTGGGCTTCAGGCCGTGGACTCTTGGTTGCATGTTCAGGATCAGAGTGAAGTCCGTGTCTTCTCTGGCCAGAGAAGCCATGGTCTGCCCAATTTGTGTGGCCTCTGGACTCCCAGTGCTCGATAGAAATAATTCTTCTGAACCTCGCAGAGGATTTACATGTGTTGTTTGCGAAGGCCCCTGTGAGGCTGTGATCCAGATAAAATGAAAAATAACCAAATAGCCTTTGGGCTAAATTGCATTTGTATAAACCGCCAAGGGAGCAGCAGGACATGGGTCAGGAAGCTGTGTGGCCCTGCAGCTGGGCGGGGGAGGGGACTTGGGCCCACACTGGACTCTGAACATGCAGGGGGACGGTTTGGGAGGATTGGGCGTGGGGTGTCGGAGAAGGGAGGAGGCCAGCCACTAGGCTTGACCAGCTCCAGTGAGGGGAGAGTTGTGGTGGGAGGCTTGGGTTCTGTGGGGTGTTTTGTGTCAAATAAAAACTGGGATATTTGGAAAGTAATATTATTATCTATTTGTGGCTTAACTAATTAGCTTCCTTAATTCGTTTACTTTATTCATTGAGCTGCTGAATGTGTAGGTTGAGGACTTCGTCCGAACCAAGCGCTTCCCCGGGTTCCTGTCCCCCATTTGTCTCTTGCTTACTAAACCCCCATAGTTTTTATTTTATATTATCGTTTTTATTATTTTATATTATCGCTTTTTTATATACTTATTTGTCAGAGAAAGGGGGAGATTGAGAGAGAGCACAAGCAGGGGGAGCGGCAGACAGAGGGAGAAGCAGGCTCCCGGCTGAGCAGGGAGCCCGATGGGGGACTCAACCCCAGGACCCTGGGATCATGACCTGAGCCGAAGGCAGATGCTTAACTGACTGAGCCAGCCAGGCGTCCCACCCCTCTAGTCTTTAAAAGGTGACATTTATACTGAAAATTAACAGTATTTTTGGTGAGGCCTCAGTGGGGGTGGGAGTAATGGCCAGGTGTGGGAATTAGCTGCACCCGCCCCGCTGCAGAGGTGATGGCCCAGGGTGAGGGACTGCCTCCCCCAGCAGCAGAGCCCACACCCTGCATGTTTGCTCCAAGCCATGTTGTCCAGCTCGTGCTGTGGAGGGAAGTGGGCCTTTCCTGCTAGTATAAACATGTGACGGGGCCGATCCTGTGTCCTCCCACGCTGGGAGAGGTCCAGCCCCAGCCCTCTCCTGCCCAGGCGCCCTGTGCCAAGGAGGCGGGGTGCTGGCAGTCATCAGGAGCCAGGACATTCTGCCCGGATGTAAGGTGTTTCGCGTGGATGGGACACTGGGTCTCTGGGATGGTTTCGTGGACACACTTGGCATGTGCCCTGAAGATCACCAGTGGGGGGGTCCGGCATCAGCAAGGCACAGGCTGAAGGAGAGGGCGTCTCCTTAAACTGAGGAGTTGGCCAGAGATATCCCCGGGGCCTGCTGGGGGCCCGGGACAGGAATGGGCTGGTTCGCTGGAGGTGGTTCAGGGGGTCTCGGGTCCACGAGGCCAGGCTGTGGAAAGCCTCAGTGGCTCATCAGGAGATAGCATCCTCTTCTCCGGAAAAACAGCAACAGATGATCATTTCAGGAAATAATGTTTTGAAAGTGAAGTGTGACTTTCAGAATAAAAAGACAGGAAGCTCTTAGAAACTGTGAGATTCTAAATTGAACCAGGAGGCTATTTTTTGCCCTCAGCTTTCTATAGTTGCTCTCAAAGCGTAAACTGTACCAGATGATTTTCAGCCAGCTTTACGCATGTTCAGGAAGAGCTATTTCTGCGTCAGGGCTGTCGGCCCCTGGGAGTGGGAAGGTCTCACAGAAATGTCTGCCTGAGCTGGACCTTTGGGGTTTGATACCCTGACGGCCCATATAGGTCATGACTTTCCCTGGGCGCCTCGCAGGCCCGTCATGCTAGGACAGGACGGATCTGGCCCAGCAGTGCGATGTCCAGACGGTGGTTGTCTGAAGCCGGCCCGCCTTCCAGGCTCGCGGGAAACAACAGCTAGGATTTGGGGTCCTTGCCCCAGAGCCACACCACAAACACAGCCTTCTCAATTAGTGTCAGTCCTGTGGGGACTAGGGAAGATAAAGCAGGCCGAGGATACAGAATTTCTCCAGAATCCATGCAGTAAATGCCTATGAAGCCCACATCCTCTACCAATCTCTGTGCCCCGCACAGCGTGACTAACCCTAGAAGCATCTGTGACCCTTGACCCAGGCCCTGGGCTGAGTCTGGGCAACCCCACTATTGCCCCTCCCCAGAGGAATAGGAGTACGCCAGCGAGGAGACCCAGGCCCAGGCCTGCAACACTTTTAAGGTCCCATGAAATTATCTAATTTCCTTTAAAATCAGAAAATAATATATACGTAATCCAATCTGGGTTACATTAAGCTTCATATTAACTTGTAACGCAGTCATAAAATAAAATGTTTCATCTTTTATGTTTTCTTAATGGAGGGCGTGGCCTATGAAGGTAGGAGTGACAAGGGTCCACCGAAATCAAAAGGGGACCCTGGCTGAAACCTCCCTGAGGGGTGTGCGCACACCGCCCCCCACAAACACACACTCAGAAAGAAACAGAGAAAACACACCCCACACAGACCTCTCCGTGGTCGGCCCTCCTACTCTGGGCACTGCTTGTTCAACAAGCCCGAATCTTCCTGGCAGGTGGCCCCCTGTGCTCAGCCCAGGTCTCTGTGCGTTCTGCCCACTTTCCATCCCTAGAGATCTGAAGGCGTCTGCTCGTCCTTTCCCTGGAAAGCCTGGGAAGGGGGCCCCAGTCCTTCCATCCAGGGTTATCCTGAGTACACCAACCGGTGCCCAGCTGGGGTTTCAGAGAAGCCTATTGGGATCTCACTGTAGGGTCCCAGCACGTGCTGCTGCTCCGGCTCTAGGGGAGATCCAGGGGTCCCCACTTGAATCCTTCCCTCCGCTGTCATCCCGCAGGTTTTACTGAGCAGCTGGCGAGGGTCTGGCCCTGTCCTCCATGCTGAGGCCCAGTATTCAGTGAAACAGATGCGTTCCCATCGTCATGCCACAGGGGTCTCCTGACGCCTCCTCGGTCCCTGTGATCACCGTGGGAAACCTGGTTGCGTCCTTTGCAGCGTTTAATGCCATAGATGGAAGATATGTATGTGCTATGTTTTGTTGTTCCTTTTCCTCGTGTCATGTTTTGTTGTTTCTTTTTTAAACAGATGATCATTCCAGGGTGATTTTGAGCCAGGTGGATGGAACCCCGTGTTCAGATTACATTAATGCTTCCTACATAGATGTAAGTCTGCCATTTTCCTGTCCCCCTGCCCAGCATGACGTGCACATCTGGACCATTTGGGGGCTCAGTGTGAATCATGACTTTTCTCTGGAGGGCCAGGAATTAAATTATCACAACTTTCGTGGGCCATTCGGCCATAGTACGGATGGCGTGGATGCTACCAGGCCTTTTGAATTAGCATCTGTCTGGGTATTCGTTTTTAAGAAGCCTAGAAGCACATGGGACATTTGTTACGAGTTCTTTATGTTACTGATAAAACAGGTTAGGAGGGACCAGTAAGACAGGTTTATGGTCAAACGATATCCACTGGATTAAGAACCCCCTTTAACTGAAACTTTAAAAATCATTTACTAGTAATTATAAAATTATCATGAAAACACAGTGGAGGAGAATTTGTATCTATTAACCAGTTAAGAATATTTAAGTGTGTGTGTGTGTGTGTGTGTGTCCGGGCAAGTATTAACAGAAACTCGACAGAGGGACGATCAAAAGTAGCACAATTTCTGAAGTTGCTAGTGAGTTTTCTTCCTATTTCTGTGTTTTCCAAGATTTTCGTGATTACTATGTTACCTTCCAAACAACAATGAAATCCTTCAGCAGAGGCAATTACGAAAACCTACCGACCCGATTTTATCGTTCTAGGGTTACAAAGAGAAGAATAAATTCATCGCCGCTCAAGGTAAGCTTCTCACTGTGACTTGCAGAAGATGATTCGGGTAAAATGCCAAGGACGGCGACCGGGTCCTCATCTGACGGCCTGAATGCGGGGGCTCCGTTTCGGCTTCTTGTCCGTGTGCCGTGCTGCGTCTCTGTGGCCTGAATGCCGTCTGTCCCACCTGTCCCTGCGTGCAAGGCACGCGGAGCCTCGCGACACAAGGCAGTGCTCTGCTGACCCCGAGTGTCCTGGGAGCTGGGCAGAAATGCTGGGCTAGAGTCTGCGTCTTTGAGAGCGTCCCGAGGTCATTCTGTGCATCTGTGTGCGAAGCCCGTAAAGCTCATTCTGTGTACAGAGCTTTGAGAACGCAGACACGTTGGGGCCTCTGGGCGCTTTGTCCCCCTCTGTGGTCAGGGCCGACCGATAAGGAGCGTGGCGGGCGAGGTCATTTCTAAGTGTGGGTGTAACAGGCATGTCGGGTGCTCGTCCACACAGTGCGAGGGTGTAGACAGACAGACACACCTCTTTTCCACATCTGCCTGAGTCAAAGCCAGGGCACGCAGGAGCCCAGCAGTGACCGTCTCAGAGGGCTGCTTGTTCATTCAGACAGACTTGGATCTCTTTCAGCTGGCTGAGCTCTGTGTGGCTCCCACGTGGTGGTTGATTTTGGGGGCGGGGGTGGAGATCAGATCAAGGCCTTTTCAGATCAAGGCCATAGCCACGAGGATGCTTCAGCCCCGGCAGCAGGGCCTCAGCCTTGCACACAGGCCACTTAGTGTGTGTGTGTGTGTGTGTGTGTGTGTGTGTGTATGTGTGTGCATGTGTGTGTGTTTCTGATCTGGGCTACCATCCATCGCCCCAGGAGCCGGGGCAGGCCCACAGCAGGTGTCTTCAGCAACAGTCGTTCAGAGAGCAGGTCCCAGAAGTCAGCGTACATCAGAGTCACTTGAGAACTTACCAAAGACGCACACTCCCCAAGAAACAGGGCAGGGCACATGCACGCACACCCAGAGGACAACAATGTTGGAAAACCTGACAGACGTTAGCTAACACAGATAGAGGCTCCTCTCTCTCTCTCCCTCTCTCCCTCTCTCTCTGTCTCTCTCTCTCTGTCCTTGTAAGCAGGGGAGGCAGCTCGGGGCTGAGGCAGCAGCTTGCAGCTGCCTCTGTGTCTTCCTGCTCCGCCCTCCGTGACGTGTCACTGTCTTCCTCCGGGTCACAAAATGGCTGCTGCGTCTCTGGGCTCTGTGTCCGTATTCAGGCAGGAAGGAGGGCAAAGGGCAGAGGACTTTCTTCTGGGGATGCTTTATCTTTTGTTCCAGCCGCGTCTCCCTGGACGGCCCTGAGTACGGCCCGCTGCAGGGGTCTGGGACACGCGGGCAGGGGGTCGGACACGGAGGGCGGGTCGGCCAGTCTGCAGTGTGTGTGTGTGTGTGTGTGTGTGTGTGTGTGTGACGCACGGACACCTGTGCCGTTCTGGAATGGGCTCTGGTCTCCGCAGGCTTGACGAGCCCCAGTGGGCACAGGCTGCTGTGACACACAGGCTGACCCGAGCCTCATCTGAACACCCTTTACTGCTTGGGATCGGGGCCACCCCCCAGGGGCAGATGCGCAGCCCCCCAGGACTCCCCAGCCCCAGCAGGGTAGCGGGTGTGGTGCTGCGGCGGGACCTGGCGGGGAAGCGGCCGATCTCCAGGTCGCCTGAGCAGGGTTTTCGTGCCTCGGAGCAGCAGGGCGGCGGTGGCCTCCCCGGGGCCCCACAGCCAGGGTGATGGGGGCGGGGACCCCCAGGGCCCCTTTCCAGGCCTGACTTTGGGATCCTCCCCTATCTACAGGCCCCAAACAAGAGACAGTTAACGACTTTTGGAGAATGATCTGGGAGCAGAAGTCCGCCACCATCGTCATGTTGACGAACCTGAAAGAAAGGAAAGAGGTGAGCTTGGCCTTCCGACTCACAGAGGACGCTCCTGTAGCTCCTGGGGCTTCGCTGGGGGGCGAGCTCACCACATCCTTTTCCTATTCCTCTCCCTTATCACCACAGAAGAAGAAGAGAAAAAAACAAAGAGCAAAAAACCCACCAGTGGTTCACAGCAATTTTATCTTGAAATAAATGTGCTGTGTCCTCAGCATCTCCCTGCCCTAGACCATGACACAGAAATGTCACGCTGTTCATCCTTTCCTCGGCCAAGGGTGCCTGGTCAGCCGACTGCTCTCGCGCCCTGGTGGGAGCCACAGACCTCAGAAATGAGAGCCTCAGACTTTTCAGGCTGGTAACATGGTGGGCCTCAGACTAGAATTAAAGATGGATTTACCGCTTCTTACCCAGACGAGAGAAATGAATTTGGAAAACAAGGCGCATGGAAGGCATGTCACTCTCATCCCTGTGTGAGCTTTTCTAAAGTAAAAGGGGATGTACGTACTTTATAAGAACTTGAAACCTCTAGAAAGAAGAAGGATAAATGGATTCACTTCCTAAATGTGACAGATGTTCCTTCGCGTCCACTCTCCTGGACAGACAATGCGGGGTAGGGGGGGGTGCGTGCTGTGAACCAGCTCATAGACCCTGGCCCCCACGATCTCTGTCCCCCTGGGCAGAGCCGATGCCAAACAGAAAGCAGATCGAGGTAAACTGTGTCAGGAGGCAACATAGAAATAGCCGGGGGCCCAGGGCCAGTGGTGGGCAGGAAGGGCGGAGCAAGCCTGGCGGACAGAGGGCTCCGAGGGTGAGGGCGGGGGGCGTGCCAGGCCTTCTTTGTGCCGTCCAGCCCTTCCCTTCGTACCCCCAGGAATAGGGCAGAGCACAGCGTGATTGTGGCTTCGGGGGCAGGAAGGAGGGAGACCCCCACAGGGAGTAGCACCTCCCTTCCTTGGGTATGGGTCAAGGCAGGGTCCGGAGTGGCACCGTATCTCCAAGGCTGGAGGGAACTTGACCAAACGAAGCCCAAGAGAGGCGGCACCCGGCAGGGTGATGGGACCGTGAGGCCAGGAGGGATCTGCTGGGCCCGCGGCCATGCTGGAAGGAGAATGGCGAGAAATGCGTCAGGGAACCGGGCTTGGGCCTCGGAGGGGAGGCCGAGACGGGGGCCCGTGGCAGACTTCTCAGCAGAAAGCAGGGCCTGAGTTATAGAAAGTGAGCTTGCTCTCCAGATTAGAAGAATTGGAGGCTAGAAGGAGACTTGCCAGGCATGGGGAGCCTGTTCTAGCATGTTCCAGTGTGCGGGCCAGAGCAAAGTGGTGGCAAGCAGGTGGAGAGGAAGGGCCAGCGTGCCGGGAGACCTCTGTCCTGCTGGTCCCTGCTGTTCCCCACCCCAGCCCTGCCGCCACTCACAGGCCTGGGACCCAGGCAGCTAAGCTCTGGCTGTGTCCTTTGAGACAGAAGTCGTGGGCCAGGCCCTGGGAGCTCAGCTGGAGCTCAAGGTGGACACTGGTCCACAGGCAGGACAGGAGGGGAAGAGCCCCTCCCGGTGTCACCTTCACTAACTTGTTTCGTACGTGCCAAGTGGCACAGGAAAAAGCCTCCAGTTACCATTTCCTGTCGGGTAGGATGGGGTTTTTGTTTTGTTTCCAAAGGGGTTGGGACTGGGCTGGAGAGGGCCATCCCCTTCCCACAGAGTGAATCCTGCGCCGTGAATGGAGAGAGGGACAGGAGTCAGGGGATTTGAAGCCGGCACGCTGAACCCTTCCCACGCTCCGAGCAGATGCCTGGCCAGGACCTGGCCCCCAAAGAGAAGGAGGACGCTGCCCTGAGAGCCCCGGGATTCCCTGGAACCAGCGGCCCTCCGGGGGCCCTTGCGCAGTGCGGGGCTGGGGGTGGTGAGGGGGACGGCTTGTTTACAAACAGGAGACCCAGTGAGACTGGCACAGGAGCGGCGGGTCTCAGAGTACGCCTCCGTTTCCCGCAGCAGGCATCCTGTTGCCGTGTCCCTGGACATTTTCTCTCTGATCTGTCTCCGAAGCCTCCTACTGGATTTTTCCATTTCTGTGACTCAGAGCCGGCCGGTTTCTGTATCTGGATTTTCACCATTTCAGATGAGATCATTTCTCAATAGAGTTCCCTTTTCTTACTGGTTACACTTCTTTGTCCTCTCCCTGGCTTCAACATTCTGGCGAAAGGTTGTGAAATGCAGTTGCTCCAGCATCTCATGATCTGACCAGAGGGAGGGGACTGTGGCCGCAGCGGGACCGGGAGGCCAAGGCCGAGGGCGGAGAAGCTTCCACACGCACAGCCCTGTGGGGGGCCCTGGACTCAACCCTCAGGCCCAAGTGAGGGCCTTTCAAGGGAAACATCTCAGGGGGTCCTGGAGGGTCCCCAGGGGGCCAGGAATGGCCCAAACCAGCACCTTTGAGCTTCCAATTCTCCTCGGGATGCTTCAGAGATGTCCTGGAGGAGGGAGGGGACATTGTCCTGTTAGGATGGCGTCCTCACGCTCTCCTGTGTCCTGTGCTCACAGCGGCTTCTTCCGCCTCAGGCTGCAGGTTCACAGTCTCCCACGTGTAGCCACCGGAAGCCCAGAGGGAGGGCTGGTACCGAGACAGGCCTCTGTGTGCAGGGCACCTGTCCTCTGCGGGCCCCTGCTTCAGCCAGAGCACAGACTCGGGACTGCCCCCCACCAGCTGCACGGCCTCGCATTCTTGGCCCTTTCCCAGCTCCAGGAACCGCCTGAGGGAAGCTGGTGTATGCCGATGGCGGGGCCAGGAGCACCCCCAGACTTGGTTATCTCTGTGCAACCATCCCGTGTAGGAGAAGTGCTCGCAGTACTGGCCGGACCAGGGATGCTGGACCTACGGGAACATCCGCGTGTGCGTGGAGGACTGCGTGGTTCTGGTAGATTACACCGTCCGGAAGTTCTGCATACAGTCCGTAAGCACTTTCAGTTACTGGCTTTCTGGAAAGGCCGTCCTGTGGAGAGCAGTGTCAGGAGCAAATATGCGTCCAATGTTTTTAATAGGAAGACTTGCCCCACCCCCCGCCGGTGCTGTAGGAGCTCTCGCTGAGTGGGGGCTGGGGAGGGCCACGTGCAGGGAGGGGACAGGGTCGGGCTTAGTGGACTGAGGATGTGGATCTACGCAGGAGGAGGCAGGTGCCCAGGGGTCTGCAGGCAGCCCCGGGCCCCCCTCGCCATCTTGAGTGGAGGAGGTTGTCACCTGGGGGAGGGGCCCCAGGACTGGCGGTTCGCACCCAGTAGCGTGATGTCATTTCACACGCCGAAGTGGTAAGGTGGGATTTTTTTTTTAACAGTCTCAAAAGTATTTCTGTAACGTCCTCAGTGTTTGTCATACTTACTTCCTGCTCATCCCTGCCCCATCCCTGCCTAAAAGAATGCAAGGCATTCTTCCCTACAGATGCCTGTGTCCAAAACAGTGAGCAGAGATCTCAGACAGATACATCTCTAAAAGGGAAAACAGAAGGTCATGGTGTCAGGAGTCAGAGGATGGGGGTTGGCATCGTGAGCTGCACCATGAGGTTTCTAGAAGCCGCAGCAAAGAAGGGAAGAGGACGCACTTTATCGTTTTTACTGTCCCCTGCTTGTGTCCCTCACGGTCACACTCCCACGTGCACGTGCACCTGTGTGTACACCAGCTAGGCCTCCGTGATCTGGGGCAGAGAGCCGCGCTCACAGGCTGTGGGCGGGCTGGTCGACCACATCATCATCTCCCTCCAAATTAAGACACCGTGAGGAGTGAAAGGGCGCGCTGCTGCGGGAAGGAAGTGGGGCTGCCGGGCCAGCGGGGATGTGGCCGCCCTGCTCGCAGTGGGGGCTGGGAGCCGAGGGCCAGCTTCTGGATGTGTCTGGCTGCCCAGGGCCAGCCTGCCGTGGGCCTGGACAGGCTGCAGGTCCCACTCTGCCAGTCCTGCCTGCAGGTAGCGCGCCACCTATGTCCTCTAGGCGGTGGGGTGGGGTATGGGGGCGGGAGGGAGCGTCCTCAGAGAGTGGTGTTGGGGGAGGGGCCCTTGCTCCCACTCACACCTCCCCATCCCCCACAGCAGCTCCCCGATGGCTGCAAAGCCCCACGGCTCGTCTCCCAGCTGCACTTCACCAGCTGGCCCGACTTCGGAGTGCCTTTCACCCCCATCGGGATGCTGAAGTTCCTGAAGAAAGTGAAGGCCCTCAACCCCATCCATGCCGGGCCCATCGTGGTCCACTGTAGGTATGTCTGCATGGGGCCGTCGTGGGTCATGCCCCATGGGCCGCTGCCGGCGTGGGCAGGAGGGCAGGCGGGGTGGAATGAAGCAGCGTCTACTCACTGGGGACAGAAGTGACACCTCAGAGACCCCCTTGGGGTGAGAGTTGGGGAGACGTGTGGCCCACTCCGTGAGAGCAGAACCCTTTGCTTAGCGGCATCTGAGGGGGAACCCCAATACCCAGCACAGACAAAAACCAAGAGGCCAGGTAGAGGGAGCTAGTGGGGCTCTGGGCAGGTTCACTTGGCCTCCCCTCCCCTGCCCCCAGAGACCCTCAAGTCACCTCTGAGGATAGAGCTAGAAACCACACTTCTATGGGGAGACCCCTGTCTTGAGACAAGAGTGCTCAGAGGGGCTGGGGGCCACGGTCCAGGCCCAGCGAATAGCAGCTCCAAGTAGCCGTCCAGGGTCGGAAGTCCTGAAGACCTGGCTCTGTGGTCTGGGCTGCCCCTTCTCCTGCCAGCTGCGTTCTCCTCCTCTGCAGTGGGAGGGACCATCCTGGAGGGCCCTGGACTTGCCCCGGGGGTGAACTTTGCACAAAGCTAAGATCGGTATAAGCTGTCAACACTGTGATTATTCCTTGGGTTGTGGAAAAGCAGCTTCTGAAAGTGAGCCCATTTTCCTGAGCAAGTTGTCCTCTGTCTTTGCACACCTTGGTGTCGCTGGTGGTTTTCGTACTGAGCTTTCATTTCTTCTGGAACTTGTGGAGCCATAGAGGCAGGACACAAGTTATCCCCTCTGTGTCTTACATCTCCATGCCCAGTTTGGCTTCTGGTGCAGAAGGTCATGTCCGAGAAAAGGCCTTGGACTTGGAGTTGGTAGACTGGCCTGTGCCCATGCTGGCTTTGGAGACAAAAGCAGAAAGACGAAGAGTGCTCCCTCGCCAGACGCCCCATCCTCCCACTGGGTGCTTGGTTAGAGCCTGCAGACAGTTTGGAGATCAAAGGGGAAAGCCTTGTCATCCTGGCTGGGGAGGGAGTCCTGGACCTGCCCCTTGGGAGATGAGGGACCCTGGGGTAACCGTGCATTTAGTGAGGTGGTGTCTAGGATCGCGGGGGCCGGCCCTGCTAGCCCTGCCCAGGAACTGTACTGGGGTAGGGATCGGCGGGCCAGTAATGCTTGGCCCCAGCCTGGGGTCCTTGTCGGCCACTCCTGTTCTTGCCCAGACTTCACGGAAGCCAGAGTCTCCATGTGGCTTCTTCCAAACACTTGTGTGATGGAGTCAGAGCATCTGAATCACGTGTGCAGATGCCTTCTGTCCTTTGTCCCCTTTGTCCTTTGGCAGTGCCAAGATCCTCCCAACGGCCATGTCTGTAATGGCCAAAACAGGTGTAATCTGGATGACAGCCTGATGAGCAGGGCCCTCCCTCCTCTAGGAGGCGGCAGGCCTGGACCGAAGGGCCTGAGTCCCTGCCCAGGGACTTCCAAGACCCCATCAGAGATCCGGGCCCTGCTGCGGCAGAGACCGTGGGGACTTTGGTAGCCTGTCTTCAGGATCCAGAATCCGAGCCGGAGAAGTCCCGGCAGGAGGGGCCCTACAAGACCCTTCCCGCTGCTGCCTCTCCCTGGCTCAGGATTCTGGTGGTGGCTGGCTGCTCAGCTCCGGATGGTGGGAGTGGGGGGAGGATAAAGAAAAGGCCTCTGGGTTTGGGTCAGGGCCGGCTGCAGGGAGCAGGCTCAGTCCTGCTTTGTCCCCGATGTGTCCAGGTCTGTCGTGCATGGGAGAACTTAGGGAATGACCACTCTCCTTCTTCTGCTTACTTCCTCCCCACATCAGGGCCCCAGGACACCTGCACTTGCCATTTATCTTATTTTCCTTCCGGGTCCCTGTCCGTGGCCTTGAGTCTCTGCCTTTGCTGTCAAACATGCGGTTGTCTCCCTGTGGCAATGTTTTACTTCCGCCCGGATCCCACGCCTCCTGGGTGCTCTGGCCTTCTTTAATGTTCTGTTTGGCCACCGGGGTTTTAGTATCTGGGAAGTGGGAGGAGGGGCACCCTCTGTCTCTGCTTTCTCCAGGTCCCTCTCCTCCCTGGTGGGTCCTTCCCCTCCCAAGCCCAGGCCCCTGTGAGCCGCCCCGGATGGTGTGGGCAGATGGGCGGTTCTGGACGCCTGCCTGACTGCAGTCATGTGATGACAGGGATTCCTGCCAAAGGGTACGGGCCTGCCAGGAGCTGGCAGGGTGGGGGAGAGGGCTCGTGCTGGCTGGACCGCCCTCCCCTTCCCAGAGACTCAGGGTGGAGTTGACTTCACGTCCCGCCTCCAGCTTCGTCCTCACACCGGAGCTCCTCAGTTCTAAGTGGTGTCGGGCCCGGGGCTCTGGCTCTTCCTGGTTTCCATCCCCGCTGACACACTCGTCCGGAACGACATTCTCTGCCGGAGTCCTCTTAGGAACCGCATCCCCATGGAGGCTGGCCGAAGGACCACCTGGCCTCAGCCTTTTCCTGGGGTGCCAGTGCGGCCCCTGTCCCAGTGGCAAGGTGGCCTCTCCTGCCTGCACGCTGGGCCAGGCAAGGGGTCCCGCAAGCGGCCCGGGGACCCTGACTGCCTTGCACTAGGTGATTCTGTGGCCTCCGTCACATACGTATTGGGCACGGTGTCTCACGGGGCTCTGCACCTGTAAGAGCTAAGACTCCCCAAAGGGCGCCTGTGTTGGACCTGCTTTCCCTCCTGAGATGAGGGGGTCTGGCCCGGAAGAGGGTCTTCGCTGCTGCTCTCGGCTAGATGCGGAGACTAACTAGGAAGAGCAGTATCTCCCCCCGACCCTCCCAAAGGGGAAAGTGGGGGGACGTCACTCTTTAAGTTGTGAGTCTTTGTTAGCGAGGTGACTCTCTCTCTCGAGGCAGGCCGGCTCTCACGACAGACGCTGCACATACCAGGCCGCCTCACGGGGGTTCACTCGCTTAGAGAGTGTTGGCTGAGCGCCACTGAGTGCCTGCTCTGTCCTGGGCGCAGGGGAACAAACATGCATGGCCCACCGGGAGACCCACCCGGGACAGCAGGTGGGGGAGGGCCGTCCCGAGGTCCCGGAGGCGCTGTGGGGTGTGCGTTGGGAGGGCAGGAAACTCAAACCCAAGAATCTGGTCGGGCCACTTCCTAGCCAGGAGACAGCTCTGCAGAGACCCTCCTTCTCGTGCCAGAGGGCACGAGCTGGTGCCTCCCCTTCCGGCTGACCATGGCTCAAGAGCCCGTCGACCTAGCCTGGGAACCACCTTTCTGTAAAGAACCTGGAAAAGCCATTTCAAGTGTGACATTTCAAAAAATCCACTTACACACGTGACAACAAGATAGCATTTGGCAACGGAAGACGACGATTTGCACAACGTCACGGGCAGCAGCTACAACAGATCATTCCGACGCTCCTTTTAACAGTTTCTGTAGTTCTTAGAGGAGGATTTGGGATAATTTCAGAGACTATGGTGCCCTCTGGTGGCTGTCCCCACGATTCGCTCTTTATGGATGGAGGAAAGGGGGTGTGGAGGGCTGGGGTGGGTGTCCCCCAGGGGTGGCCGGGGCGGTTCTCCTGTCCTGGCGCACAGGTAGGTCAGCTCTGCGGTCCCGTCCTTTGCTGCGGGCGGGGTGGGGTGCTCTGTGCCTCACGATGGGGCATCTCCCCTTTTCCTGAAAGCGCTGGTGTGGGCCGGACGGGCACCTTCATCGTGATCGATGCCATGATGGACATGATGCACAGCGAGCAGAAGGTCGATGTCTTTGAATTCGTGTCCAGAATTCGCAACCAGCGCCCTCAGATGGTGCAAACGGACGTAAGTAGTGCCTTTGCCCGGCCCCGCACCCGTCCTGGTGTGAGCGGTACAGAGCAAACCCGGAGCCCTGGGCCACCCCCAAACCACACGACTGTCCCCGATGTGGCGCATGTATAATAGAGCCTGGTGGGGACATTACGGTCAACAGTGCCAGCTGACCTACTCCCCTTCCTCGACGCCATAAATGGTCATTATAAACGGCTGTCAGCCTGCCTGTCCCCAGACCTCCTTCCCCAGGCACCGCGTGCAGAAGGGAAAGCCCCCAGGGCAGCAGGGCGCACGCGAGGGTGCTGGGTGCTCGTGTGTCCCTGCAGATGCAGTACACGTTCATTTACCAAGCCTTACTGGAGTACTACCTCTACGGGGACACCGAGCTGGACGTGTCCTCCCTGGAAAAGCACCTGCAGACGTTACACAGCACCGCCGCCCACTTCGACAAGATCGGGCTGGAGGAGGAGTTCCGGGTACGTGCGAGCGGACCCCGGGGGCAAGACGCCTGACGGGTCGGAGGAACCGCTTTCAATCACTGCCCTCCGGTTGGACCCCAGAAAAAGCAGGGTGGCTGCCCCGGCCGTGACGTAGTGGGGGAGAACAATCAGGGGCTTTGAGACGGGAGCAGCAACCCGCGTGGGGGAGGGTGTCGTGCCCACGGAAACAGCTGGAGGTGGAGAAAGATGAACAGACGGCCTCGAGAGAGGTGCTGTGCGGGGCTGAGGGGTTCGCTCGAGGGTGTCAGTGTTGTGACTGCGGGGTTCTTGGCTGCAGAAACTGACCAATGTCCGGATCATGAAGGAGAACATGAGGACGGGCAACCTGCCTGCGAACATGAAGAAGGCCAGGGTCATCCAGATCATCCCATGTAAGGCAGCCCTGGGGGATTTCAGCCCTCAGGGCAGGCGGGATTGGGGTCGGCACCCTGTGGAAGTCTTTGACCACCCGCTTCTGCGAGCCAGGGCCCAGGGCAAGACACCGTCTGGGCCTGCGGTTAAGGGCTCCTGGGGGTGATGGCGAGGGCTGGGAAGAGAAGCAAGGACAGGTGACCCAGACAGTCCTCGGCGTCAGATGGGCGGCTCATAATAGAGGAGACGTAGATGATGGGAGAGGGAACAGTTTCTGGAAGTGGAGAGATTTGCTTTGACCATGACTCTGGGGCCACCCGACTCCTATGTCATCCAGTCACCCCCTAAGCTTGTACATGGGGGAAGGGGTCCTGCTTCAAGCCTAGGGGAGGTGGGAAACGGGTAGGGGTGCTGTCAGGACCCTAGCCTACTGAGGTTCCAGGTAAGCGGGAGGAAGGATGCCTACGTTTGTTGAGGGGGGAAGCAGAGAACTTCACAGGGATCAGAGGAACTGCAGGAAAGGAAGAGAGAGGGTCTGCTTTGAGGAGAGGGAGCACCTCGTGGCAGGTGGACCCCAGGCCCTGGACATGCCCTCGTGGTCACCGAGCATCCAAAGGGCACTGGAGCTGGATGAAGCCTGCCGCAGCCTCAGACCCCGGCTTCTTGGTGGCTGTGGCCGCCACTCCAGACTGCCTGCCTGGCCATACTCCTTTTCCTCCTGAAATGCGATTTTTTAAAAGATTTTATTTATTTATTTGACAGACAAGGATCACAGGCAGAGAGGCAGGCAGAGAGAGGAGGAAGCAGGCTCCCCACTGAGCAGAGAGCCTGATGCGGGGCTCGATCCCAGGAGCCTGGGATCATGACCTGAGCTGAAGGCAGAGGCTTTAACCCACTGAGCCACCCAGGCGCCCCTGAAATGCAATATTCTTAACGCTCCTATTGTGGTATGAATTACTTCAGTTCATGACAGATGAAAATGTTAACTGCAATATTTTCAGAGCTTTCTTTCCTACCAAAACACAATTTTCTGGGCCAATTTAATTAAGCTATTTTATAAGGTAAACCTTCCAGGGACTTGACTTGATGTAGCAATTTTGTTCATAAGTTTTGTATTTCGGAAGCTGGTAGCAGCACACTGAAGTTCGCAAGGCAGGGCTGGCGTGTGTGCTCACTGAAGGCGTATCCTGTTTCGTAGATGACTTCAACCGGGTGATCCTCTCCATGAAAAGGGGTCAGGAATACACAGACTATATCAACGCCTCGTTTATAGATGTAAGTATAGGGGGCCCCGGACGTGCTTTGCGAAGATGCATGTTTCCTTCATCTGTGATCACAGAGACTCCTGATTAACTGCTTTCGACAATCAGGGAGGAATCCTGAAATCCAAAAGATTTTGTTAGCAGAGTGACTTGCGTGAAAAAAAAAAAAAGAAGAAAGAAAGAAAGAAAAGAAAAGAAGGGATAATGAGTTTTGGGAATAGAGAGCGTAGGCGCCCTGCTAAGTAATTTGCTAGTTTCCGTTGTGTTTTTAAGACACAGCGATTTTTCCATTCTATCCCTTATACACTCGGGTCACCCACCGGCACTGTGTGGCTCTCTGTCCTGCGCTGTCTGTGACCCGCTCCACGGGGACAACATGCTTGTGTGTTCAAGGCATGGTCACCAGCTGTCTCCATGCATGGTGGCGTTAGCCGAGGAGCGGGTGGGGAAGGACAGAGAGGCCGAGTCTGCGTCAGAGCTCCCCTTTGTGGGTGAGAAAACTGTGCCGGAGTTCACTTGGGCTGCGTGGAGGAACTGGGTTTGAATTCATTTCCTCTAAGTCCACACCCAGTCCACCCCCACGAGGCTAACTGAGCCGAAACACAGAAAGATGGGAGAGAGGAGACACGGGTGCTGTCGCAGGGGACCAGGGTGTGTGTGTGGCGGGGGGCGTGGGGGCTCGCCATACCCGCTCAGAGGGGACTCTGGGTGCTGCAGGGGAGAGAGCGGGTGCCCTGACCCGTCGCACGGTGCACGAGTGCATGCGTGCCTGCTGGGGCTCGGCGCAGCTGGGGAAGCCAGAGGATGCTCTCCATCCTCGGGCCCTGGGCTCTCCTAAGCCAACCCCTGCATCTGCACAGGAACCGGCATGAGAGGAGGGCAGACTCTAATCTCTGTCCCTGTTCCAAGGGCTACCGACAAAAGGACTACTTCATCGCCACCCAGGGGCCGCTGGCACACACCGTGGAGGACTTCTGGAGGATGGTGTGGGAGTGGAAGTGCCACACGGTCGTGATGCTGACGGAGGTCCAGGAGAGAGAGCAGGTCAGCAGCCCTCGTGGCCAGCCCGGGCCCTTCGGGGGGCAGTGTGCACCCCCAGCAGCCCAGCCCACCGGCGGTCCGCTGTGATGGGCTCACCGGGGATCAGCTGCGGAGGCCAGGCCACGGCCCAGGTGGGAGACAGGCAGGACATGGAAAAAAGATCCCGTTTGCTTAGCCATGACCACCCACACTGGCTTTTGGTCTTACCCAACGTTTTACTTAGCCAGCCTCGCAAGTCTGTCATTTTGTTTCTCCGCAAATACAAATTTGATCAAAACCTGTTGAACAAAACAACATTTACTCGTTTTCTTCAAGCCGTAAGGACATAGACATTGACATGGGCACTTACGGACGGTGTCCTGGTTGAACGGGATGAGTCAGTGTTTCCCTGTCCCCAGAGCTCCATTCGGGCCCTGTTTACTGAGTTCAGTTAACAACACAGTAAGTGCTCATGAACCCACTCTCCGAACGAAAAAACAAACTTTGGTCAGTGATGGTCACCTATCTGGGGGCTCTTTCAAGACAGAACCACTACCCTGGACCCGTGTTTTTATTTCTTTGCTTCTTTTAAAAACAGTGCATTGAGTTATAATACACATACGATTCCATCCATATTTCTAAAGGGTACAAGTCAGCAATTTTTAGCCTATTTACAGAGTTGTGAAACATCATCATTATTTAATTCCAGATCATTTCCATGAGCCCTTTTCCTTCTGTTAAATCAAACGGGGCTGGGCCGGTCTCAGAGCAAACCCCTGCCCGTGCGCAGCCAGGCCCGTTCCTTCCTCCTCCGCAACCTCCCCTCTACTTTCCGCCTCTGTGATTTGCCTGTTCTGGACATTTCCTGTAAACGAGATCATACGACCTGTCTTTTGTGATTGAATTCTTGTACTTAGCATGTTTTCTAGTTTTAACCATGTTGTATCCCAAATAGGTTCTTTTTCTCTTGACGACTCGCCTTCCGTTGTATGGGCCGCCTTGTTTGGGCATACCACACTCTCCCATTTGTCCGTTGATGGACGTGTGGGTTGTTTCCACTCTGGGGCTATTGTGAATCGTGTTGGAAACGTCCATGTTGGAGTTCTTTCATGGATTTGTTTTCGTTTCTCTTGGGTAGACACCTCGGGGTGGAATTGTTGGGCCATATTGTAACTCTGTCTCTCGAACTCATCTGGCTGGACGTTTGGAAGAATGTCCACAGCAGCTGCCCCGTTTCATACTCCCACCAGAGTATACAGGGTTTCCAGTTTCTCCACCAACACTTATTACTGCTTGTCTTTTTATTATTTTAAAGATTTTTAAAAATTTATTTGAGATAGAGAGAGAACAGGGGGAGTGGCAGAGGGAGAGGGAGAAACAGGGGAGCTCCCTGACCTGGAAGCCTGATGCAGGGCTTGATCCTAGGACCCTGAAATCATGACCTGAGCCACCCAGGAGCCACACTACTGATCTTTTTAAAGCCATCCTTGTGGGTGTGGTCTTGGCTTTTCAGAAATCCTATACGTGTATGTCTTAAAGCTACTGTTCAGTTTTGCTTGCTATCGAGCTTTCTATAAGGGGGACATTACAGTGCGTATTCTTCCAGGACTTGCTTTCCACACTCAGAAGAATGCTTCTGATGTGCTCCTGCGTCGATGCCTGTGGCCATGGCTCCTTCCTCAGTATGTCCTTGTGTCTCACCGCACACAGTGCACCCTGCATCCATTTATCTGTCCCTTCTCCTGTCACGGGCATTTGGGTCAATTGTGTTTTGTTTTGTTTTTTCACAAATGGTGCTACTAGTACATTTTCCTACAGTTCTCATGCCACACAAGGAGTAGCCTGTTCCAGGGACAGAATGCTACATCGGAGAGTGACAGTTTGAATTGACAGGATAGTTCCTACAGTGGACACTGTCAGTGGAGGAGAGAGATCCTTCATTGACTTCCCTAGTATTGTTAGGGCCCCTCGAGTTTGCTGACCGACTAGGCGTGCGTATGTGTCACCCCTCCTAGGCCCTGGCTGGCATCCCTCTGATTGCTCTGAGGTCAAGCGTACTTCAAACATTTACGGACGGCATGTTCCCTCCGTGCAAAATGCCTGGCCAGGCCTTTCCCCCGTTTTGCTAGTGAGTTGTTTGTTCTTCTAGTGTTGACTTGTAAGAATTCTTTACATATTCTTGATTCTAATCCTTTGTCAGTTGTGTGAACTACAAATATCTTGTCACCATTGATGGCGTGTCTTTTTACTCTCTTGGCCATGTTGGTTGATGAAGGGAAGTTTGTTGTGTTCTTTTTTTAAAAAAATATATTTTATTTATTTATTTGACAGACAGAAATCACAAGTAGGCAGAGAAGCAGGCGGGGGTGGGGGAAGCAGACTCGCTGCTGAGCAGAAAGCCCAATGCAGGGCTGGATTCCAGGACACTGGGATCATGACCTAAGCTGAAGGCAGAGGCTTTAACCCACTGACCCACTCAGGTGCCCTCATTGTGTTCTAATCTGATGTCATAATCTTCGAGTCGTGGGTTGTTCACTCTTTTGAAGTCTTGTTTTTTAGTAAGTCCTTCTGTACCCCCAAAAGAAAAGACATTTTCATCTAGGGCTCTCACAGTTTTATTTTTGATTTTTAAGTTTTAACCTGTCTGGGTTTACTTTTATGAAGGTTCAAAGCTACCAGATATGGTAGGGCATGTTGTGCACTGCCCAACTCCAAGAGGGCTGGACTGTTCCTATCAGTCCTGGTAGAGTGTGAGTCAGGGACACACCCCTTTTCCTATATGGAAAACGAGTTTTCTCAGCTCCATTGATTGGATAATCTCTTCCTGTATCCAAGTTCCGAATACACACCTGTTTCTGGATTCCCTTGGTCAACAGGTGTTAGCCGGCATCCATAGTCGTGTTTGTTAGTGATTTACTGCGTCAGATGAGATGCGCTAAATGGTCCGAGAGCCATCCTGCAGCATAATGTCAAACCGCTAACAGGCCATTATTTCATGTGAGACTTAAAATTTCATTTTATCCCCCAAGGATAAATGCTACCAGTATTGGCCAACAGAGGGCTCCGTGACTCATGGCGAAATAACAATCGAAATAAAAAGTGATACGCTTTCGGAAGCCATCAGCATACGGGACTTCCTGGTCACCTTCAATCAGGTATTGTCGCCCGTGCTGTGGGCTCTCGTAGACAGATGGCCCTGAAGCAGCCGTCGGGGGCTCCTTACCACGGTCCCAGCACATCCCTCTCCTCCAGGCTTTTCTAACTGGTGCATTCGGATCAGTGGTCAGCGCGTGAATAAGGAGCCGTGTCATCAAGGGGACAGATCTCCTCTAACATTCGGACCTCCCTGGTCGTGTGGGTCCTTGCTGGAGCACGAGGGAGGGAGGGGGAGCAGAGTGACCAACTCTAAGAGGCGTTCTACAGCCTCAAACAGCCGCTCAGGAGAAATGGCAGCGGCGGGGACAGGGGAACGAGGGGGTGTGGATGAAGCCACAGAGGCCTCTCCAGGCTTTTCCAGAATGTCTGGGACAGGAGGGGTCCTGGCTTCTTAGGAAAGAGACGATCCTGTTTTCTCAAGCGAAGCTGCCAGGATCCGTCCCATGTCCGGTGGGCCCTAGCGGGGGCTCTGGGGGCATCCTCTGTGTATCCTGCTCCCCATTCTGTGGCCTTCCACTCTGGGGTGCACTCGGCCTACAAACAGCCTGGCCGGGACCCCCAGGCCAGCCAGAGGGGGACTGTGCCAGCCGTCAGAGGACCCAGGAGGACCCCAAGCCTGGGCCCTGCTCCCTGGGAGGGTAGGTCTGTTCCTGGATGGTCAGGGCTGCATGAACAGAAACGCCCTCCCCTGCCCACAGCCCCTGGCCCACCAGGAGGAGCAGACCCGCATGGTCCGCCAGTTCCACTTCCACGGCTGGCCCGAGATCGGGATTCCGGCCGAGGGCAAAGGCATGATCGACCTCATCGCGGCTGTGCAGAAGCAGCAGCAGCAGACGGGCAACCACCCCATCACCGTGCACTGCAGGTGAGCCGCCGGGGCCGGGGCGCCCCCTCCTGGTGAGTGGTGGGATGCAGACCCCACACCCAGCTTGCGGCTCCCAGCCACAGGGCATTGGTCCCCGAGACTTTCCCTCGACAGAGAGCTTTAGGTGCCTAAATGTCATCTTAGCTACACACAGGAGACCTCGTGGGAGGAGGAGCCGGGAAATGACTCAAACACACGTTTCCATGAGCTTCCGAAGTCCTCCCCAGACCAGCCAAACATAGCTCAGACTGACCCGTTCCCCAAATTCAGCTGCTTGTGTTCACTTTGAAAGATGTGCTGGCTCTGGCTGATGTGCCCACCCCACCTGTCCTCCCCCCAGAGCTCTGGGAACCAAGGCAGGGCTACAGCACATCCTCATGGAGGGCAGATTTTTCTGGAGCTCCCAAGCCAGGTGCCAGGGAGGCCCGAGGAGGGACATGTGGCGAGCGTGGAAGGCGAAGCTGGCGAAATCCAAATCCAAAGACGTGCTGGCTACAGGTCCTGGTCAGGCCAACCCCTCCCCCATGCCAGCAGGAGGCCTTGGCCGCCACTCCAGAGCTCTCCCCAGCAGGAGTTTGGGGCATTTTCATTCTCGGGGGTGCTAATTTGCTCCGAAAGCTGTTCTTCTAAATCTTCTTCCACTTGCGGCTTCCGCTGGTTGTTGTGCCTGCCATTGCCCCCTTGCTTCTTGGGGCCCCCAGAGCCTGGGCTGAACCTGGAAGGTTCAGAACTCTTCACCTGGGACCAGCCTGGGTGCACTTCTGGCCTGGCCAGCATGGGGAGCACAGAACGCGGTTTTTGGTTCTTGGGGCGGCTTTGTAGGCATCCTTTGGAATAAACTAGAAATCTGTTCCTTTGCGTTCTGCCTCCAGAGACCCAGACAGTTTAGCACATGGAGGGCACCAGGGAGGCAAAGGTGAACAAGGTCCCACAGGGCAGAGGTGGGGACAGGTCATCGAAACAGGTCAGGAGCCTCAGAGTCAACCCACGTGCGGGACTGGGGGCCCGGAGGACTCTGGAGGACGTCAGCGGGACCTGCCCACTTTGGGCCTGCTCTCTTGGCTCTCCAGGGGGTGCCCGGGCTCTGCTCCTGTAGGCTCATCCAGCACAGCAAGAAGACGATCATCTTGAAGGGAGTAGACCCAGATCTCCGCTGCTGGGAAGCGTTCCTTGTCTAACCCTTCCTGGCAGGGGCCGCCCTCTGTCTGGCCTCACCCTCTGTGAACCAGCACCTCTCTGAAGGCGGCCGCTAGCACAGGGGAGTCTAGCCAGAGGGGACCTCTCCCTAGTCCTGACCCAGGACGGTCTGCCATTCTGACAAGTGGTGCTGACGCTGCTGGTGCTGGGGACCGCACCCTGAGAACCACGGGTCACCACGAGGGAGGGGGGACATTGTCGCCCTGGCTTCAAAGCTTGCACTCAGTCCCGCTCGAGAGACACCTTTCTGCTGCAACGGGGCAAGTGTTAGGAATTTCATGTTTCCTACACTTGCTCCGTGTAGATGAACCTTAGAGACGCAGACTTTGATCGCTTCAGTGATGATGGCCTCTGCGTGGATGTGTAGGGATGGGCTGTGGGCTGTCCCTTTCCCATCCCCAAGCGTGACTGTGCTTGTCTGCATTAAGCACTTTCCCTCCCCAGTGCTGGAGCCGGGCGAACAGGCACCTTCATAGCGCTCAGCAACATTCTGGAACGAGTAAAAGCCGAGGGCCTTTTAGACGTGTTCCAAGCTGTGAAGAGTTTGCGACTTCAGAGACCACATATGGTGCAAACCCTGGTAAGAGACGGAGCCGTGGGGATGTTTCTGGAAGGGTCAAGAGTTGTCTTACATTGGATTTGACGTCTGTTTCATTGAAGGAACTCGAGGGTGTGGGGAGGGCGGAGGGTGAGTTCCCACGGGAGGGAGCTCGGTCCTCTGCGCAGTGAAGCTTGATGGACCCCCTTCCTTCCTCGTCTCTGCTGGGGACTGTCCCCTGGGCAGGACATAGGAGGAGCGGGGAACTCATGGCTCAGACTATGAGACGCCTCAGACACATACACCGATGACGGCAGCTCGCTGTGTCTCCGTGGCTTTTCCTCCATTTTCTGGCGCCGATCTCTCGCGTCCTGTGACAAATCCACTCACTTCCTGGTTTGCAGAAGACGTGCCTCCTCGCCAAACTTGGTTCTACCCCAATAAGTACAATTTCAGAAACTGTTAGAACCCGTCATTTTTCTCCAGTCTTCCCGTTTTTACATGTGCCCTCCTTGTGCACTCACTTTGCATGGCTAACAGGATCCCGACTCCAGCAGGCGTAAAATGTGGCAGGAGAGGCTTCCAGAACCTTCCCATCGTGAGGGAAGCTGCTAGAATCACCGAGTGAGCAGGGTTGCCCTTCCAGCCCCAGGTTGGGCAAAGCATGGTTCTCACCCTGAAGGCATCCCAGGGAAGCCTGGAGAGAGTTCACACTCCCCCATGGCCAAACCGCCCTCACGCTTTCTGGGGCTCAGACCCAGGCAGGCATCAGGATAGTTAAGGCTCTCCCTGGTGGTCCCAAAGCACAGATAGGTTTGAGAACCACTATGACTGAAGGAAACGGGGTGCCTGCCGGGTCCCCACACCCCTGCCTCACGTGCCCCTCTAGAGGCCAGGCCATGACTGAGAGCAGGGAGGAGATGGTGCTGGGGGCCCCTCCGCTCTCCTTAGAGCCCTGATCCCAGTGCAGACAGTCCTTCTTGCTAGAGCTCTGGAAGATGCTAGAGGGGTCCTTCTAAAAGCCATGTCAGCCTCCTGCTAGCTAACACCGCCTAGTGGCATCACAAACGTGAACGACTTTAGGCGTGGAAAAACCGGAGGCAGACCCCTCCATGGAGGGCTTTCCAGATCAAAATAATAATGAATGGAAACATCCTCCAAAAACATTCTGTTGTAAATTCTGAGCCACAGTCTTTCATCTTCTTTCTGACTGCTTTTAAGTCCACTACGGGCTTCCCCAGGCAGAGGTGGTAACTTTAGTCCTGCGTGGCCCCCAGAAAACAGGAAAGCTAAGCCAGGGTCTCCTTCCATGCTCGGACTTCAGGCTGTCATCTCAAACGCTGGTCTGGCCCCCTCGTGCCTCTGCGGCCTCGAACGAGCTCCTTCCACTTTCTGGACTTTAGTTCCTTATCTGTGGAAAGCGGAGGGATGGCACCTGCCTCTAGTTGAAGTGCATGTTTGCTTTGTGTGTGCGTCGGGGGCCCATTAGTGCCTGACCTGGGCAGGCCCCTGGCGACCCTGGCAAAGAACATCTCTAGTCTGGCTCAGCATGCAAACACTCCCTCGGTTTCGAAGGGACCTCAGCTCCCACAGATTCTTCGGATCTGGCCCACGTTTCCTATCTCCAGGCGCCCGTCCTTCTGAACACCCTGACTCAGCTCTGCTCTTTCCACTGCCTCCTCTCCCCGCACCCCTCCCTGGGAAGCTGCCCATGGCTGTTGTTGGGCTTGGGTCTGTACCCTCTGGTCTGGTGACACAGTTTAACAGAGTGTTTGTAACCTGACTTGGAAAGTCAGCCAATTGCTGGCCACTCGGCAAGACTCTTGAGACAGGCTTTAGGGCAGCACACATTCCAAGGCAAAAAGTGTTTTTGTTTTTATTTTTTTCCTGGGAGCTTTGTGCTTTGATGGGAAATGTCTGTGACCTGAGGTGTGGCCTGTGTCATCTCAACAAATTGCCAAAATACACACCATTGATCACTGGGCACCGGTGGCTTAGACTCGAGACACAGCATGGATGGGTCACAGGGAGCTCTTGTGTTTGCTGCTAAAACAGAAAGGGGTTAATGGTGTTTCCACTTCCTCCAGGATGGGAGGCAGCTTTGAGGTGAGGCTGAAGTAACTTCCAAATTTGGGAGAGAAGATGGGCGGGGCTGGGGAGCCACACTCCCCTCTCCTGCTTCCCAGGCCCCTCCCTCGAGGGCCACTTGGCCAGCAAGTGCCTGGTCCGCAAGGAACCAGACCCTGTTATCTGAGAGGCAGGTTAGCTGCCTGTTGCCCCTCAAACCTCTGGGGTCCTCTTCGCTCTGCCGGCTGACGGTCATGCACGCGGAGCTCCAGACTCTGGCAGCTGCCCTTGGCTCCTGTTCCCGGGCTTCCCATGGAGTGCCCAGTACTGGCGGACGCCACAGGTCCTGCGTCACCACCCCCATCCTCCCCTCCATCCGCCCACGCCCCGGCTCGCTGCCTCACCCCCTCCAAGAGCCGGCGGAGGACAAGAGGTGCACAGCCGTGTTCTCATGGGTTGAATGCCTTAGACGGAGAGAGGCGACATTCTCCTGAAATCTAGTAAAATTTATATAAAACAGTGTCCCCTCTTTAGAGTAAGCTTAGGCTAAAAAGTAGCCTTGATTTTCATCCTTTTTAACTTTCATAGATTGCTTGTGATGCAGTGAAGTTCAGTATCCCGACTTCTCTCGTTGTCATTTCAAAAATACCTGTTTTCCAGTTTAAATATGAAAACTGAAGACCTTTTACTCAGACTGCCCTAAAATACGACAAGTTGAAGCTAAACATCGACATGTTCCATATAAAACAATAACTTTAGGGATGCCTGGTTGGTTCAGTCGGTTAAGTGTCCAGCTCGTGGTTTCGGCTCAGGTCATGATCTCAGGGTCCTGGCTCTGCGCTCAGCAGGGAGCCTGCTTGGGACTGTCTCTCCTTCTGCCCTTCCCCCACCCCGCTCACTCTCTAAATAAATAAAATCTTAAAAATAACAACAACAACAACAAAAATCCAGCTTCATTTTGAAGTGTCCAAAAAGTAAATTTTGTAACCGGTCACACTCTTTTATGTCTTCTTTTTAAATGTTTCACCCAATTAAATTAATGGACTTTTAAAAAAATGTATCACTTTAATGTATTCTTGTTTTTTTTTTTTTCCAGGAACAGTATGAGTTCTGCTACAAAGTGGTACAAGATTTTATTGATATATTTTCTGATTATGCTAATTTCAAATGAAAATTCCTGCCTTAAAATATTTTTTAATTTAATGGTCAGTATATTTTATAAAAATCATGTTAATTTATTTCATAGTTGACATTAATGCCCGTCCTAATTTCTCTGTGTATATTTTGTTATGCTTTGAAGGCCACTTGCTGTAAAAACTGGAACCATGTATTAAGGTCAAGTAATATCCCATAAAATATATTTCTGCTAATACCAGTAAATATGTTAATTTTGCATCAGATGCATCCCATTGTTGAATTTCACACGTGCAGCACTTCCAAATGTTAAAAATCTGAATATGCAACGTGTGCTTCTGCAGGAGAGAAAATACAAAGCCTGCGCTGTTAAGAAAGCAGTCAAGACTCAAGAACCAGGAAAATTCTCTTTCCTGACATTGTTTTTACAGTCCTGGGCAGTGGCATTTGGGGGGGAAGGTGAAATGTTCACGAGATAGATACACTGTAAATAAGGAATCCTGTGAAATCCTCTGTTGGAACTCGTGTGCTTGATTTTCACATTTTAAAGATCAAAGACTACAGCCTGATCTCAGGTATAGAACACGTTAGCGTCATTGGGGGCTGCGGGGTGACACGTAGACATGCCTTTACTCAAGGCCGGGTCCCTGCCGTCTTGGCCTGAGAGGGGAGATGTAGGCATGGGTGGAAAGGTCCCCCACGGCTCTGGGTCCAGCGAAACCAGCTCTCAGGCTGTGCTCCAACGGAGCCGCTTGCCATCGGTCTGTCTGGGCGTGTGACTCAGACGACCCCCTGAGAATCCCACCGACTGCCTTTCTCAGCCTGGCCTCCCACTCTGCCCCCGCCCTCAGCTGGTCTGAGCTCTCCCAGACGCTCAGCACCAGCCACTTCCCAGTCCTCACGTTCAGATAAAGCTGGACGGGCGACTCGCACAGCCGCAAGGAGCACACGCTTGGGGAGAAAACCACAAGCAGTTACGCTTTCAACTTTCTGAGGAACATTTTGGTATTAAAAAAAAAAATCTTGTAAAAGCTAAGATTGTTTGTAAGAAAATAAATCTTATAATCTAGATTTATACAGGGTTTTTTTTTTAGAAGTCCCACTCCCCAATATTTAAATAAAAGAAAAAGAGAGAGAAATCCTTAAATCTAAAAGCTAACTTATTTTTGAATGGAAATACTACTGAGCCCTTTGACACTGGGTAGTGATGATCTCACTGCCGGACAGGATCGGCTTGTGGGGAAAAAAAAAAGAGGGGGAGGGAAATGAATGTAGAAAAGTTTAACTCAATGACAGTGATCTTTCTATGCCACTTGGGAGCAGATGAGCACAATATATATAATATATATAATGTATATGTATTATATATATATTTATTTATGAATGACAGCTGCTCTAACTTACTAAAAGCATTTACCATGTACATTTGGGGTACTTTTTTTTTCTTTTTCTTTGTCTTTTTTTTTTTTGCTTTTTAAAAGAAATATAAAGGCCTTATGTGACATTTCCGCTGAGAAGTGATTGCCCCCTCCCATTGTACTGTTCATCCTGTGTCCCTCCCTGGTGTGCACCCCGCAGCTCCAGGGCTGGTTACCTGCTAACAGCAGCCTTGTCGTAATCAAGCCTCCGCTGCTCCTCTGAGCCCTGCCCCTGGGCAGGAGGAGGGACCCGCTGGAAGGGCATGAGCACAACTTGGTGACCTTGGCCACCACCGCCGCCAGCCGCATCCCTGGGCCACTCACACACTGCTGAAGGCCACCCTCTCTCTCCTTCCTGGTACAGTTAGAATGCATTGGGGTTAAGGAGGAAAATGGAGGGAACTTCACGAGACACACCAGTTGGTCCCATATGTTTTCATTGTTAAAATCCCAAGTCCAAAGCCTTTCTTTGACTGATGGAGAAGAGAGGGAACCAAGCTTTCATTTGGCACCAAACCCTAGAAACGGAGTGGGCCAGTTGTGACGAAGGTGACTAATATTGTATGTGAGGGTTTAAAGTCAGAGTTGAGGGAATGGATTTGGGTCTAATTTAGGAACCCTCATTAGAATCTGACAGGCCTTTCAGAAGCCTGCTTGCCATCTCTTGGATGGAGATTAAGGTCAACCTTACCCAGGGTGCCCTCGGGAAAGTGCCCCATGTGTGTGTTCTTCTCTTTCCCTCATCCGCTGCAGGCATCCTGGCACCCACTGTGGCCCTTCCAAAGCAGAAGCTGCGGTCCCTTGGAGGGACTTGCCTTTCTGGGGGCTTGGGAATTGCAGCCTCATGGCCTCTGCCCAGCTCCTGCCCCCAGTCCAAGGCCCCCCAGTCTCTTTGGGCACTTGGGGACTGGCCATGCTCTCTGCGTCAGCCAGGAAACTGACCTCTTCTTCCCCCTCGGTCAAAGTCGGTCCATTGTACATAACCAACGGCCCCAGCCCCACAGCGCCGCCGCCACTGTCCTTCCCTTCACGTTTTTGTGTGTTGCATGCGGTTGCATTCATATGCCAAATAGCGATTAGGAGCCTACCGTTCTGATCGACAAGCTGTACGGTCACTGTGTGACTCACTTTACTGTTTCTCTCCATGTGCTAGACGAATGAAGAATGCATACCAGTGTTTTAAAAGGTATTTTTATGTGTTTTTAAAAACTTTTTAAAATGAGCCTGACATGTCTGTTTCAGCATTCCGAGACATGCCCATGTTATTTTTAAAATGTATGATTACTGATATTTTTGTTTAACTCAGTTGTGTTTAATTTATGTGCAATCTTTATAATGTATGTATGTATTCCCATTTCAACGATCATATTTTCTTTTATTACATCTATAATTTGATCTTGCTCTGATTATAATGCCAGTGAATGTTGCTGAATTCTTTGTATATGCAAATTGCAAGATCTAAAACATTCTGATGCAAGGATAAATCTTTACTTTGACTTCCAGCCTGTGTCTCTTTCTTCTATGAAATCTCTTCATTGCATTCAAACGGTGCCTTACTTCCTTTCAGACAAGACATTCATTAGGAGGTAGACACTGATTTATGTAGACAATTAATTTAGGACTTTTAAAATCTAGCTCAGCTCTGGCATGAGGACAGCCCGGACACTGGGCACTGTGGCCGGGGGTTGGCGCAAGTTTCCGGCCGCTCTTCAGAAGGCGTGAGCTGTGTGTGCAGCACGGAGTGAAAACTCGCCCTTCTGGGAGCCTGTGCTCCTCTTGGAGTCCAAACAGGGATCTGTGCTCTGAGCAGCGGGTTCTCCGAGTCCCCGGGGAAGAGGAGAGAATGCTGGAAGTTCACGGCCAGGTGGAATCTGAACGTCCTTCCTACGCTGCTGCTTTTCCTCCTAAAATCTGAAACCTTATCCGACCTCCCTTTGCACATCCGTATGTCTCTGGTCATCCCTACATCTGTTTCTGCACCCCTCCACCTTCACCTTCCTCCCGGACCCACACACCAACATCCTCTTTCAGATATTCTAGGACTAATGTGGAATTTAAACATATGCTTCTTAGTTTTTTAAAGATTTTATTTATTTGACACACACACACACAGAGAGAGAGAGAGAGCACAAGCAGGGGAAGCAGCAGAGGGAGAGGGAGAAGCAAGCTCCCTGCTGAGCAGGGAGCCCAATGCGGGGCTCGATCCCAAGACCCGGCGACCATGACCTGAGCCGAAGGCAGAGGGTTCACTGACTGAGCCACCCAGGTGCCCCCTTATGCTTCTTATTATTTGTTGTATTTATTTCATAAATGTTATAAGGCTTGTTATATTTGTTAAAATGGACGATTTTATAACCTTTTCTTTCCCTCTCCCCTTCCTCCTGCCCCCAAAATCACCTGCTGTGAGATACCATTTGCTCCTATGGGCCATTTAATTACTGGGTGTTCCTCATGGGTCTGTCTGCCTGTCCCTTCTCAGCTTTAGGTACAGCAGGACCTGGGATAAAGGGACCAGAAAAAAGTGTAGGTGCAGACAGGAGAGATTTGGGAGAGGGATGGTGGGGGCAGGAATGATCATCAACCAGACAACAGGGGACCAGGTGACTCAACCAGCCTGACCGAGCACACAGCCTTAGAAAAGGAAGAAAAGTTAGGCTGCTGGGGCTCCCCCCCTCCCTGTCCCAACAAATGGAAACATTCAAACATGAGTTCACATGCTAATAACCTCGAACAGACTGGCAGGTTAGGGAGCCAGTTAGCCAGGGGCTGAAGGAGCTTAACACCTTGCTGGGACTGAATGGTGTAGATTAGGGACGTGCCTTCTACCAGGCTATGTGGCATTTCCGAGCACTGAAGGACTCAAGGATGAGATACATCCAAAACTTAGAGAACTCCTATGTGAAAACTTTGCATCTTTTTTTTTTTTTTTTAAGATTATTTATTTATTTATTTATTTGACAGACACAGAATACAAGTAAGCAGAGAGGCAAGCAGAGAAAGAGGAGGAAGCAGGCTCCCGGATGAGCAGAGAGCCCGATGTGAGACTCGATCCCAGGATCTGGGATCATGACCTGAGCCGAAGGCAGAGGCTTTAACCCACTGAGCCACCCAGGTGCCCCGAAAACTTTGCATCTTAGAAGTGACAAAACCTGTCCCCTCTGGGCAGTTGTGTGAATCGCCTTTTTGCTCAGTGTTCTGCCTTAACATCTGGCCACGTCCGCACATATGCAGCTTCCTCAGCCCCCTTTAAAGGGCTACTTGGAATTCTCCAAACCTCACAAACTCTGATGGTCATTCCTCCATGAAGGACATTGGCTTGTATGCTGCCGTGGCGTGATGGAAACACTTGCACAGATGTGCATTTGCTCTAGGGTACAAAGTACTTCTCATGGAGAACTTCCTAGGGGTGAAATTTCTGGGTTATATGCATTTTAATATGTATCACCTTAAATATAAATAGTAACTGCTAAATTGCCAGATGTCCCAACTCCTTTACTGCCCGTGATGTAACTGGTGCCTGTTTCCCTTTGCATCACTACCCTGGGTATGAGCAAACCTCCTAGTTTTTGCAAAACTGCAAGGCAGAAAAGTCATACTTCATTTCCACTTGCATTTCCCTAACTTCCAGTGGGTGGAGCATCTTTTCACACTTTAATTACTTGTGGTTTATCTGTGAATCACCAATTCATGTTTTATCCGTTTTCCACATTTTTAATCCATTTCCCAAAAGTCACTTGACTTTTTCTCATCGATTTATTTTTTTATCACATAGACATCAACGCTTTTTTATTCAAATCAGAAATATTTCCCTTCAATACGTTGTAGAAGATTATCGTTGACGGCTGCTTAAACCCCTCGCCCAGGAAGCTCTGGGACTCACCAGCTGACAGACTGGGTCGGTGAGCACAGCCCGATTCTGCCCAACAGCAGGACCCTCTGTGGGGCCCAGTAAGCATACCAGATAGAACTGTCATTCCCATGAAATCATCATGGAGACACGAGGAGGGCTTTTGCGAACAAGTCACGGGCATTCCATTCCTTTGTAAAGACCAACAGTCATGAAATCCTGATTTACAGATACCGGATGTTCATGGCCCAAGGCCGGAGGCGCCAAGACAGGGAGGACTGTGACCAGCCCTCAGGGGCCTGGGCCGTCTACACAGCCCTGGACTCGGGGGTGGGGGTTCTGGAACTGTGGCTGGAATACGGTGTCGGGGAAGGTGATTCCAGCAGCTCATCTAGGGGAAGAGCCTAGAAGGCCCAGCAAACGGCAGGATCCCAGCTAGGTATCTTGACTTGTTTTCAGTAAAGAGGCAGCCTTTGCTTCATGGAGTTGACATCTGTGATGTCCCTCCGTGACAACCCGAAGGCCATGACCCTGTCAGTGACTACCGGGTAATGGAGTCCCAGGCTCCCTGTCCTGACTTGTATTGGGATCGAGGGAGGCCCTCCCTTCCATTCTTCCTCAGCCCCTCCTGGTAAGGATCGTTCCAGACACACACAGACGCCTGCCCCCTTCCTCGACCTCCCGGCAGACCACTCTTCCCCCGGACCCATGCGCTCCCCGCTGCTCCCACCCCTAGGGAGCCCCACATTCTCTCTCAGGCTCTGGATCGGGCTCAGAGGCCAGAGGAAAGACGGAGTCTGACAGCCGCGGCTCAAACCCTTGTCCCTGGACCCACCCCTTCTGCCCACACTGATCCCATGTGACCAGGGGCCCGCGGTCCCCGTCTCTACCTTCGAGGGCGGCTCCCCCCAGGTTAATGGGAGGGCTCACTGGCCAGGAGAAAAAGTCGCGGTCCCACCACGGCAGACTGTTGGAGACGAGGACACGCTGGCAAAGCAGACCCTCTGACTCAGCCCCGGTCTGCTGCTCCCTGCTCTTGGCTCGTGTTTTTGCCTCCATTTCCCCTCACCCTTCCTTTAATAAAAAGCCTAAGTCTGTGGGTTTTAAAATTTCATGTCACACACACCTGGCTGGGCACGCCGTGTGGCCGGGGCCGTGGAACACGGGGCTGGGGGGTACTTGGTGCGCCCTTCATGGAAGGAAGATAAGCCCCAGCAGCCTAACTTTTCTTCCTTTTCTAAGGCTGTGTGCTCGGTCAGGCTGGTTGAGTCACCTGGTCCCCTGTTGTCCGGGCAGCCAAGCCAGCCCGGGAACGGGTGACCCGGGTCCTCGAGAAGTCTCACCAGGGCCGAGCTCAGGACTGGAGGGAACCTTCTGTGAAATGGGGGGTGGGGGGATGGAGGGGTCGGGAGGGTCCTAGGCAGAGACAAGTGCAGCGCACACGCGTGTGGAGGTGTGTGTAATTTGTATGTAGGAGTGTTTGTACGAGTGTGTGGATGGGAACGTGTGTCACTAGGAATGTAGCGTGATTAGGAGTAGGCGTGTAGGGCTGTGTGGGAGTTATGTGCTCGTATGAGTGTGTACGTGTGTTACTAGGTGTGTACGTGTGTGTATGGGGGGGGGTCTGGCCTAAAGGAAGTCGGCAGCTGGCACAGAGTCAGAGCACAACATGGGGGGCTTGTGGGGTAAGAGAAGAATAAATGAGACAAGATGGCATTGGGAGGGAGACAAGCCATAAGTGACTCTTAATCACACAAAACAAACTGAGGGTTGCTGGGGGGAGGGGGGTCAGGAGAGGGGGTGGGATTATGGACATTGGGGAGGGTGTGTGCTATGGTGAGTGCTGTGAAGTGTGTAAACCTGGCGATTCACAGACCTGTACCCCTGGGGATGAAAATACATTATATGTTTATAAAAAAATAAAATTAATTAAAAAAAAGTATACCTGCAAAAAAAAAAGAAGTAAGAATGAGGCACCTGGTGGCTCAGTGGGTTAAAGTCTCTGCCTTCGGCTCAGGTTGTGATCTCTGGGTCCTGGGATCGGCAGGCATCGGGCTCTCTGCTCCGCAGGGAGCCTGCTTCTCCTCTCTCTCTGCCTGCCTCGCTGCCTGCTTGTGATCTCTTCCTGTCAAATAAATAAATAAATACAATCTTTTTTTTTTTTTTTTTTAAGTAAGAATAGTTTCTGTTCCCCGAGAACTTTCTATCAGATGGGATGTTGTTCACTTGGAATCTCGGGCCTGGAGACGTCACCAACCACCCGGCAAGTAGGCACTTCTGTCTCCCACCCTGTTCTCAGGCAGGCAGTTGGCCTGGTTGGTTACCAGCTGTCTGATGCTGTCCCCCAAAAGGCCAAGTGAAACATGTGTCCTCGGACGGGTGTTGCTAAACACTGGCTCCACAGAGCTTTCCTAAGCCAGCGTCTACAGGCCTCCAAGACGAGAGCCGCCCTGTGCTCTCGAAACACTGCCCCGTCCCGGAGGCGAGGAGATGAGCGGGTGCACCGCAGTGAGGTTTTGGTTAGAACGGAACCCTAAAGGGTTTTTTAATTAACCAGTACGTCCCATTCCCCAGGCATGTGGCTAATTGAAATCTTTCTCTATGCAAGGTTCATAATTACTACGGAATCTGGAGTACTGGCAGAACAGCTTAATCATAGAAAAACCCCATTATTTTACGTTTTCTTGTATTTTGCTGCCACAAGGACACACTCGTGACTCTCACCTTCAAATAAAGAGCCTCTCTGCAGGGCTGCGCTTCCTCAACTCCCCTGCCCCTTCTGCTGCTACCCAAGATCCCCCACCCTCCAGCCTGGCTCAGCCACCACCTGCCCCCCTGCCGGAGCGCCCTCCCCCCGATACCCCCCCCCAAGTGTGACCCCAAACAATGCTCTTCGGAACGTGATCACGGTAGCTGGGCAGGCAAGGGCAGCATCCGCGGACCCAGAGAAGCGCCTAGACTGAGGCATTCATTCAGCAGACATTTATTACGAGCACCTGGCTCCACGCCAGACACAATGGTGTCAGAGTGGACAGACGGGGACAGAGGGGACAGCTCCCCTCCCTGGTCTTCCAACCCCACTTCGACCTGGTTGGACAGGGCACTGGAGGGACGGTGTGCTGGCTTCTCATCCAGGGAACACGAGAGGCACAGGACAGTGGAACGTGGAGGTGGAGATGCCCGGCACGTGGCTGTCTGGGTCTGAGACCGAAGGGGCCGTGGCTCGCGTGGACAGCGCGAGAGTTAAGGTCCTTCTTTTGGAAGATGGTTTTGGTCATTTCCTGAACAAGGGGATGTGCTGGAAAGAAGGCGGCCAGCAGGAGCAGTCAGGGAAAGCGCTGGTGGGCGCAGATTCGGGAGAGCTCAGAAAACAGAAGAGGAAAATGCGAAACTAGGAGAGCTACGGCGGTTCGGAGCTGAGGGGCACCGTGGCCCACGGCCTGGGACTCAGCGCCGGGCGCCTTCTCAGATGTGAGCAGTCCCAGGTCAGAGAGAGATGCTTGAAGCGGAAAAGGTAAGACACCAGTGACCCCCACACCCTGCAGCTGGGGCCACCAGCCTCCTCCAGGCCCCACGCGTGTTCCCTTCCACGGTGAGAACTCTGAGAACTGTCCCATACAGGGGACCAACAGCCCTTGTGAGTTACCCAGTGTGTAACCCCCTCCCCGCCCCGGTAAAAAAGCAGCCGAGGAGTTTGTTCATCGGCCTGTTCATTTGCGTTTCCTGAGTGCCTGCCCAGGGCTGGGGACTAGGGACAGAAGCCCCTGCTTTCACATTCTGATGCGGGACATGGGCCACCAGAAAGCATTTACAGAGCAGCGCGGCAAGTGCTGGCGTGTGGGGCCGTCAAGGACGGACGGGGGTGACAAAGGTCACGGCTTCATTTCACTGCATTATTCTGGGTCCCAACCCGTGCCCCCCTCATCCGTCCCCAAACCAAGTCTGATATTTTTGTCACTTTATGAGACCAGCAGTCCTCTTCGTGACCTCCATGTGGCCTTTATGAAGAGACCACTCGGAGACAGAAAGTTCTACGCTTTCTTTCCTTAAACACCTGAATAGCATTATTTACAAAATTCCCTTTCAAATTTACCCAAATATCCTACTAGAATATATCACTAGACTGCACTTATTATTTTTTCCCTTTTCAACTTCTCAGCTAAATATCTTCATTGTCCCGACGACTTCTCGTTCTTAATTTCTTGATACACACATTGTCATCATCCTGTTTGGGAAGAAAACAGAGCTCATAAGTAATTGAAAAGAACAATTTCTCATAACCAACTCTGCAAAAACCCAAATCCTTAATAGGTGTGATGCAGGCTTTTCGTTTGAGGAAATTAATTTTAAGGTTGGAAATGAGTTTTGAGATGTGTCATGTGAAAGGTGCTTTGGTTTTTTAACAAAATGTTGTTACTATTTTTTTTTTAAATTTAAATAGGAAGATTTGTAACTTACTTTTAAATTAATACATAATAAAAAAAGAAAGAAAACTTCTACATAAATATATGCATTTTTCACTAATTAAAAAATACCACTCAAAAAAGTGAATTCAAATGTATAAACAGGACAGGACGTTTTGGGTCTTCTAAAATAATCCGTGTGTGAAGTGGACAATCTGTCCATACTCGGTGGGCATGGCCACCTGCTGGGCCTGTTCCAGGAGCCCCGAGGAGGCTCATCCCTCTGGACAGTCCGATAACGCAGGAGACCGTCTGCTTTCTCAGAACCAGGGGGTCTGCTTCTGCCCCTCCCCCAACCCAACAGCCCACCAGAGGCAGACCCCAACAGTGACTGCACCAAGTGATCTTGAACACCTGCCTTGTCCCTGCTCCCTCACAGCTTGAAAGGGGGCAGGAGGGCCCAACGACACCCCGGATAGCGCCACCACCCCCATTCCGCACGCAGGAAACCAATCCCTTCTGCTTTCGCAGCCGACACCAAACCAGATGTTGGAACAGAGCCGTGGCCCACAGCACTGGCCTCTAGACTCAAAATGCATGCCGAGAAAAGTACAGCACTAGGGAGCTGCCGACCCCCCTTCTTTTAAGCTAACAAAATGGAGTATTCCCCAGAAGAACACCGACTGAACTTAATCTTGCTGTGGATTTATTCCAGTGGCAGACGGCTTACGTGCTGCTCCAGGTGACAGGACATGAGCAGGCCTTGCCGTGTAGACACTGGGCTTCCCTCCCTTCTAGCGTTTTCCACAGGAACTCCTGGGGAAGCCGGACAGGACGGCCTTTCTGCTTTAGGAAGTTTCGCTGGACTAACGGGGAGACTGAAGACCGCTATCTAGAATTTTCTTACTCAGATGTTGTACGCAGCCAGAAAGTACCGACTACCTCCATTCCTTGCTCTTCCTGGATGGTGACTTCACGAGGTCAAGTTTCTACCGGAAGTCGAATTCCCGAGACAGAGACAGCTGAATACAGCTCTGACAAAATACACGGTTTAGACTTACGCTTCCTACAGTAGTATAACTGGGAGCCGACAATGTGTTATATTTCCTTGCTTTTGCACATGGGGCAAAAATTAGATTGCGATACTCGTTGCTCATTAAAAAAAAAAAAAAAAAAAGAGGAAAACAGTAAATTACTTGCCTTTTTTATATTTTCAGCGCATCTCTTGGCATTCCGAGTTACCCTCTGCTGGGGTTCACTCTCCAAAGCCTTTCCTCCGGGAGGGACTGTGATTTTTCTAGATCTCAAACGCATGGGGTCTGAAGGTTGCCTTACTTCTTCCTCCTGCTTCTTCTCCTGGACACCCACTCTTTTCTCCCTTTGCTTCTCCTCGGCTACGTCCGGCGAGGGCATCTTAGTGGGTCTCGCAGACCTCAGACACATTCTGCTTTCCCGGGCTTTGCCCCCAGATGCCGCATGCTTGGCCCCGTCTTGCGGGCTTTGTAACGCTGTCTCTTGGGACGTCTTCAAAGGCTTCTTGTCACTTCTTTTTGTTTTCGGCTTTTCTGTCTCTGTTACAACAGGCTCGGGTCTTTGCTCTTCTGCCTCGGTCTTATTTGGACGTCTAGAGCGCAGGGACCTTCCCTAAAAATGTGAAGACATCCGCAACATGTCACTCATGAGTAACGCAATTCTCACAATTCAGCATGGAGAGAGACAAAGTGAGCTAAGAATCTGCCTGAAACGTTAACGGTTGTCTTAGAAGATGCCAGGAAGCACTTCGTCCCAGTGAGAAATCCTCTCCACTGGTAAACTGAGTAAGGAAGTCGGCCTCGGTTTCTAGCACCGTATCTGAGAGTCGTATAGGTCAAATTGGATTAAAACAAGCACGGACAGCGCATGCTAGAAAAGTGCCCCCTTTTCGAGCTGTAAACGATTTCCCCGTCCTTCACCAACCGTTGCTGGAGCAGGACGGGGGAATCGCAATTTCTGGAACCAAATTTACGAGCTCTGCTCCGTGCGGGAGTGCCCCCCCACCCGCCTCACCCACCCGACAGGTAGGCTGTTCTCAGGACGCAAATCCCACGCAGATCGTCTACCCGAGTAAAGACTGGGGCAGACACCACACTGACCCAGGGCTCCTGCCAGTGGGGTCTGGAGCGACAACACGGGACTGAGCTGCCACCTTCTCTCGGCACCTTTCCCACCTGTGCAGAGGAGCGGAACTCAGCGAGGTTCCGAGAAACTTGTCAAAATTCGCTGTGACAATTTTGACCAGTTTTTCTCCCCAATTCGTCTATTCTCTCTGTATGTCCCCAAAGGATCCTTTACCTCGGTCTGCAGATGCTCGGTGTGGAATGCAGACCCCTTTGGGAAAAGACACTCATCCGCACCTTCAAGCCGGGGACAGAGACACCAGACATTAGGCCCAAGAGCACCCGCCCAGGATGACACGGGTCCCAGCATCACCTGATGGCTCGGGGGCGAGCCGGCCGCTTCTCCTGCCCGCCGCGTAGCCTCCCTGCTGCTCCTGGGCGGGTCTCCCGGGAGACTGATCGGCTCTGCCACGACCCTCAGCCTCTTCTTCACTGTCAGGGGCTCGGGTGGGTCACAGCCCTCGTGGGGAGCTGCCCTCCTCCTCTTCTGGGGCGGCTTCTCCTCCGCCGCGTCCTGGGCCGGGGTCACGGAACGCAGCCTCTTTGCTCCCGTGGAACCTTCCTCGGTTCCTCCTTCCCTCTCGGAGGGCGGGGAAGCGCCGCCTTCCCTCCCAGACCGGACAGGCTCTCTGCGGTGCCCCTGGTCTTCCTGGGCTGTTGCCCCACGGGCCCTGAGGCTCCTCTGCGGGACGCTCGCAGCTTGCCTCCCGCCCGGAGGGTGCACGGGAACCGCCCTGACGCCACCCGCGTCCTCTCGGGCGTCCTCTCTGGGATCGGGCCCGGGGGACGGCTCCGGCTCCGGCTCCGGCTCCGGGGAACCGGCCAGGTCTTCCAGGGGCGGGGCCTTTTCCTTAGGTGCTCTTCGCCGACTTTTCCGGAGCATTCCGTTCTCTGCAGGGCTCAGGGTCTGCTTTGCGGCGTCATTCACGCACCTGACGTCTCCGTCGCTACCGGCGGGTTCTTGGCCGGAGACCGCACTTGGCCCGCGCCGTCGGGTGGACGTCCGCAGAGCTGCCGGCCCTCGCCCCACGCCCGCCTGCTGGGGAAGGGTCTGGACTTGCCTCCTTCTACTTGCTGGCTTGTGGACTGCCTCTGCTAGTGGCGATTTGCCGGGGACTGGGGTGGTTTTGTCATCAGTCACTGGGTCCTGGGTGTGCTCTGGGCTTTGGGAGTGCTCCCTGAGGCCGGCCAGGTCTAAGGACGGGGCATTTCTCTTGGATGTTCTTGACCCTCTCCTGCTTCCGGCTCCATTCTCCGCAGAAGGCCCTTCCTGCTCCGCAGCCTTACCCAACAGTTCAAGGTCTTCCCCAGGGCCTCCCGCTTCTCTGCCCGACTGGGCCTTTGCCCCCCGCGTTCGGGTGCACTTCCTGGGAGCTGACGGCTCTTGCTTTACGTCCACTTTCTGGGGAGAGGTCTTGAGTCGCCTCCTTCTACTCATCGGCTTGTGGACTGGGTCTGCTAGTGGCGATTTGCGGGCGACTGTGGTTTTGTCGTCCGTCACTGGGTGCTGGGGGCGCTCTGGGCTTTGGAAGAGCTCCCTGAGGCCAGCCGGGTCTTCTAAGGACGGGGCATTTCTCTTGGGGGTTCTTGACCGCCTCTTGCTTCCAGTGACATTTTCAGCAGGGTCCATCTTCTGCTTTGGGGTTTCCTTGAAGAAGCGGATGCCTGCTTCCCCGCCCCCCGGCTCTCGGGGTGTGCGTGTGGCTTCCGCTGGCGTTTGGATGGGCTCCCCGAGAGGCGCGAGCTCTCTCTCGGAGTCCGCCGTCCTCTGAGGCATCTTCCGACACCTCTTCCTCTGGGGTGCTGAGTTGACGGTTTCTGCCAGCGGAGATCTGCCCGGCGTTACTGTGCTTTTGACAAGAGCTGTTGGTTCCCGGGTGTGCTCTGGGGTTTGGAAGAGCTCTTTAAAACCGACTAGGTCTTCTAGGAATTGGGCCTTTTCCTTACCCGTTCTTATCCCCTTCTTGCTTCTGCTTACGTTTTCTACGTGGTCTAGCTTCTTCCTTGGAGTTTCCTTAGACAACCTGATGTTTTCCTCACCACCTCCTGGTTCTCTGTGTGAGGGCGCACTTTCCCCTAGGGTTCGGGGGGACTTCCTGAGAACTGAGGGCTCTTCCTTTAGGTCCACTTTCTGGGGAAGGGTTCCGAGCCGCCTCCTTTTGCTCATTGGTGTGCTGACTGGATCTGCTAGTGGAGATTTGCCAGGGACTGTGCTGGTTTTGTCATCAGCCATTAGTTTTTCTGTGTGGTTTGGCGTTTGGAAGAGCTCCCTGAGGCCAGCCAGGTCTTCTAAGGACGGGGCATTTCTCTTGGGGGTTCTTGACCGCCTCTTGCTTCCAGTGACATTTTCTGAGGAGTGCACTTCCTGCTTCGGGGTTCTGTTAAACAATATGATGTCTTCATCACCATCTTTTGGTTCTCCAGGCACAGGGATGTTTTCCCCTGGCGTGTGCGTGGACTTCCTGAGAGCTGAGGACTCTTCCTCTAGGTTCACTTTCTGGGGAGGGGTCTTGAGCTGCCTCCTACTTGTTGGCTTGTGGACTGGATCGGCTAATGGAGATTTGCAGGGGACTTCGGTGGTTTTGTCGTCAGTCAGTGGGTCCTGGGTGTGCTCTGGAGTTTGGAAGAGCTCCCTGAGGCCAGCCAGGTCTTCTAAGGACGGGACATTTCTCTTGGGGGTTCTTGACCGCCTCTTGCTTCCAGTGACATTTTCTGCAGAGCGCACTTCCTGCTTCGGGGTTCTGTTAAGCAATTGGATGTCTTTATCATCACCTCCTGGTTCTCCGTGTGAAGGAATGCTTTCCCCTGGCGCTTGGGTGGGCTTCCTGAGAGCGGAGGGCTCTTCCTCTAGGTCCACTTTCTGGAGAGGGATCTCGAACTGACGCCTCCTACTTGTTGGTGTGCTGACTCGTTCTGCTCGTGGAGATTTGCCGGGGACTGTGGTGGTTTTGTCATCAGCCATTGGTTTATCTGTGTGGTTTGGTGTTTGGAAGAGCTCCCTGAGGCCAGCCAGGTCTTCTAAGGATGGGGCATTTCTCTTGGATGTTCTTGACCGCCTCTTGCTTCCAGTGACATTTTCTGCAGGGGTCATCTTCTGCTTTGGGGTTTCCTTGAACAATTTGATGTCTTCATCACCACTTCCTGGTTCTCCGTGTGAGTGTGTGCTTTCCCCATGTGTTTGGGTGGGCTTCCTGAGATCTTTCTCTAGGTCTCCTTTCAGGGGAGGGGTCTTGAGCTGCCTCCTTTTACTTGTTGGTGTGTTGACTGGATCTGCTAGTGGAGATTTGCAGGCGACTTTGGTGGTTTTGTCGTTAGTCATTGGTTTTTCTGTGTGGTTTGGAGTTTGGAAGAGCTCCCTGAGGCCAGCCAGGTCTTCTAAGGACGGGACATTTCTCTTGGGGGTTCTTGACCGCCTCTTGCTTCCAGTGACATTTTCTGAGGAGTGCACTTCCTGCTTCGGGGTTCTGTTAAACAATATGATGTCTTCATCACCATCTTCTGGTTCTCCAGGCACAGGGATGTTTTCCCCTGGCGTTTGCGTGGAGTTCCTGAGAGCTGAGGACTCTTCCTCTAGGTTCACTTTCTGGAGAGGGGTCTTGAGCTGCCTCCTACTTGTTGGCTTGTGGACTGGATCGGCTAATGGAGATTTGCAGGGGACTTCGGTGGTTTTGTCATCAGTCACTGGGTCCTGGGTGTGCTCTGGAGTTTGGAAGAGCTCCCTGAGGCCAGCCAGGTCTTCTAAGGACGGGACATTTCTCTTGGGGGTTCTTGACCACCTCTTGCTTCCAGTGACATTTTCTGCAGGGGTCATCTTCTGCTTTGGGGTTTCCTTGAACAATTTGATGTCTTCATCACCACCTCCTGGTTCTCCGTGTGAGTGTGTGCTTTCCCCATGTGTTTGGGTGGGCTTCCTGAGATCTTTCTCTAGGTCTCCTTTCAGGGGAGGGGTCTTGAGCTGCCTCCTTTTACTTGTTGGTGTGTTGACTGGATCTGCTAGTGGAGATTTGCAGGCGACTTTGGTGGTTTTGTCGTTAGTCATTGGTTTATCTGTGTGGTTTGGTGTTTGGAAGAGCTCTCTGAGGCCAGCCAGGTCTTTTAAGGACTGGACCATTTTCTTGGGTGTTTTTGACTGCCTCTTGCTTCCAGTGACATTTTCTGAGGAGTGCACTTTCTGTTTCGGACTTCTGTTAAATAATCTGATGACTTCATCACCATCTCCTGGTTCTTTGTATAAGGGCACACTTTCTCCTGACATTTGGGTGGACTTCCTGAGAGCTGAGGGCTTTTCCTCTATGTCCACTTTCTGGGGAGGGGTCTTGAGCTGCCTTCTTCTGCTTGTTGGTGTGTTGACTCGATCTGCTAGTGGCGATTTGCAGGGGAGTGTGGTGGCTCTGTCATCAGTCACTGGGTCCTGGGTGTGCTCTGGAATTTGGAAGAGCTCTTTGAGGCCCTCCAGTTCTTCTAAGGACTGGACCATTTTCTTGGGCGTTCTTGACCGCCTCTTGCTTCCAGTGACATTTTCTGCAGGGGTCATTTTCTGCTTCAGAGTTTCCTTGAACAAGCGGATGTCTTCATCACCACCTCCTGGTTCTCTGTGTGAGGGCATGGCTTTCCTTGGTGTTCGGGTGGGTTTCCTGAGAGCTGAGGACTCTTCCTCTAGGTCCACTTTCTGGAGAGGGATCTCGAGCTGCCTCTTTCTACTGGTTGGTGTGTTGACTGGATCTGCTAGTGGAGATTTGCCGGGGACTGTGCTGGTTTTGCTGTCAGTCCTTGGTTTTTCTGTGTGGTTTGGCGTTTGGAAGAGCTCTCTGAGGCCAGCCAGGTCTTCTAAGGACGGGGCATTTCTCTTGGGTGTTCTTGACCGCCTCTTGCTTCCAGTGACATTTTCTGCAGAGTGCACTTTCTGCTTCGGGGTTCTATTAAACAATTTGATGTCTTCATCACCATCTCCTGGTTCTCCGTGCACAGGGATGTTTTCCCCTGGCGTTTGCATGGACTTCCTGAGAGCTGAGGACTCTTCCTCTAGGTCCACTTTCTGGAGAGGGATCTCGAGCTGTCTCTTTCTACTTGTTGGCGTGTGGACTGGATCTACTAGTGGAGATTTGCAGGGGACTTTGGTGGTTTTGCTGTCAGTCCTTGGTTTTTCTGTGTGGTTTGGAGTTTGGAAGAGCTCTCTGAGGCCAGCCAGGTCTTCTAAGGACGGGGCATTTCTCTTGGGTGTTCTTGACCGCCTCTTGCTTCCAGTGACATTTTCTGCAGAGTACACTTCCTGCTTTGGGGTTCTGTTTAGCAATTTGATGTCTTCATCACCATCTTCTGGTTCTCCGTGCACAGGGATGTTTTCCTCTGGCGTTTGCATGGACTTCCTGAGAGCTGAGGACTCTTCCTCTAGGTTCACTTTCTGGGGAGGGGTCTTCAGCTCTATGTTCATCCTGGCTGGCATGCCAACTAGTTCTGGTTTTGAAGATTTCTGACACTTTTCTGTGGTTTTGTTTCCCACATCCATTGGTTCTTGGGTGTGAGTAGGGGTTTGGGGGAGATTTTGGATGCCCCCCAGGTCTTCCTTGGGTTCTGTGTCCTGCTGTCTCTTGAGGGTGGTCAGGTTGGCTATTGGATCCCATCTTTGCTCTGAATATCTTCTTGATCTCCTCACAGCTACCATCTTTTCAGAACTACCTTCTGATTTGATAGCTTTCTCACATGTGTCAAAACAGCTCTCTCGTTCCTCAGTCGCTCCCTCTGGTTTCTGTCCTCGCTGTGGAGTTTTCCTCAGACGTTGCCCTGACGTGTTCTCAGCAGAGTCTGTGTTTGCTTCTTCGTCGCTGTGCCTTAGACCTGGCATCTGTGTGTTTTTGAGCTCCGTGGACCTTCGAAACCTGTTTGCGCTTGACGCCGCCTTCAGAGGCTCTGCCTCTAACCCTGGAGTCTTCTCCATGTTTGCATTTACTCGAATAGCCGGTCTTCTGAGGGGAGGGCTGGCAGGACTGTGTTCGGATGGCTCTTGAGGTTTACTCTGAGTCATGCGGAATACATTTTCTCCTACAGGAAACAAAAACACACATGAGAAATCGATTCTCTTTCTCACGTTGTGCCGATCTGGTATTTTATGTTTATCATAACAATGTTATCTGGTGACCAACAGTGGGGTCGTACTGAGGTGATAATTCTACAGGGATCAGACATAAGGAAAAAAATCCTTAAGAAAGGTCTCCCATAGGGCACTGCACCGCATCTTGGGCACCGGAGCACTGTCATTCTTTTCCTCAAACATGAGAAGCAAATAGCTGTGTCACCTGACGCCATAACATGGCTTCCATTCGTGGGCTTGGGGTCCACACCGCACAGGAAAACATGCTTCTGTTCCCTCTCCCACAGGCGGTGGGTGCCCAGTATACCCCGTACTCAGGTGAGAGCGCGAGATGGGCTCATAGCTCCACACAGGCCACCAAGAACAGCAGCAGCGATAACCACACAGTGAGCACATTCTCCTTCCCTTTCGTTATTTACACTTATTTTGAGTTTGAGAAATTGACATAACTGTGATGAGACATCATTCTACTTCTGTGCTGCTCAACCTCTTTAAATTAAAAGAAGGCAGAAGCTAGGGTGCCTGGGGGGCTCAGTCAAGCGTCTGCCTTCAGCTCAGGTTATGATCTCAGGGTCCTGGGATGAAGGCCGGCATCGGGCTCCCTGCTCGGCAGGGAGCCTGCTTCTTCCTCTCCCAGTCCCCTGGCTTGTGTTCCCTCTCTTGCTGTCTCTCCCTCTGTCACATAAATAAATAAGTAAAAGTGTTAAAAAAAAAAAAAGGCAGAAGTGTACACAGGTCGTTTATAATTGTTATACTACTGTATTAAAATTATTAATACAATTATCAATTACAATTATTAAAAAATTATTATTAAAATTATTCCTTTTTATGCCACTCATTAAATGCCAACAATAGTTCAATTGCTAATAGGAATTTCCCCTGAACATAACAGAACTGAGAAGCTACAAATGGTATTTTTTTGGAAGTATCTATTGTAGAAAATTAATACGGCATCTGTTGAAGCCAAAAAAAAACAAAAAACAAAACTTTAATTCCTACTGAAAACATCGAAATGCAACAACAACAACAAAAAAAGCAGTAAACCAACCAAAATTTACTGAAGTGCACAGCGGAGGTTTTTCTCCCGAATTGGGTACTTCAAACTCCTTTCCGATGAAGTCCTCTGAATTTGAAAAAGCCTTGGGGCATGGGCTCATTGTTTGTGGCTTCTTTTTGGCTGGAGTCTTGAACATTTCAGTTAACCCTGTGATGTGAGAATATTGGAAAAGCGATTAGCGTATCGTTCCCCGTGCCATCAGCCACGCTGGCCCTCAGACCCACCAGAGGAAGTGGCAGAGTGCGAACGGGGAATCCCTCCCCAGAATTCTCAGGAGACGGGGCCATGCATTAATAATGAACTCATTTTGTTGAGGAAGAGCGATGAGAAGTTGGAATCGTATCTCTTCTTTGTCTTCCTCTTGGTGAGAAAATCTAATGAAGGCAGTCGACAGCTCAGTCTTCGACCGTTGCCCTGATCCCGAGCACCGGCTGGAGACAGAGCCCGGCTCCCCGAGCCTCCTGTGCCGACATCTGGAAACCTAGCGCTCTCATGCTGCCTTAAAAAATCCCAACTGTTGTAGACCTGGGTTTTACGTACACATAAAACATCCCCCATTTTTAAAAAATGAAGTCCATTGGGCTGTCCACGAATAGTATTGTCAAGTGATAAAATCACTATGTTTTCATTTTAACACCAAAACGTAGCATTGACATAATAGAAGAACCATACAGTTCTTCGGATGGAAGATTTATCTTTCTGAAACACTCACTCGAATTTCCTCTTTTCTCACTCTGCCATTGGTGGGTTGAAATGCTCTGTCTGGTATGTTTGCAAATTGTGTTTGGGGAGCCTGTTCTGAGGGCCCCCAGATCAGACAGTTCACTTAAAAATCTCAGCCCTCTGCTCCAGTTCTGGCCTTCTGTAAAAATTCCCCAGAGCCAGGCTTGTGCACAGATTGGTGTTTTGTCATGGAAGTCACTCACACCAAGGGGTAGAAGTTGTTTGATGTTTTAGGACGGTGGATGGAAGGAAGGTTGGGGAAATCCGCCGTCCTGGGTACTGAGTATATAAACTTCTATTAATTAGATCTTAAAAATATTTTTAGAGGGCGCCTGGGTAGCTCTGTGGGTTAAAACCAGTGGCTCTAACTTTGGGGCGATCGATTAGTAGAGATGCAGAGAAGGGGCAATTTTACGGGCAAGCCTGCTCTCTTCAGCACAAAGCAGCTTCTGGTTCTCCACACCCGTGCTGCAAGCCAAGACAACAGTGTGCGTTTCCCATGCCCACCTGCTCCCCGCAGGACTCATGAGCCTCTTTATTATTGGGGACCCCTTCTTGTTCTCCAAATCCAGCCTTCTCTTGTGCCCATCACCACCCCGGAGGTCGACTAGAATGTTTATCCTCCCCAAACCCACTCACAGTAAATGCAACTGTCGCACCCTATCCGCATCCTCCCACGGAGGGCGCATTTACCTGAAAGATCTTCATTAAAGTCTATTTTCTTGTTGAACACAAGGTTGTTGAGCATTCTGTAGGGCCGAGCGGGCACGTGTACCTTCTCGATGTGAGCTTTCCCTATTATTATGGTACAAGGAGAGTTGGCGTGGCCTGTGCTGAATTGACTGTGAACATTGCTAACAGGCTTCTGGAAAAAAAAAGATAACAAGATAAGCAAAATGTCAAAGCGTCAAGGCACACACCGGGGAACCATGCCGAAGAGCGTGAGGGGAAAGGGCGCCCCCTACCTTTGGAGTGGTCGTTCTCTTGTGCCTTTTGCTGGGCTGCCTCTGGGGGCCGTGTTTAACCACTTTAGCTTGTGTTTGTTTGGCTCCGAGTTTTACGACGTCTGCCCACGATTTTGCCACTGTCCAAAGGAGAAAGTGTTGAAACATTTCCGAACTCGTATTTCTGAGGAAACGACCCTGAGGACCTTCTCTGCCAACCCAGCACTCACCGATTAAATTGGCTTCAGAAGCGCCGCTCCTTCTTCTGGAATAGATCCTCTGCAAGATCTCGTGTTGGCTCCGATCGATGGAAGCTCTCTTCGAAGGCAAGGTGCCGCTCTTCCTGCCTCCCCTCTTGGGAGTGTCTGTGGGATGAGGAGATGCGCTGCCCCTGGAGACGGAGGGCACCTTGGACGACCTACGGCGGGTGTCATTTGCCACTGGAGAAGTTCTCGTCAGATTCTGAGCTGGAGGTCCCTTACGCTGGTCTTGTGTGCAAACTTCCAAACGGATTTCTGAAGAATCTTCTTTTCTTGATGGTTGAGGGTATTCCTGAGGGGATTTAAATGTTCATAAGAAACCTTACCACAGATCTCTGTAGGGAACATGAGAACCCTACTCAAGTAAGAATTATAGTTGTTTAAATCTTGAAACACCAAAGCGTTTCATCTACTGTCTATCAGGGGCCGGTAGAAATGGGAGTCTGTCCTCCGCATTTTAGAAAAAATAAAAGGGGAATAAAACAACAGATAAGTCTTAGTTGGGGTTTTATGGGTAGAAAGGCGAAAGGAACCTCCCAGGGAGTGACAAGTGAGCGTGCCCTGATCTGAACTGGAGAAAAGCACCATCTGGAAGTATCTAATCCCCTTCGGTCTACACAGAAGGAGGGCTGCTCATTTCTGGGAGCCAGTATTAAATGGAAAAGGAGCCAGGCATACCTTACCATCCTTCTGGTATGAAAGAAATTAAAGACAGCCCAGGCCCTCTGACAGGGATGAGCCGTGAGGCCCTACCTTTCTAGAGGCCTAAAATCAGGAGGACAACACAGCCTAGGGTAGCTGACTCAAAGTTCTACACAGCGGATGGTCAAAATCAGAGATGGTTGACCTCTGAGATTTCCCTTTTCACCTTATAATTCTAAAAGAAAAGCAAAAATGCCTTATGGTTATGTGTCATGATGTCTCCAGATTCTTTGTAATTGCTAGTGGTTTTGTTTTTTTTTTTTAAGATGCTATTTATTTATTTTGAGAGAGAGAGAGAGTTGGAGTGGAAGGATAGAGGGAGAGACAGAATCTTCAGCAGACTCCCCAGCTGAGCGTGGAGCTGGACGCGGGGCTCGATCTCACCACCTTGAGCTCATGGCCTGAGTCGAAGGCAGACATTCAACCCATGGAGCCACCGGGGTGCCCCTGTGATTGCTAGTTTCCCTGAACCCCCCGTGTGATTCCCCGTAGGCCTGGCTGGCAGGACGGCCCAGCAGAAGGCAACTGCTGGCAAAAGGCAAGCAGAAGGGGCGAAGACTCGCCCCTGTTCAACCTCCTTAGAATCGTACGTCGAAGCCCCGGGAAGGAGCTCAACTTTCGATTTTTTTATTTTCAGTTTTTGATTAGAAAGAAAAAGGCCTTCATCGTAGCTGTACTGGTGGTGGGGAGTCTGGAGAGGAGGCGTCACGGGCATGCGTGCGAAGACGGTCCGCCCAACGTACCTTGATGATTTTCTTCAGGACAGCGGGAGTGTGGCTGACGAGAGACCTTCTCGGGGTCTCTCCTCTCTTGAGAGGTGTGTTAGGAGGTAAGTTCTCATCAAATAACTCCGGCTTCAGACGACCACCGAAGGAGACCCGCCTTCTTTTCAGGGGCGTTCCCTCAATCTTATCTGAAGGAAACATGAATGTGGAGAGGAATGAAAGGTGCACACTTACGTAGACTCGCTTCAGGCTCCTGTTCAAGACAAGCCTCTGGTGAGGTTCACGGACACCCAACACCCCCTCACGCCATCCCTTTGTCACGCTGAGGGCCTGGAGTGCTTCAAGAGCTGAGGAAAGATCCAGGGACAAACCAAAAGATGTCAAGTCCCAACTGGACAGGACAAAGACTTTTTAAAAAGGGTGAGAAATCCTGTGTATTGATAAAGGGATCCGGACCGGTGGCGTCCACGCTGGAGCTGGGCAAAGACAGAGATGGACGTTTCTACGGTGACCTGAGAAGGCTTTTTCGAAAGCCACGTATGGACTCAGAGCTCACCCAGACCGACCTAGTGAGAAGTCATGAACTTGACAACTTCTCCAGGTGATTCGAATTGGCAGATCATGAGTCCCAACCCCATTGCACATCCTGGTGAACCAGGACGTGACAGAAATCCCTTGTCTGGGTGATGCCTCTTCGGAGACCCCTGGGGACATCATGACGGATGCGTACGGGTCTCATTTCTGAGAGCCGCTCACCTCGCCCAAGGGACCCTCCGCAGACGGAACACGACAGTAAGCTCGCTACTTCAGGACATGCTCAGAGCCCCGGGAAGTGTGGGAGGGTGCCCAGGGGACATGCCAAGCCTCCTCCAGAGGTCACAGCTCTGCCACTTGCTATGTGACATGAGGCTATCAATGTCCCTATTTGCAAGAAGGAAATCACAGGAACACCCGTCCCGGGGGCACTCCTGCTGCCTGCTCAAAGGAGTAACAGGGTGAATGTCCGAAAAACACCTACAACAGCACCTGATGCATAAACCCATGGGCGAAGTCCCCAGCTGTACAAAAACAAAACCCAAAACCCAAAACAGAAAAACTGCTCGTAAGAGACCCTGAGAAGAGTATGATTACCGGAGAGATGCCCCATATTTAAACATTTCCAAAGGACTTTCTTGGACCTCACTTATGGAAGCAAACTCATAGGATACAACAGCTTACAGTTCAGAATTACAACTTCTGTGAAAAGCCATTGCACTTGGGCGCCTGCATGGCTCCGCGGGTTAAGCTTCTGCCTTCGGCTCTGGTCATGATCCCAGAGTCCCGGGATCGAGTCCCGCATCAGGCTTCCTGCTCGGTGTAAATCCTGCTTCTCCCTCTGACCTCTCCCCTCCCATGCTCTCTCTCTCTCTCTCAAATAAATAAAATAAAATAAACCTTAAAAAAAAAAAAAAAAAAAAAAAAAGCAAGCCATTACACTTATTGGGTTTATCTTCCTTCCTATTTTCTCATAGGTGCATCAGGAAACTCCCAACATGGTGTTGGAACCCCTTAAGGCCCCCGGTGGTGTTCCTCCCTGACAACCTGCACTCCGCCCAGAGCCCCTGGTTACGAAGCTCCAAGACGTGAGGACGCGTCTGTCAGGGCGGACGGAGCATATGGCTGTCACATGAGTAGACAGCCATGCCTCCAGGACCCTCCCCCTACACCAGAGCCATCGCTACTGAGGGAAGGAAAGTCTCGTGACTTCCTATCTAGATACAAAGAAGGTGTGAGCCTGTGGGGGAAAATGAATGCACAGGTAAGTAAACTTACTAATGGAGTCACCAGAGCTGCTGCTATCAACTGAACTACGGCCCGGGAACCCAGAGCTCGAAGGCCCGGTGGTGGCGCCCACTCTCTCAGGCTGGTGCACGGAAATGCTCTGACTCTTCCTTTCAACTTGAACGGGCAGTGGAGCTAAAACAGTGTGAGTCTGAGTTTCTGGTTCTGAGGCAAGAACATCCACACTGGAGGGAACACTCGCCCTCTTCTTGGACAGGAGTTTTTCTGGTGTTGCTCCAAAATTATCAGCATTTTCAACTTTAGTGGGTGTTGGATTTCTGGTTAAGAACTTCCAAGGAGTGAGTGTCTTGTTATCTGTCCCGAAGCTGTTCCTTTGAGCTGGATTCACGGGTTCACTTCCCCTGGGAACATGCAGGTCTTCACTCCGACGTTTTCGTGAGGAACGGTGAGGAGAATGATGGACCAGGGTCTTGGTTCTGGTCATCTCCTTAGGAGGGATGCTGGGACCCGTGGTCTCCTTGGGAGTCTGAAGGGCCTCCTCATCCTTTCTCCTGTCCTCTGTCTGGCTAGTTCCTTGTTCTCCCAAAGCAGGGTCTGCCTTCACTGGGGTGAATCGACCCGACCTCGGTCTGGATTTAAGTGAGACCAGGACTTGTGTCCCGTCTTGTAGCTCACCAGAACATTCATTCTCTGATGCACGATGACTCTGCGACCCCGACTTTTTCCCACTCTGTGGAGCATTTCCTTTTCCTGATTTCATGTCAAACTCTTCCTTCATTGACTCGTAAAGCTCCCTAAAGGGAGACTCCTGGTTTTCACTATTCTCAGGACACCATGTAGAGGGGAAAGTCTTCAGTTCTCCATGACAGCTCACTGAGACAACACTGGAATCTTCCTTAAAATCCCTGGCTGTAGGATCCATTGCATTTCTGAAGTTCTCTTCAGGAAGTTCTGAGGAACGGACAGCATTAAGGGATTTTCTAGCAGCGTGATCTTTGGAACCATCCGAGGCGGCTGCTTTGCCATTCTTGACGTGTACCAGAGGACTTCCGGAAACATTTTCTTCACAGAGTTTTGAATGGGCATTGGAATCTTGAACTTTCCCATCTTGGCAATGAGTTATGAAATAAGAAACAGAAAGTTCAAGATTTTCTCAGTGATTAACACTGTGCAGTATTCAAATTTTACAACCTTTTCAAACAGGCTTGCAATCTAGTTTTTCACTTAGCTCACAAACTACTTAATGCCAATGCATCATAGAAGTATTCTGATCCTCGAATTATGAAGCAGACAAATAAATCACATCGGCCTTCTGTAACCAGTACGAGGGGTCAATATGAGGGGTCACCGGCTATTAGCTACTCGATGAAACTGACACCCGTGTTCAGTTTACACGTGGACGCTCTAATAAGTATTGTGCCCCATGCATCTCTGGAGGAAAAATGAACTCAGGTGCCTGCTTGTTGTGTTACGTAAACCAACCTCCTAACTTGTGTGAACCTAGATGTAGAACGCCGGTGTTCTCATTACCTCTTCCTTGCCCTAACCCTGCACAGAGAGCTGATCGTGCAGGATCCCAGAATAAAATCAAAAACTACTAACCAGGGTCAGAAGAGAAGCTAGACCTTGAGACCCGATGCAGAGAATCCTGTGAATTGGAAAAATAGAAACAGTGAGTTAGATGCTTATTCAAATCCCCATAGTCATGTTTATGAAAATGTTCTGGCTCTGGATGCTCTTTCTTACCAAACTCTTCTGGTAGGAATTTTAGAGACTTTGAGAAAGGAGACAAAGACTCTGAGGGGTGAGTGCTCATAATACACGTATTTCTTAGCGGATTGTAAAGAACATATAATGATAGAACAAGAAACAAACTTGAAGCTCAAAACTGTTCCAATGGAACCTCAGTTGAGTTTTGCTAACTCCCTCAAACTTCTTTCTCATCACCCTATGAAAGAACCGAGGCTAAAATTAAACATCACCTATGTTCAGCGTCTGTGAACCTGACGCTGGTACAGAATTTCCGACTTAATACTCAGACTTGTCAGAAAGAGGCTGCAGGACCTGCAGTGAGCTGGGGCCCCGCTCGGCCTGGGGGCTCAGGTCGGCAGGTGCACCCGGGCCCGGATGTTTAGGAGAAAGTGAACCCGGCGCATCACAGGCATCGTGCCCTCTGAGTCCAACAATCAGATCCAACACTCCTACCTGGCCCCCACGGCTGCCTTCACAATCTGTCAGAAGATTTTTAGGAGGCGAGGAACAACCACACAATAACAAGGACGTAAGGTACAAAAGTTCAATGTTGCCTCAGAGGAGGAAAGAATCTCATCTGAATTAGGATGGGGAAAAAAAGTCACAAAGTATATCCAAAGGCAAATAATTTAACTTCCCCCTAATCAATTTCAGATTTCTTGGTGTCTGAAACATTGCTTCTTGAACTTGCCAAGTGGGGGATCAGTTTCTTATTTCCAATTTGAAGCTGGCCACAGATCTTAGGACCAAACAATAAAAATGAATTAAAATTAAAATATATGTACAAAATATAAGCGTATAAGCCCATTTTTGTACCATTATATTCCAGATATAAAGGTCACCATCAAACGGCTGTAACACATTCTCAGTATTCAGTTTCAACACTGACTTTATCACCGTCCAGATAACAAGCAGCTGGTAGGCCTTTGAGACCACTTCTAACTCAAAGTCCAGCTTTTTGCTTGGTTCCCTAACACCTACCAACAAAGTGGTTAGAGAATCTCGAAAGCGAACTTTCCCCCAAAGCCAGTGAGGGGCAAGATCACTACGAGGGTCCTTTCTCTGGGAAGGAAGCAGCATGTAGCCAGGCGGAGATCTTCGGTTGAAGGTTTCCTGCTAATTTCAGGCATAGGATGATAGGATTTTTTAAGCCAGTGAATTACAACCTGGTCACAGAAGACCAGCTTGGCCAGCTTCAGCAAGCTTCCTAAATCTCAGCGGATGGGCCCAGGACGGCATCCTGACAGAGCCGCACTGTCTGGACGGGCACAGGTGATAAGATTCCCTGGCACTGACGCAGCGCAATGACGCTCTCGGGCGGCAGGGTTGTCTCTCCATCCAAGTCAGGAGGCACCTCTGGGACTCACAGCTCTGATGTGATCATTTCAGATGCAGAAGGTTGGAAGAACAAGTAACGGGGAGACAACACGAGCCACTGATCTAGGTCCGAGATTTTAACTCTATGTGATGGGCTGTCCTCGCCAACGGTTTGCAAGCGCACATCATGAGATAGTCCAGGAGCCTTCGGGCCAAAGTGCAGGACTGACTCAGTCCTCTCATTGTGAAGGAAAAAAAAAATCATAGTTGTAAGTTTTTCCAGTATATTTAAGATCTCAGGTGTCTGTCCCCCTCATAACTGGCGAGTCACCCTCCCTTGTGAGATGTCACTCATTGGCCTGCTTACAAATGATCCCATAGTACCGTGCAGAAGGACCAGAGCCCCCAGCTGGATCACCCTCCCCCCCATCACCTGTTTGCGTTTTTGTCCCGGGGATTCTGTCGACTCGCTTCCATTCCGATGACTTTCATTTTCATACCTGAAATGCACAGAAGGACAGACACACATTCAGACTCCAGCTCTGTGACTGATGGAAAACCTCCTCATCTCATTCATGTCCAAGGAGCGAGGAACAAACTTGAGGTTTTATTCAAGAGATTCACTGTATTCGTGGAAATAGAGGTGGAGTTAGAAAAGATTTTACACTAAAGACTTGGACAGGTCACCTCAAATTTCTTTTGGAACAGTGTTGTCAGAGGTGAGGACCCAGATTAACTTCTCAACGCGGACAAGCTGTGTGATTTCAACAATATCCGAGCATCTCCTTTGTGAAAACCTGCACAGGGGAGCCGATCGGATTTCCACGGGTTTATACCCACAGTCACCTGAGGGCTTGGAAGGTCACCAGGGAAGCCCAGGCCTGAGGCACTTGGTGATGTCACCCTTACTGCAAGGTCACCACAGAGCCACCCTGTATAGGAACGCTGGACAAAGACTGTCTGGACATCTGGACAAAGACTGGCACATTTTTGAAGATGGAGACAGATTTAACAATATACACTGTCCTTCGACCAGACCCCGGACATAATTCACAGAACGGTGGGCATTCTGAACTTGGCCTCTGTAAGGTGGCTTGATCCGAAACAGGCAGGTGTCTGGACTTAAATCTCATGGCCTCAGAGGTCATGGTCACATCCCTCTTCCTAAGCCCCCTTCCCCATTCTTGTGTTGGAGGTATTTAATTATCTCAGTTAACCTCAAACTGAACGGCATCTCATTTGGGGGAAGAAGTCCTAGTTTCCATTCCACATCAAATGCTTCCTACCTAGAAGTCTGTTTCTGGAAGTCAAGTTCACAAGAAGCCCTGGGAAGGAGATGACCAACAGAACACATGGGAAATATCCGCTCAAGACGAATGGAGGCAGTAAGGGGGTCAGCATGCCATCTGGCGGCATGAGGGCCAACGTGACCCAGTGTGCGCTGCCTCCCAGGGACCTGAGGCACAATCAAAGGCACGTGGAGGATGGGAGGGGACACGTGGAGCCACCAGCAACCCTGGGCGAGCTGGAGGGGGCATTCGCCAACGTCAACAAGAGACTTCAAGATAAAAATTGCTCCTGGGGATGAAGAACACTTTATAATGATGAAAGGATCCATCTATCTGGAAGATAAACCGATTGTAAAGAAAAGCGCACCTAAGAGCTGGTTGTAAGCGACAACCTGAGCCTTAGGGATTATGACAAGTTGAAAGCCAGGTGCCAGAAAATAGGGTAGTACGCAATTACTGATAAAAAAGCAGGAGGGAAGGTACAGAGTATCTCAGAAAGATAAGCCACAGAGCTTCACCTGGTAGGACAGGATTCTAAGTTTCAACACTCTCAACGGAGAGACCGCAGAAACAGAAGAACTAAAAAAACAGAAAGAAAGAAAAATCCTCAATGTGTGATTTCAACTTATGGGAGCCACAGGACACATATTCTTTTCAAACATGCAGGAGAGATTAGTAAAAAATTAACCACATCTGGTCATAAAGCAAGCCCTCGACTCACTTCAAAACCTGAAACTTCTGTCCAGAATGAACGAATTATGTACACCCGGGATTGATTTCAGTGAAATAGTCTGACAGCAAGAAGAACAAACAGGACATCCTCGCTTGGCTCTCCCAAGCACGGAGCAGAAGTCAGCGGCAAGGACATACGTCATTGTTTCAAATTTAGAGTTTAATAAAGACAGACGAAACCAGATGGTTAGAGACACATGCTTTCGTAGCACAACTCCAAAGACTTTGTTATCAGAAAAGCCACTAGGGTGGTTTACTTGGTGAGGGAAAGAAGCGGTGATTAGAAGACCTGTCCAGAAGAAGGTTCTGGAAATATTCTGTCTACGGCTCGAGTGGTGTGTTAGTTTGCTAGGACTGCCATCCAAAATGCCACACGCAGGTGGCCTCGACACAGAAGCGTACTCTCTCACAGTTCTGGAGGCTGGAAGTCCGAGATCAAGGTGTCGGCGGGACTGTTCTCTCCTTGAGGCCTCTGTCCTGGGCTGGCCAGGGCTGTCCCTGCGGCCTCACGCCGCCGTCCCTCTGAGCACCTGCTGCCCTTCTTCTGTGTCCTCAGCTCGTCTTCTTACAGGACAGCAGTGGATTAGGAGCCACGCTAACAGCCTCTTTTGAACTCAACCACCTCTTTCAAGACCCTGTCTCCGATACAGTCATATCCTGGCTGGCCGGGGGGAACACTGCGACCTAAGGGTACTGATGGGGCACAGTTCAGCCCTTAACAGGCGACAGTCACCCAGGCGCTCATGTTATAAGCTGAGCCGGACAGCTTGTCTTGCATCTTTTCCCCAGGACGGTTTTTTAACTTGAAAATGAAACAGAAACTGAAAAATGCATGGGGCTTCACCCCGCCTGCACCAAAAATAAAACCCCGGGAAGGCCCTGGTCACCCGTCTTTGGCCCAGCTGCGCGTGCTCAGATCCTGAAAGGGGGTCACAGGAGCCCCACGTGTGATCCCCGCTATGCCCATGTGACTGCAGACGGAGAACCAGTGGGGAGAGCGGCGGCGCCAAACGCTCTGACGTCATCTGTGGCACAGGAAAGTCACAGACGTCTGCCAGGCATCAGCGCCGAGAGCGACTAGGTTCACCTTCACCCACCTGAAAGACCGATCGACAATCGTGATCACATCGCCGTGCCTGAGGCGTACGGGCTCCGCAACGACACACCCGTTCACTTGGGTCGGGCTGGTGGAACTCAAGTTAACCAGGATCGCCTACAGAGCAGAAGAAAGGGGAAACTCAGGAAGTGATGACTGGGTAAAAAGTGCCACGAAAAGGGAAAAAACACAAAACAAAACAGACTTCAAACACCCACTTACCTCCTGCCCACTGACTTCAATTTTGCAGTGCTGCTTTGACACCACAGGGAGCTGGATTCGAATGTCACATTCAATACCCCTTTGAGGGAAGAAATTGAGAGTTTGAGGTTGCCGCAACGTTTTCTTTTTTTTTTTTTTAGAAATCCCATGAATGCTTCAAAATAAAACAGCATCTGACCATATGTTTGATCCAAAAATGAAACGGCAGAAGGGGGTAATCAGTCAGGCGATGTGACGACCTGGGCCTTTGGCAAATAATTTTGACAAGTATTGTGTAAGCGACTGTTTTAAATCTTTAAGACTTTGGGTACTTGAAAACAATTATAATGGAAAATATTAGAATACAAAACTGGATTGCTTTTACTGAAATGGCTATGTTTATAAATAAACATAAGGGAGGACTTCCCATCAGTTTGGAGAACTGGAACGATTTCTGATCCTCTGTGCTTTTTTTCCATAAAGAAAGGTTTCTGTGTGTTCCTTTGGAATGTGATATATGTTCAAAGTCTTCATCATCGCGGCGGGTGCTGTATTTTATGCTAACACACCTGTCTCTTCACATACAAACAGATAATCACATCAGCACCTACATCACGGGGTTGTTCAAACGATGAATGAATTATACATTTCTGCCCTTTGCCCGGCAAACTGTCAATACCATTGACTCATGAACTTTTCATTGCTTTAGAATAACGCTGTATTAATGGGCAGATTCACAAGACTATTATTAAAAATACGAATGCAAACAACAAATACGCATTATTAGATTCAACTTCACTTTCCACACAAAGAACATCAGCAGGAAGCACCAGAGGGGTAATTTCCAAACCCACTTGCAAACTAATCCAAATGGTCCTTAGTGAAGTCTCCTTGGGTCTCCGGGTTCCCTTTATTGTAAGTCTGAACAGTCATATACTCTCTTCTCTGTTCTCCATACACTGCTCTGCAGCTGGGACTATCTCTTTCTAGAATGTGTATAAAAGTTACAAGGGTATAAAATAATTGCAGAGCTGGAAGTCGACTCCCGAGGGCTGACAGACTTGGTTTGTGTGAGTGTGTGTGCTGTTTCTTGTCCCTGCCTAGCTGCACGGTATTCTTAGCCTTCGTGGGAAAACGTGGTTTAGTGGTTTCGGTCGTGTGGCAAATAGGTTGTAGAGGACAGCGTGGTTTGTCAGTAGCCGTGGAGAGAGCAGTGTTAGCTCTGTCTGTCCCTACAGAGAAGTGGGTCAGCCGCAGAGGTCTGTCTAAACTGTCCTGTTGTCCCACAGAATAACACTAACCGGGGCTCGGATACACGGTTGTTTTGTCTCATGGTCTCCTAACCTTGCCAGTCCGGGCACTTTTGGACAAAACTTTGTTCTTGTTTGAGGTTTTGTTCTCGGGTTTCTGTGTTTATTTTTGTGGGTATTTGCCTCATCCCATCCGTGAGCTTTGCAGGCAGACAGATGTGACGCAGGACTTAAGTTCTAAGGTGTTTCTGGTAGTGGGGCCATTGGTTGGTAGGAATAAGTCATGCTTTTTCTCTAAAGGGGGACAGGGGTGGGAATCCAAGAGACAAGCTAAAGTTAAGTTGTTTGAAGAATTTCTTGATTGGAAATGTAGGCTTTAGGTTTTGCTGCTCTAGTTCCTAGAATAACTTAGAGATGCTGCTCATTTGTCCAGGGACCACTCTAACTCCTGGGATCCCACACGTTCTTTCACTATAAGAAAAAACAAGTAATTGGTGCAGAGGTCTCTGTATTCTGCCGTCGTCCTTGTTTAAGAAGTACTTTTCTCAAACAAAGCAATTAAAAAAAAAAAAAAAAGAATATCTCTTTCTACCTATGTCATATGACCACTTTTGAATGGGTTTTAAATGATAAAATCCCACATAAAAATATATTTAATCACTACTGTAGAATCACCAGAATTACTGACATTTGACCAAAATGTTTATTCTTTTTCCTTCAAAGAGAAAAGAAGCTATGGAAAGTGAACAGCCACTTTAAACTAAAGAGAATTTGATTTTTAGATAACAGAATACTGCAGCGAGAGAGTGAGAGAGAGAGAGAGACTATCTCATTAGAACTGAGAATTTGGGTGGCTGCAAACTGCCAGCTAGAATCCCTATAGGTCAGTGGCTGTTAACCTCAGCCCCATTGACATTCTTTCCAGTAGGGGTTGTCCTGTACATTGTAGGGTCCTTAGCAGCCCCCTGACCTCTGTTCACCGATGCTGCTGGCTTGAACCTCCCACACCGTGACATAGAAAATTGTCTCCAGACCTTGCCAGATATCTCCTTGCAGGGCAAATGAACCCTAGGCTGAGAACCACGGGCCACTCATGTTTCCACACTCAGCCCACGCAGCTGCTAGGCAGAAAGTGCCACTGATCACCTCTCTCTCGCCAGACCCCGACCAGGCACTGTGTGCGTAATTATGAACGACGTAGTCCCTGTGCTTGCCCAGCTTAGTAGTGGGAGTCACAGCCAAAGACTGATCACGCTGCGTGGTGTTAGGAAAGACCAGAGCTGTGTTCACTGAAGGGTTCTCTTTGGGGAACATTTAGAAGGATATCTGAAAGCTGGAAAGGAGTCACTTACATAGGGAGACAGAGAGAACATTCCAGTCATAAGAGTTTAAAGTGGCCAAAAGCACCTCAACGAGCATGAGCTCGGAAGGTCTGAGGTGAGGCAGAACACGGTGGGGACGGGACGGGGTGTGGGTAGAAGATGGTCGGGGCCCCACCTCACAGGGCTCCACAGAGAGGGTGACTTATCATTTTATAAGAAATCCCTCGTCACAAACCCGGAGGAGTGTGCCTGTCATATAGGGACCGTATTATTTACCACCAACACAGGCCAGCAAGAAGAAGAAAGTTCTTAAAAAACACTACCAGGACTTCTGTTTTCTTTTTTCCAAAAAACCAACAACCAACACGTCAAATACAGAGCCTCCTTCCCTCCTTTTCTCAGTAGTGTCCCCCCCAGCCAAGGCACACAAGGTTTGGGGGGGCGTTCAGCTGAACATGCTGGTCGTCTAAAGAAGGCCTGCAGGGAATCTGGATTTGAGAATAATCTACATTTTCCTCCATTTAAGGATTTTATCAAGTCAATTTTAAAACACGTTTGATTAAAAACAATACTTAACTATATAAACCTTGTTTTCAAAATTCTATTTCCTAATAAACAGCCATGTTACATTGACAATAAGTAGGAAAGTCCCAGCAAATTCGGGGTGGGGGGGAACCACTCCTCCGGCGTGTCTGGTGTGTTACTCTATGAGGAGGATGTTAATGTCTCTGAAACTAAATTGTCCACCCCTGCCCAGGGCTCACCTTCCAAACAAGCAGGTGCTGAGGCTCAGTGGGAAGTGGGGACCGTCCACCCCACTCCTTTTGATGGTCACGAGGCGCCCTGTAGGACCCATTTTCTAAACAAGACTTTATATAATCCGGATAGGAAGGTCAGGCATCAAAAGGTTTGCTGAAGCAAACTCACTGCAGGAACATGCCCCTGAGTAAAACAAAAACAAAATGCGGGGCATGGGGGGGTTACCCTAAAAACAAAGAGCTACTCACTGGTAGGTGACCAAGTGGGCTAGCCTGTACAATTCACCACGCTCCTGCCACCCGGACCGAGACGCTACTTGGCCCCCCTGGGGGACCCCAGCCAGGCCGCGCGTTGCACCCCAGGGCGCCCCCCAACACCCAGTGGCCCCCAAAGACCCGCGGCCAGGACGCCGACCGTCAAGGTCCAGGCTCCCGAGACCGCCTCGCTAGAGCCCCGGCCGCGTTGCAGGCGCGGTTCCCGCAGAGCAGGGGGTCCCCGCGGCCCGCGCCCCCCGCACGCCGGCCGCCCCCGCCCGGCCCCGCCCGCCGAGGCGCCCCGATGGCGGCTTACCCGGGACCCGTCGCCCGCCCCGCCAGCAGCCGGCCCACCGCTCCGCCAGACGCAGCCCGAGTCCTCACCAGGAAAAGCCAGAGGTTCGCCCGCCCGCGTCCGCCGCCAGCCCCTGGCTGCAAGGACCGGGACTGCCCGCGGCCACCCCCGCCGCAGTCCTCACTGCCCCGCGCCGTCGCCTCCCGGCGACCAGGTAGCCCAGCCCAGCCGCGTCCGGGAGGCGCCCGGCGTTAGCAGCTCCGCGCGTAAAGCCCCCGCCGCGCCCTCCAGATTCAAATGAAAACAACCATTCGAATTTGGCGCTAAGCGCTGCGATTGGACGGGGCGGTGCGACAGCAGACCAATGGGCAGGCGAGAGGGCGGGGCGAGGGCGGGGTCAGCGAGGAGGGCGCGGGCTCCGCGGGGCAGGAGCGCGGCTGGCGGGTTCCCTGCGCACCTGCTGAAGACGCGGGGCTCCCACCCGGGACGCAGTGAAAAAGGCGGAAACGGACCGTGGTCTTACTGCCGGGAAACCCTCTTGCCTCCTCTTCTGTACAGACCAACACAGTTGTGCACAGTGTGCTACTCACTGCTGGAAGGTTTAAAAACTATGAGAACGGGGGCGCCTGCGTGGCTCAGTGGGTTGAGCCTCTGCCTTCTGCTCAGGTCATGATCCCAGGCTCCTGGGGAGCCTGCTTCCTCCTCTCTCTCTCTGCCTGTCTCTCTGCCTACTTGTGATCTCTGTCTGTCAAATAAATAAATAAAATCTTTTAAAAAATTATGAGAACTTCCCATATCTCATCAAAGATAACCAATTATAAGCAATATCTAGTGTCTTTTCCCAGTTATACATGTTATCAGTCCCCTTCGAAAACACACTAAAGAGATCATAATATGCACATTGTTCTATACTTTGTGTTCTCTGCTTAAGTAATCCTGTGGATATTACCACTGGGGACGTCTCCCCCCTTTACTTTCTTTTGGATGGCTGCAGAGCACTGGGCTCCAGAAGCCATGATTTCTGTAATGACTACTGTTACTGTGCATTTAGCTTTACGGTATTTTCCTATTAGAAAAAAAAAAAATTCTCCAACTAAAAGAGCCCATGTGATACAAAACGGATGGCTTCTGAAATAACCGCAAGATTCCTTTCTAGAGCCACTTGCCTGGTTGGGGGGAAGGGGAGGGTCCTGTGGAAAAAGGTGGTGTGAACTGAATGGAGCCAGAACATGCTTTGCTGATGCCTATCCTCCTTGTCACTCCCCCCCCCACCAGCTCACCCTACAACCCACGGAGCTTGGCTTTCCTTGGTCAGCAACTGCCTTTCTCATAGCGTGGACTGGGGACCCCTGAGGAAATCTGAGATCCTGGCGCCGGGGTGGGGGGGGTGTCATTGGGATCAAAACCATGTTCATAAGAACACCAGACCTTCTTTGTCCTTTTTAGGCTCCTTTTTTCAGTGGGGTGGAGTTTCCTGATCGCAGAAGCTGATGTGAAAAACCAGCTGTCTTACTCTGAGGTATTACAGATTTTTGCAAAAACAGAAAATATTCCTGTTCGTATCAGTATCTTAAGAAAAGTAGATGTATCTCATAAAAATATGATTTTATGTTCATACAAGACATTTCATCGTTGCTTTGAAATGAATGGACGAATGACGTTTGAACCTTTCTGCTCCTGAGTGGAAACTCAGAGACAGAGAGCCTTCAGGAATATGGAAAAGCTCCTCGGAGTGAAGTGTGCGCGCATAGGACCTCCAACTCCTAATTGTCTGTGACAAGGCTGATGTAGGTAATTTAAATGCGTGGATGCTATTAACCTTCTTCAGAGGATTAATTTCCATCCCCCCTCTTTCCACCCCCGCCGAAAGCGCATCTCTGAACAACCCCATAAAATGCTACTTTTGTCACTCTAATTACTGCTTGTTATCAGGGAGGGCTCTGTGACCTTCCTGGGGCAGCCTAATTAGAACTGGGAGGTGCTAGACTTCCTGTCAAATAATCTTACAAACACGCCCCAGTACACGGAGCTGGTTCTCTAGACAGAGCAGGAGTTGCGGGAAGACTCGGGGTTGTTGGCAAAGTGGTGGGTCTTGGCGGGCCGCGCTGCCCTCTTTAGACTGTTGGATGGCAAACATTAGCAGGGGAGCTTTCTGCTGGCTTCGAAGCTTGGCCCACCACTTAAGACTTCACTGAAAACACAGATCTCGGTCCTGCAAGAAGAATCCCATGCCCCATTGGCAGGGTTGGCACCTGGACCCCAGGCTTCACTCCAACACCATCGGAGTCTCGAATAGAATGTAGAATGGGGACCCTGTTAGAGCAACCGTCACCAAGATGAGCGGGAAAGGGCTTTGGCCTGAAGAGTTCTCAGGGAATCAATTTCCAAGTCTTTAGAGCCCTCACACACTTCTGTCCAAATCATTCAGGCCAGGAAAGTGTCTCTAGGGGGTTCCCTGCCCCTGTGCCCCCTCTCCCTGGCCCTGCACATCCCCCTTGTCACTTTTACTTGCCTGAAATTTACTTGGGTAATTGTCCCAGGTACCCAAGAAGGGACCATTCAAAAATCCCCTTCAACTCTGTGCCCATCCCCTGATTGAAGAGCATATTTCCAATAAATGGAGCATATGTTTAAAAATATTTATCAACTTTGAAACATGTACATTGTTTTGCACATTTGTGTTCCAGTAAATACTATATTCTGTAATCCCTGACATGTCGTCCAATAGAGAAGGTGGAGGCAGGAAGGTGAGGGGCAGGGACATCCAGGCTCCCCTGCTGGGCAGGCTATGCCCCCACAAGTGTGGTCAGTCTGGGTTGAGTCCCACCCTGGCACTCTAGGAAACACCCTCGATAGATGCTCCAAGCGCATGTGTGACCCCCAAGGCTGCAGGAAGGGGTCGTAGTGCCAGGCATCCCGGAGCCCCTTGCTTCCCAACTTCCCTTCCATTCCAGATCTCTTAGTCACCCCTCCTCAGGCCAGCCTTCCAGTCTCCGGGGCAGAGGAGGGCCTCAAAGTGGGGGATGCGGGACAGAGCAGGTGGCCAGCCCTAAGTCAGCACTCTTTCCCCTGAGGCCCCTAATCAGGTGGACCCTCTACCTTGAGCAAGATCCCAATTGTCTCTCACCCAGCCCTTTAGCCAGTATTCCGTGGGAGGGCAGGCCGGTGGTCTTGAGGTTGTGGGTCCCATGGGTTCCCAGCTGTTCCCCACACTGGGTGCCCTGGGCCTTTCTTCCTGGCTTGTCTGGGAGGTCAGGTCCACCTAGGTTCAAGCGTATATGGGACCACAGGTCTTCCCATCTTCAAATTCTGTCTGCATTTACCCATTCTCTACAAATCTGAAAGGGGGGTGCCATAATCCTGCTGATCTCTGGGACCTCAGCTCTGAACCATCACCAGCTCTGGAGCCATCACCACGGACAGGGAGTGAGCGGCTGTGCACGTTACCCCCAGATCATATGACTTGCTGGCTAACGCCCTTCAGAGGCTGTTAACTGCTTTTGGGAAAGACTCCAAACTACTGCCAGGACCTAAGAGGTCACAAGAGACCTTGGACCTCCTGCCTCCTTGATCTCCTTGATCCCAATCACTTCAGTGCCCTAATCACTGAGCTCTTCCTTCCTCAAAGATGCTCAGCTCCCTCCAGCCTGAGGGATGCTGATTCCTCTCTTCTCTTTCCTAGACACTCACTGGGTCAGGAAGAGGAGGTGAGCTTTGCAGAGTGACCAAGCCCCTCCCAGAATAGGTAGTTGAAGACTCTGCCTGGAGAGGGAGCATCCTGGCTGTACCCAGACCCGTGAACACCTGCTCCGGCCAAGGTGGGTTTCCACGTCAACCGTGTGTACTCATCCTGGATTAACCTGGAGAAAAGGGGAATCAGAACTGTGATCTCTACTCTCTGAGTTAGGAAAAAAGAAAACAAAACAAAACTGGGACAGAACACGGCATCGAAAACCATGAAAGAAATTTTGAAAAACTTTTTTTCTTTTAATTTGAGAAGCTAATACTATATGCTGTCATTATAGAGTATTTGGAAAATATACACTTGTGGAAGGAAGAAAAATTTACCCCAAGATGAACAGAAGAAAATCAGGTTTTTGTCTGTGTAATGTTTCTTTTGCTTAATAAACATATTTGTGTATACACATTCCATTTTATTTCTTATGCTCTCACTTATCATTAAACATTTTCTCTTTCATTCTTGGTGAATGTCAGTCACCTTAAGGACCCTATTTCAGCTATGTTTCAACATTTAGTTTTTTTTCCCTAACATTTGCTTATTACAAATCACGCTGTGATTAACATCAGAAACCTTGTTTTGATGTAACAGATTATGTTCTTAGTTTCTAGCTCCTGAGGCCTATTTGCCAGATCAAATGATACTTGCTTCACATTATCTAACCGCTTGCTTTTCAAAAAGGTTGTAACAATTTATCTACCCAGATCAATGCTTGAGAACGCCTGTCTTACCATGGGCTCTTTGCATTTACATTTTCTGTTAATTTCTCTGCTAACTTGATAAGCTGAAGGCATTCAATTTGAATTTTAAAATTACTAGTTAGGTTGAACACTTTTCCTTACCTATTTAAACTTTTCCTCCTTTTGGCTTTGGGCTAAGAGTCTTTCTGTGTCTGCCTAATTTTCTGGTCATGTTCTAAAGTTTTCCTTATTTATTTATTTCACAAATATACACATCCTTGCTCAGCCAAGTTAGTGAAATTTTTAGAGTCAGTCATTTAGCCAAAGAACATTTAAAGCCATGCATTGTATTCCTTAGATAAATGTGTGTGAAGAATAAAACTCTCCAGCTGTCTGAGAAAGTTCTGTGTGTGGGTGACACACATGGTGGGGCGCGGGGAGTCGGGATTCAATGAAACAGCCATTGTCAGATGAGACTCCAAAGCTCACAGTGAACCCCAGTACTGTCGGAGAAGCCCTCTCACTGAAGTAGCAGAGAGAGGAATTGCAGAGGAATGTACATGCCTCATAACGAAAGAGAGAATGACTCCTCTAGAGAACAGTGGAAACACACCGGGAAGTCAGGTTCCTCGAGTAGGCAGCCCCGCAGGGGACAGGTGCAGAGACTTCCCGTGGGACCTGGAAGGACTCATGGCCTTGGTGTCTTCGCTTGACTTGGAGAAACTGCTGGGGATACGCTTCAACAACAAAAGACTGAGACGCATGTCATAGGTTTCAGTGTTGAGTATTAGATGTAGACTTAAATGCAGAACTAAGACCAGATGACAGTTTGAAGGAAGAGACTGGTATGTAGTGGGGATTTGCTGACGGTGGAGGCATAGCACAGGTGGGGAAGAGGAAGAGATACATGGAGAGTAAAGTCAGTGCCCTGATTGCCTTCTCAGTCTAAATGTGGAGTAAGAGAATGCTATTTCAAATTAAATACTGTGACAGAGAAGGCTTTAGCTGAGTGTCAAGACTGCCCATATTAGGGGAGCCTGGGAGGCTCAATAGGTTAAGCATCTGCTTTCTACCAGGACTGTGATCCTGGGGTCCTGGGATCAAGCCCCACATGGGGCTCCCTGCTCAGTGGGGAGTCTGCTTCTCCCCCTGCCTGTTGCTTACCCCTGCTTGTGCTCTCTCTCTTCTCTCTGACAAATAAATAAATAAATAAAATCTTTAAAAATAAGTAAATACATGAAAGGAAACAACTGGGAGATGAACCATATAATGTAAAAATGAAGGAGAGAGGACTGGAAAAGAAGCTAATTTCTTTGAACCCGTCTGCTTTGATAAATTTGACTTTTGGATCACACTAGTATTTACATAAATATAAACCCAATTAGGTCAAAGAAACAGAAAACCCTAAAAGTAGACATTAAAATGAAACTAACTGCATTATCAGGCAACAACACAGCCACACAGAAAACAATAATTTAAAGTCATTTAAATAATAATTTAATGGTACAACCCTTGATAGTCATTCCCTAAGAATAAAATGAGCCGATAGTAACAGCAAGTGGTTTTCAACAAGTGCACTGGTGGTAATACTGAACCATTACTCTGAGCTTGCATCTTGTAGGAGGATAAAGCTAAGAAGTAATTTTGTGAAGATCACTCAGAAGAAGGTTTTTCAGTCTAAGAATAAAGGGACATGAATATAAAAGCCAAGAGTGGAGTCTTCCGTGGCTACCCCACCAAAGCAGGAGGGCCCTCACCCCGAATTTGGTTTGTATGTAGAGACTGAAGATGCTATGTCCGCCCTTCAGAGGGCATGAAAACTTAGTGATGCACATACTCGAGGTCTCTGTAGGGAGCAGGGCAGATCTGAGGTGGCTCCAGAGAGCTCGGAGAGGGGCTGTCTAGGTTTTTACCATCATCAGGAGCGGGCTGCTGGCAGGGCCTGGCTGCTTTGAAGGAGGGGAGAGGGGCTTGGGCTTTCTCACCAGCTCCCCCGGATGGGGGGCTGATCAGGAGCCAGGGGTGTGGTTCCATGGCTGTTAGCACTCAAACACCCAAAAATTGAGCCTGATTCCTTATGACATTAAGTAAACTGTTTTGTTTTGTTTTGTTTTAGAGGAGGGGGAAGGGACAGAGGGAGAGGGAGAGAATCTTAAGCCGGGCCCATGGCCAGAGTGGAGCTTGGCATGGGGTTCCATCTCGCAACCCTGAGATTACGACCTGGGCCGAAATCAAGAGTCGGATGTTAACTGAGTCACTCGGGTGCCCCCGTTAAGTAAATTTTGAGTGTGATATGTCAGTATGAATTCATGGTGTATTATTGGGTGTTAATATGCAAATGATGAATCATGGAACACTACATCAAAAACTAATGAGGTACTGTATGGTAACTAACATAATACAATAAAAAATTAAAATTTAGAAGAAAAGGGGGTACCTGGCTGGCTCAGTTGATAGAGCATGCGACCCTGGATCTTGGGCTTTTGAGTTTGAGCTCCATGCTGGGTGTTGTCATTACTTAAGAATAAAATCTTTAAAAAAATAAAAACAAATATGAAAGAAAAGTAATATTTCCTGATATAGTCCCTGAGAAGTCCTTGAACTTACCTAATAGTTAAGAATGTCCTTACCACCTAGACTGTGGCTGCTTAACCCCATTTCCCACTAAAAGGAACCCAAGTTCTTATACAAATGCTAACCTCCCCCACGAGCAGCAGGGACTGGGCAGGATGATGTTGGGACATTTCATCACACGGAAGAGGGGGGATACTCCTTGACGACTACTGAGATCATATCTAAAGGCCCCCAGGGTCACTGGGACGGGTCCCCCTCGCTCCACAGATGGTAAACTTTGATCTTCAGTAGATAGATAGATAGGTAGATAACCACAGTGCATTGAAAGACCTAAAATACATTGAAATTCCTCCAGTTCACAATGACCACCTAACCAAAAGAAAGAAAAGAACGTGGTTGGACTCCTTCAGAGGATAGAGGGAAATGCCATTCTGGCAAGGAAAGGGAGGCAATCACACTTTTCTCTGCCTTTCTTGTGTGAACCACACAGCTAATTATGGAAAGTCTCTCTTTAGAGATGCAAACAGTAAATAAATAAAAAAAGATAATTCTAGTAGAAGATCACAACTGTGCAAATCTGTAATGAAGACATAAATCTGGGCAATGATCATCGGCGGCAGCTCATCCCAAAGAGACACAGAGGCTCCCCTGCCATGTGGACCTCTGCACGGAGGGTTTGGGAAAAATACGCTGGAATGGGATTCGGTCCCCAGACGGAGCTACCCCGTGTACCAGAGACATGCAGGACAGGGGAGCCCTGGAGCAGCACCAGGGGGTGCAGTAGCGAAACCCAGCTACAGGACACTCTGTGGGACAATGAACGTGGCTTCTTCAGGGTAGGCCAAGGACACAGACATAGAGTAGGAGGCGATCTACAGACTCAAAGAAAGGATGGGTCAGAAGGTCCTGGGCCTTAGCCAGGGCGGCGTCAACTGGTTTCAGATCTCTCACTGCCAACTTAACTGAAAAAAGGAACAAACTGCGTAAGGCAGCTCTTTGCTGTTCCAGGCGGCACGGGCTGCTGTCTTTGAGAGAGAAGGAAGCCCATGATGTGAACTCCGTTGGTCCAGCCCCGTTTCCTGCAGGGGTGTGGGGAGGTGCGCCACAGCTGAAAGTAGTGACCTCACAGTGCCGGGCAAGAAGCAACTGGGGTTTGGGGAGGCCAAGGAAGGTGGATCTGTGGGGCACCGGGCTGCCCTGGGCCCTCAGCCAAGGGCCGCACTGCACAAATGCAGGGCACTCTGCGGGGCGGGACGGGAAGCAGCCACCTTGGGCATCTGTATCCAAGGAAAACATCCGGTGACAATAAGGGCGCAGGAGACACTTGCAGAGAAATAGAAACGGAGAGAGCTGGAGCTCATTGCCAGCACACCAGGGAAATGCGGTGTAAAACCGCGCCGAGACACCGTCACACACCCACCGACAGCTAAAATTAAAAAGACCGAGCATGGCAAATGCTGGGGGCGGGGTGGGGGTGTGTGCGGGGCCAATGGAGCGCTCATCGCTGCTCGTGGGAACTAAGAGGCACAACTATGCTGAAGGCTCCTGCATGGGTTCTTACAAAGCCAAACGGACGTCTTCCCACAACTCGGCAATCCCACAACTCGCCATCAGCCAAAGAAAAATGAAAGCAGATTGCCACAAAAGGATGTGTCTAAGCAGCTTTTTCATTATAGCCAGAACCCGGGAGCAATCCTGCACTCATCAACAGGGTATTTCCTGGCAGCATGTATTACAGTAGGAGCTGTGCTGTATCCACGTGGAGAAATACTACAAAGGAATGAAAAAGGAGGAGGTGCGGGCGTGGGGGCCGTTCCCACCCAATCTCAACAACACCGTCACCTTCCACGCTCTGCACAGACACAGAGGACATACTGTATATCCCTGGATGGGACATCATTATCTCTGCGGTGACAGAAGTCAGATCAGCGGTTTCCTGTGGGCTGGGATGGTGGGGCGACTGGTGGGGGAAGCAGGGAACTTTCGAGGGGGCCCAAATATATATATATATATATATATATATATATATATATATATAGCGCCAATATATACCCTTCTGTATATTGATTCATGTGTCGATCACACAGGTGGTTTTATCTGTCAGAACTTGTAAAGCCATGGCCTTAAGATCTGTACATTTCAGTATGTGGAAGTGCTTATCCCAATTTAAAAAAAGCATTTTTTTGAAAATCAAATGCAATTTTTGGTTCTCTTTTGGGCCTGATTTAGAAAGATAAACTGTTAACAACACTTCTAGGAGGCCGTGGGAGGAATCAGAGAAGACCGAATATTGGAAGATACCAAGGAACTATTTTTGCTGTGCTAATAGTAGTATTACTGTGGCCACGGTGTTATGCTCTGAGTCCTTATCGATTTGAGAGCCACACTGGAATAGTTATGGAAGAAGAAATATGATATCTGGGATTTGTTCCGAAATAAACCAGTAGGAGTCAGAGGTGCCTGGGGTGTCCTGGGGGTATAGAGGACACCCGATGGCCATGAAGATCCGTGGTGAAGCTTGCTGATAGGTGCTTGGGGATGCTTTACCTTCCTATTACTACCTCTGTGCGTGTTTACACTCTCCCACAAGGGAAGGTTTTTAAAATCAAGGATTTCCAACAGGCAGAACATCAGGAAGCCTCTGGGCAGGGTCCGGGGAGCAGAGGAGGTTCTTTGGCAGGAGGGGGTGAAGTCTTGAGAAGCCCGTGGAGACCACCCCCTTCCGGAACAGGTAATTCCTGGGTCCTCCTGCTAAATGTGGGCTCTGGGCTCTGGCAGGAGGTCCCTGTGCTTTCCTGCACCTTGGCAGCCTCAGTCCCGCCGCGAGCGCCCTCAGTCACACACGCCTGCGCAGCCAGACCCTGTGCCAAGCCACGTCCCCTCCCGCCTCAGAAAAAGGATTTCTATTTAAAAAAATCAAAGGACATTAATTGCCAACATTTCAAACAAAAATTCAGCTTTTCCCCGCTTCTTTTAAAGGAGCAAAACATCGGCCACCTCCATCAGGTCGGCCCCCACCATCTGCGGGAGCCCAGTGACGCCCCCCTCCCCAAGTCCAGCGTGTGCCCTGCATCGTCCCCGCCGCCCCCTCGGTGAGTCCCGCACAGACCCCCGAGCGCGATGGCTGGGGCCGCAGCGCCACCTGGCGACCAGGTCGGGCCACCGCTTCCTTCGTGGGGAAATGCCCGCTCTTCCGGCGCGGGAGCAGGAGGTGCGGCCAGGGGCAGCCTCGGAGCCGAGCCTGCGCACTGGGGCTGGTGCCGAAGGCCTGGGTGGGACCCGATAGAGCTGCGTTCACGCGACCTTAGAAACTAGACAGCTCCGTGCTTGCACCTCGCCTTTGTGCCAGACGGGTGCAGACCCAGGGGGATGGAACAGGACAGCCTTGGTGAAGGCGCCGGCTGCCATGGAGCCCATGGTGGTAGGGTGGTAGGGTGGCAGGTGGTAGGGTGGCAGGTGGTAGGGTGGCAGGTGGCAGGGTGCCCGGGCAGGGTCCCAGAGGCCCCGACAGTCCTGTCTGCGCCATTGCTGAAGTCATGGATCCTCCTTAAAGCACAACCCAAACCAAGGGCTTTTGGAATAGGAATGATGGGGATACAAACCAATATCATCTGAAAGTCTGTCAGTGAAGTTAAGCCCTAGTCTGTTCCAAACTATCTTGGGAGAAAAGTCTTCTCATTGATACCTAAAACCTTGGAATCAACATTTCACCGTGGAACTACCTGCCTTAATTCATTTGCTGCTGCTTTAGTAGTAGAAGTAGACTCACTAATTTGAAAACTTTAGACCTATCTGCCCGATTAGCCATTCTGTGTTACAGCATTTATTAAGTGTTAAGCAGCATGTGAAAAAGATGAGTAAGACAGACCGTATTGTCAGGAAGCGTGCATCGTACAGCGGAGAATACCCAAGAGGCTTACTAAGACAGCGCGGCGCGGGCCACGGCCGCTCCTGAGTGCTATTCCGAGTGGCAGAGGAGTCTGCATCTAGGGGAAGAGCTCAGTAATCAGGCTTCCCCGTAGCCACCAGGAAGACATCACTTTGGGGTATGGACATGAACGGATCCCACTTTGGCTAAGCTCTACTTCTATGCTGCTGGAAATATTCTCCAGGTAAACTTTGCAGAAAGATTGAACTGAGAGAGATTTGTGGGGCATAACAGTGTCCTTTCACGAGCTTACAGAGCTGACATAGTTACAATTTTATTGAGGGCCCTCCCCGTGTCAGGCCCGCTAGCCCTAGAGAGGCCAGGATTAGGGTGAGGGCACCTGGTGTGAAAATTTTAGGAAGTGCCCCCTCTTGGGGGCTGCTGACCCTCCACTTACGCCAGCCTGAGAGTGAGCTCCTTCTTAAAGTTTGCACCCCCCACCCTCCCCAACCTCCTCATGTCCCTCGCTCGTCTGGCCCTGGAGGCCATTTTACAAAGGAGGAAACCAGAGCACCGAGAGGTTAATTTCACTTCTGTGATGACACTGCCTGGCTCTTTCTGAGTTGGGAATTGTATGGCTTTCTTTGACTTTGGCACCTTTCCTCTTTTTTTTTAAAAGATTTTATTTATTTATTTGACAGACAGAGATCACAAGCAGGCAGAGAGGCAGGCAGAGAGAGAGAGAGGAGGAAGCAGGTTCCCTGCTGAGCAGAGAGCCCGATGTGGGGCTCGATCCCAGGACCCTGAGATCACGACCTGAGCCAAAGGCAGAGGCTCAACCCACTGAGCCACCCAGGTGTCCCAACACCCTTACTCTTGACACCTAAGCTCTGTGCTTTCTTTTTGTGCCTCCCCTTGACCCCCAGACTGTGCCCAGAGACTAGCCCAGAGTTTTCAATGGATGTTTTTAATTAGGCCCCTTTTTAATGAAAACAGAGGTAGCGTCTGTGTGCCCAACCCTCTTCCTGGGCCCTCGCTCCCTTCCCCTAATTTTATGTCATTGATTCTTCACCACGGCCCACGCTCCTCTCTCTTCCCACTCTCTGTATGTAAAGAATGTATGTAAGCGGGGCCAGTTGATTAAGACCTGTTAGTGTAGTTCAAGTTTTGCATCACCGTTTTGATCCATTTTTCTCTTAACTTCAGGCTGACCATTTTCTTTTCCAGTTTAAAACTAGTCACTATTATTTTGACCAAAGACAAATGAAGGCAGGATGTTGCGAAGAGTCAGCAAAGAAACTTTCTAAAATCTGCCAACCATGGGCAATGAAATGCCACTCTCGGTGGGGATGAGGAAGGACACCTACACCAGACAGCACGCAGGAGTCTTGCAAACGTGACCCTGAGCAGAAGGAGACAGATAGGAAAGAACACATGCTGGGGGCTTCCTTGTTTGTGAAATTCAAAACCAGCCGAGGCCAGTCTATGGGTCTGCGGTCACCCTTGGTTGGAGGGGATGCTGGGAAAGGACAGGAGGGGCCTTGGGGGTTTGACAAGCCCTTCTCTTATTCTGGGTGCTGGGGGCAAGGCGGTATTTCATTTGTCGGAATTTACTGAGCTGAATTCTTGTTATTTGTGCACCTTCCCATAAGTGTTTGATAGTCCAATAAGACACCTCTCACTGAAAAACAAAAAACAAAAAACAAAAAAAACACACACAAATGAAGCTGAGTTCTCGTTTTATTTATTGGAGGAGATGCAGCGTCCTCAATGAGACTTTGATAATAGAACCGTTTCAGATTCAACAGTGACTTGAGACTCCCAGCGAAGGTCTTGAACAGACATTCTCAAGGCGATAGCTCCTACAGGACGGAAAAGGGCTCAGTCTTCTCTCTCCTTAGCTCCTCGTCTACCTCCCCCGCCTCCTCCGCCCTGCCCCCTCCCAGCAGCTCAAGGCCAAGGGCAGAGGAGGGTCGCTCTGGGAGTTTCAGTCAGTGGTCAGGAGAGGGCCTGGGCCTGCCGTGGAAGCTGATGGCCCCGACTGGTTCAGTCCTGAAGCCTCCTGGTTCACCCAAAACCAGCTCCACTGTTTGTTAGGAAATCTGTTTCCCAAAGTCATGTTCGGCTTTTGTCTTCCTGAGGAAGGTGCTGGGTTTCCGAAGGAGGAAACACTGATCGGGTTTGGTCAGCGTGTGTTTGACCGGCATGCTCCAAGTCTGTCCTTGGGTGGGACCCGGGATGTGGTGGGGAGGAGGCCTGGCCGTGGCCATGGTGAGAGCGGGGTTATTCCCTGTGGGTCTTGGGACCCCTCACTCCCAAGGGCAGCCTCTGGGCACCAGAGGGACACTTGGCAGTCACCTGTGCACGCGAGACCCAAGAGCTTCCTCTGTTTAAAACAATGATTACGGGCATCTCAAGAACCGCAAAATTCACTGCTGCTGGTGGAACTTGACCGTGGACTCCTCTAACAGTTTTTTTTTTTTTTTTTAAACCCCCGGTTTTCTCAAAACCCACTCTCAACCTTATTGGCAATCTGGGCCATATGGCCATCCCCCGTTTTTCTTTCAGATCTCTTACGGAGGCGATGTCATGGCTTCGGCCCCAGATTGCATCACATATATGTGCTTCATAAAATATCACGAGATTCACATGCTGTCGTGGTGAAATGTCCTTACAAGAACGTGATCCAGGGAGGCCTGGATGGCTCAGTCAGTTAAGACTCTGACTCTTGGTTTGGCTCAGGTCACGATCTCAAGGTCGTGATGTCTGGACCCTTGTAGGGCTCTGCACTCAGATGGGAGTCTGCTTCCTATTCTCTCCCGCCCTCTTCCTCTGCCCTCCCCTGTTCCGGCTGGCTCTCGCACTATTGCTCTCCCTTGCAAATAAATAAAATCTTAAAATAAAAAGATATTAAAAAAAAAAAGGGAAGAATGTAACCCGTTGTTTGTTTCAGTGGGTTTTGCGGGAGATTCCTCTTTTTTCAGGGTGGAGAAATCCGACAGGTGGGGTTCAGAACCCTGTTGACTTCAGAACTCCCCGAATGTTTTGTGTCCATTGTTATGCGTTATGTGTCATGGTCCAGTGCTGTGTCACTGGGTTTGGAACCCGGCACGGCTTAATTACAATGCCCCCTCTAAACTGGCATAGATCCGTCCAGCTATCGCTTCCAGAAAACGATGCTTCCAAATTTATGTTGCTGTAGGCCAAGCTTAAAGATTTGTGCTAATTACATTGTGTAAGTTTTAATTAATCTGATTTTTTCTAAGATTAGTGTTTTTCATGATCAAGGCCAGCCAGCGGCCACCTCACCCTCTAGCCTTACGTTCTTTTTAGAGGCGATTCACGCTCCTGTTGGCGTCGTCTCCCAGCGCAGCTGTGGCCAGGAGATGCCTCTGGTAACCCATCAGGGAACCCATCACTGTGCTCTACTCCAGATAGTTGGGAATCCACCTGCTTGATGGTTGGCGGGCTTGGGACAGCTCACTTTGGGGGTCCCTCCATGTTGGGTCTTTGTGACCCCGGAAGGAAAAGGTTCTCTCTTCGTCATTCCTTCGTGTCCTGTCCGGACCACTGACGACTCGTCAGACCCCTTGTCTGTGAGCAGGAGTCATAGTGGTGGGTGTCTCAGGGACTCCCTGTGAGGCTTGAATGGGCTTGAATGGGTTAATACATACAAACACTTGGCAGAGAGACCCTCACAAGCAAGAGTAATATTCCATTAAGAGTATTGCTAGTGTGATGCTGGTAGTAATAGTATTGTTCTAGTATCGTACTGTATCGGTATACTTGGTAATATATTGCTATCACTGTTGATATACTTGATATACCTATGCCAGTTTCGACTGGTCCGTTGTCTCCGTGCGGACTAGACCCTCTCAGTTACTGACGCGTCGGACCTCTATGCCAGCTGCGGAGGAAATAGAGCCCATGGTTCTAGGACGTAAGGAATTTAACATTTGGTCTGGGAGGCAAGAATCAGAAGCGAAGGGACTTCAGAGGCTTTTTGTAGTTCAGTGGTAAAGTGAGAAGCCCCTTTACCATGTTCTGGAAAGTTCCATGGGGAGTAGGTGGGCTTTGGGGAGGAGGAGGCTGCTGGGGAGCAGGGACAGGTGGGAAGTGGAGTGTAGGGCGTCAGTGGGGAGGGTAGGAAGGCAGCGGCTGGGGAGGAGTCGGAATCTGTGGGTTTGCTCCAGCTGCCGGAACAATCTATGAAGGCTTTTGACGGCTGAAATCACAGAAATGCGTTTTCCCACAGTCCGGAGGCTGGGCATCCAGGGTCGAGGTGTCAGCGGGGTCGGGCTCTCCTGAGGGTCCTCTTGCCGGCTTGTGGATGGCTGCCTTGCTGCTATGTGCTCTCGTGGTCTTTCCCCCGCGAATGCACCCCTGGCGTCTCTGAGGGTCCGCGTTTCCTCTTCTTACAGGGGCCTTCATCCTGCGGCACTGGGGCCCCCCAAGGACTTCGGTCTACCTCAATCACCTTTTCAAAGGCCCCCGAGTAGAAGCAGCCGGGGGCTGGTGCGTCAACATATGTTCAGTCCGTAACAGAGTCTGTGTCCTTACGGAGACCCTGGGGGCAGGGGGAGGTGGAGAGGAGCCAGTGGGGCTGCTGAGGGTGGAGACCTTGTGGGGTCCAGCTGGGACCCTGCAGGGCAGAGGCGGCCGTGCTGGCGATTGCCAGTAAGGTTGAGAGTGGGTTTTGAGAAAACACCAGCAAACTGGGGGTTAAAAAAAAAAGCTGTTAGAGGAGTCCATGGTCCTGTCAGCTCTGAGCCGCGAGGGGCGCCCGGCAGGCCCACGAACGGTCGTTAGTAAAGAAACGAGCAAGTACATTGGGCCCCAGATCTCCAAATGACCACAGGCCATGCACACTGCGGGGTTCTAGAACGATTCCAAACCAGCTGCGGAGGCGGGGAGGCAGTCCGTGTTCTCTCTGGATCCCAGCTTCCATCTTTAAGGCTGGAAGTGGATTTCCATTTTTCCCATGTTTTCATCAACACCTCTACTCCGACGAATAAAAGCAGGGTTTGTTTGGAGTTGGGTGGCATGAATGAGGGACAGGAAGCAGACCCTGCTGTCTTGGCCTTTCCGTTGTAGCCCCGTCCCACCTCTGAGGTCTTGGGGATGGGGGTGGAATGTGTGCAAAAGGGCAGAAATCCAGATGTTTCCCAAGGGCCTTTTGCAGCTTTGCACTCCCTGGGCTTGAGTTCACACCCACGACCTAGTGCATCCATGTCACCTCAGGTCAGTCGCTTCCTTGGATGAGCTGCGGCCGTTCCGAGGTGCCGTGTCTTCCAGGCCAGGCCCTCTGTGACTCTACGAGGCCACCTTCACCCGGAAGGGTCCCCATGGGAGGGGCATGCAGCTGTCCTGTCTGCTGGCAGCCAGGTCTGGCCATTTGTCGTCCGCCCCCCCCCCCAGCATTCCCCAGCATTTTCCTCCTCCTTGCCACTGTCCCCTGCCAGCTCCCGCCCTAGTGGTCAAAGATCGGGCAAGGCCAGTGCCTCCTTACAGGCTCTTTTCCCCCTTCCAAACCCTCTGTGTCATGAGTCATGAATGTAGCTGCCAGAGTAGACCTTAGCCAACAGAACTTTTGGGTGTCACGTCCCTCCTCAGATACCTAAATGCCCCCTGGGACGCATGAAATTAAGTCCCCCATTGTGGGCACAGCACTCAGGGCTGAGCTCCTTCGAGTTTCTACTTGTCCTTCCAAATTTGTGTAGCAGGTGGGCAGTCATCACAGGCTGGCGGCTGGCCGCCTTCCACGCACGGAGGACAATGTGATGAGGAGAAGGAAAAGCAGAGAAAAGGAAGGAACAGTGGAAAAACAGGAGAACTGCAGCCCCCGCTTCTCATGCCAGCCCCCTCCTCCTCGGAGGGGCCTCCCAGGATCCGACCTCCCTGCCGGACGGAGGCTGCCGACCTACACCTCCTTCCACTGATGGTGGGGCCTCTGGGATTCAAAATTTCATGGAAAGAAAGAAAGAAAGAGAAAAAGGGAAGAAACAAAGAAAGAAAGGAAGGAAGGAAGGAAGAGGTAGGAAGGAAGGAAGGAAGGAAGGAAGGAAAAGGGAGGGAAGGGAAGGGATGGGAAGAGGGAAGGAAAGGAAAAGAAAGAAGGAAGGGAGGAAAGGAAAAGGAAGGACGGAAGCAGAAAGGAAGGAGGAGGGAAGGAAAGCGAGCAGAGGAGAGTGATGGTCGGGACCAAATGAGCTGACTGGGACTTTATCATAATTTATTCAAACTTTCAAAGTATTTCTCCATGTTTCTTGGTGTGTTCTATGTAACCTGGAACGTGCCAGAACAGATATGAATACATACCCTTGCTCACCCAGCAAGCTGGACACGTGTCCCCCAGCGCCTACTAAGTCAGCGAGGTCGGCAGTCTTGGCACAGGCACAGTCTTGGGAACAGGCATCTCAGGCAGGGATTTCTCGTCCGCCTTTTATTCCCCAGGGCCACGCCGGGACCCGGGGGAGTACGACCTTGAACAGCACAGAGACGTGCTACCCTCTGGGGCCTCACTACGAGGCTATTGGCCTGTAACCCCAGCTTCACAGGAAGAACAACCCCCACCGGGTCTGGGAGGTTGACTGGGGTTTGTGGGTGGAGGGGCCGTGTGAGGCCGAGAGCATCGCACCTGCCGGCTGGTGGTCCGAGCAGGGGCTCGTGCTGGAGCGTGTCCGTGGGTGCGGCAGCCGGTGGAGAACAAGGGCGCAGGCTGAGTGGATGCCAGCTCCCCTACCTTTGGCAGCTGTTCGACCTCAGTTCTTCTATCCCAAAAATGGGACGGCACAGACTCTGCATCCTCAGTGGACTGGATGGTTTCCCACAGGGGCTCCCAGCCCAGCTGTCATTTCTGCTCAGGTGTTTTCAACTCCTACGCGAACCGGCCCTCGCTTAGTTATTTCCCAGATCGCTGGAGGGGAGGGGGGCGTGTGGGTGTCTGTTGTTCTAACTTGGAGGGGCTGGTCCTTATCTACCAGCGGGCCTGCTGATGGCGTCTTGGATAGGTTTGGGATCCGCAGCGTGTCTGGCAGAAGATTTCGATATCTGGGAACTTGGTCTGGAGGCTTGCTGGAGGGACGGGTTTAGGACGGAGCTGTGTTGTCTGTTGAGAGTTTCTTAGCTTTCCTGGAGCCTCATTTTCTCCTCTGTGGAAAGAGCAATCAGCTTCTCAGGGCATCTCTGAGATGAAATAAATTGACCTAGGTGAGGCCACAGTGATTTCTACTCCCCACCTCCCTTAAACCAAAGTGTCTTCTGGTTTTCTGCCCACAGCGTCCCCCCTGATGTTCTCTGGGACCCCACAGATGCCCAAACTCTAAGCTGGGATGCGGACGGCTGGCGTCATGGAGGGAAAGTGGTGGTTCCAGAAAGAGCAGTGGATAAGAACAGGAGTTAACGCTGACCAGTGTCTCACCGTGTCTCTGGGCTCGGGGCGACCTCAAGGAGAATGGGCGGTCACCCCCTGCGGCATGAGCTTCCAGGAAACTAGTCCTTGCCAGCATTTGAGGCAGCGTTAAGTGAGGGAAAACTGCCAACCTTAGATCACTGTTTTCTCATAATTTATAAGAAAGCATTATTCAGACTCAAAAGGAATGACTGCTTTTATTAATTTAAAAGCTGGGATGTGAAACAAGCAAAACAGGGAGTTCCTCAACATTTTTTAAATCTGGCTTAGAAAGTTTCCCTAAAACTCCAGATTATTTTGAGAAACTGCTCTCATAAAATGAAGAATTGGAAAGATCGTTCCTAACCGTTCAGTGATCTAACCGGCCATGTATAAGGTCTTTGGTTAAGTGGAGAAAACAGTTTCTAAAGCCAGACTGCGCGGTGTAATTCTACTTTATGAAAACATACAAGAAAGACAAATGTTGTATCTAGAGTAAGACACATGGAAGGATATATTTTTGTGTGTTTCTTCTTTTGGATTATTTTTAGCAGTTTATTGAATATACATTTGGTAAGAGAAAACAAGTAAATTTAAAAAATCCTCCTTTCGTGGAACTCTTGGGGGAGGCACAAGCTCCTGTGAAATCGTCCGGCCAGAACAGTTCAACCCGAGTGTTGGTACATGTGGAAGATTCAACAACTGATTTCCAAGACAAACCTTGGATGCAGGTTTGCCTAATGGGAGTGGGAGGGTCCCCCCAGGATCAGCAAAATCCAGACGGAGGGAAACTGTTTGGACAAGTGACCTGGCTTCTTCAACAGATACACAAATGGTAGAATGACAGAGATAGTGACGGGAAGAAAGGAGAGATCGAGAGAGGGAGACAAAGCGTGGAAATTAAATACTAGCCAATTAGAACACGGAAACTTGTTTGCATTTTGACTTGAAATATATATATATTATATATATATAATAAATTTATATATATTTATATATATAATATATATACCCAAAAGTTATATATATGTATTTATATATATAATATATATATATACCCAAAAGTTGTCCAGGACATTTGTGGGACAGTCGGAAAATAGAGCTTGACCTGGCTGTGCAACGTTGTTGTTAAGGAATTCTTGTTAGTGTTCTTTAGGTATAATAATGATATTTTACAGGTTAAAATAAAATATTTTACTTTTTCGAGGTATATCCTAACTGTCTGCAGTGGGCATGACAAGCTGTCCAGAATGGGTGGCTAGGATGGAGGGAGGGAGGCGGCAGGGGTCCAAGGAGGCGGGGTCAGCGGTGACTGAGCAGGGAGCCTAGGAGGAAAGGCCCAGGGATCATGGCATTGTCCGCTGTACTTTTGCATGTGTTGCTATTTCCTGTGAAAGAGAAGTTTGAGGAAGCTGCTTTTGGTTCTCTGGAGTGACTTGGGCCAGCACCGCGGAGTAGACATCTCTGCCCATCTCTCCTGGGAAGCCCTTCCCTCTACCCCTTCCCATTCTCCATTTACTCCTAATTATCTGGAGAATGCCCAGGGCAAGACCCACAGGAAGCTGGCCTTCTTGGCAAGGTGCTGCGAGGGCTTTCCATTTCCAAAAGATTTATCTCTCAAGCACCCGGGGACCGGAGCTTTCTGTGATGGAAGGTCCCTTGCCTTGGCAGCCACGGCGGCCACGGCCTCTCACGGTGGGCAACAAGGCACCACCTTTGCGGTCCAGGTATGTGATGAGCGAAACCCAAATTATTAGCCTGAATACAATTTTAAAACAATTATTGAGCTAACCGGATGCAAATTAAACAAAATGAACCTATAAATATATGTGTTTTTCAAATTAGTAATTGGATTTTTTGATGATCTTTGGCGTGACATTGATAAGCTGCCTCTCATAACGGTCTAATTAGGCAGTATGTAAACTTTGGCATTCGGTTCTGTCCTGGTGGCTTTTTCAAATGATGTTTGTAAAATTTGCAATTTCATATTACAGATTAAAAATTAAAAACTGCAGGAGGCTAACATTAAAATGAGAATTCATTTCAGGGAAAGCCCTGTAGACAAAATTCACCCTAATAGAATTGTGCATAAGGGGCCGCAAATCACGGTGTACGGTTACACAGGGGAAGGCTTGTCAAAACCAGTATTGTTGGTCTGTAGTTCTATTCACAGTATTAAACCCATCAGCAAAGCCACTTTGGGGAAAATGTGAACATTATCAAAGAACAGTAAATTAGCAAGAAATTAAAGCATATACCCTTGCATTTCCAAAACAAAAGATCCCTTCATTAAAAACCTTTCATCAGTGGTTTAATATTCATAGCAGTAATTTGCATAACTAAATCAGTTTTCACTGATGAGAGACGACCAAAGTTTTTTCACTAATTTCTTTTTTGAATGAGCTCTCTAGTTTTTTGATTAAAATTTCACACCAGTAGTTGAGCAGAATTGAATACACGGTTTAGCCGTATTTGCAAGTGTCATCTTTTAAAACACCAGATTAAATGTTACTTCTTAGGAAGGAAGGTATTGTTCAAATAGCTTTGTTTACTTCAAATGCACGTGTTTTTCTCGCCTTGACGTTCAGGCCTTGCATACCCAGGCTTCGTGAGGGCCAGCAGCAAGCGGACGGCCTCGGGCTTGGCTCTTGTTCTTTGGGAGCCCTGTAGGTAGGCATTGCTGTAAAGCAGATACCGTCCGTCCCCTGCTAACTAGGGCAAAGGCATCAGCCTGCCCACGACAGGAATTGCAAGGTCTCTGACGAACGTGCAGCTATCTTCCAGGACATGCTGCTGGTCTTCAGAAAAGGCGGGTTCTGGGCGCCAAGGGGTGGGGAGGCTCACTGTCTAGACCCGGGGACGGCTCTAACCTGGTGCTGTTAGGCTTGTGATCTCCCCAGGACGAAACACGGTGACCACGACCTGGGGCTCCGGGCTTTCCCTGGGACCCGTGCTCCCAGGTGTCTCCCCACGGAATCGCAGTTAAAAACACACGGGCAGCCCATGTTCTGAGTAAGGTGGCCCACGATGACTTGCTTTTCACCTCCAACCAGAGGGGCTCAAAGGTGAGGCCGAGCACATTTTGGGGAGGGTAGGTAGTTATGGGGCTTTCATTAGTTGTGGGTGATTTTCAAACTTTAATAAGATGGGTGATTGAAATTCCGGTGGCTTACCTGAGTGGGCAGCATTGCTGCTTGCTTGCAAACGTGTGTTTGGAAAGACAGTTGGCCCTTCTGCTGGGAGCAGTGTCTCCTGCCTTTCTCTGTCCCAGACGACCCCGGCTACTCCCAGAAAGTGGCTGAACAGTCCTAACTGTAGAGAGGTGAACTCTGCCTAAAGGCACCTGTGGCTGTCTGTGCGCGTGGGGTAGCTGAGTGAGTCTGAGGGACAGGAGATTATATAGACCAGGCAAAAGGCAAGTTAAATGTTTTCTCCTCAGATTAGGAAGTCAGTACATCAGCCTCCTGGCCTGACATAGCCCGATCTGAATACTCCAGGAATCCGTGGGAAGCATCCCATTTCAGGAGAACTTAAGAAAAAGCTCTTTTCCTCCCCTTTAACAGGTCTGTGTTTCTCATTTCATTTTCATTCCCCCTAAACAGGCGCTGTCATGTGCTGGTCACTCTTGGCTGCCCCTTGTGGCCTCAGGAGCCCTGACAGGTGGGATCAGAGACAGGGGACATCTCCACTGTTCCGGGGCAGGGGAGGGGGGCTGAAAGCAATAGTGGGAACATAGGGGAGAAAATCAGGAGGGCCATGTCCTGGGCAGAGACTTGGCTGATGGAGGACAGGAGACATGGCAGGGGTGTTGATGGAGGGTCTTCTGCTTGTGGGGTGGGCTATGTCCCTTAGGAGGGGGAGTAGACAGTGTGGGGAGACTCTGGCTTTCCCTCCATCAGACCTGGTGTTGGACAAGCCCATCTGAGCTCAGAGCATCCTTGTCCTCCAACCCTCCTGCACAGAGTGATGACCGGCCAGAGAACACAGAGAAAACCTCGGGGGTCCAAGCCGAGGAGGCCTTCAGGTGGAGATGAGCCTGTGTGGCACAGGGTTCGTCCTGCGTCCTCGCAGGTCTGTAGAGCACAGCTGCACATGCAGATGGCTTCGGGGCTCTCCTCTCCATTCGGGTCCTGATTTCCTGGCTCTCTGTGACATTTCCATGGGGGTACGCGTCTTCAGAAGTCTATGAATTGGAGAATAACCCAAACTTCCTGATTGGTAGGTGTTACGGTATTAAAGAGAATTTTTAGACGAGATGCGGGATAGAGAGGGCCATGATGAAGCAGAGAGCAGAGCCGAGGGAGGAAAACGTCTGAAGTGTGATTTCAAAGGCGAGCTGGGGGTTTGGACATGAATGCTGACCCGGCGGTCAGGAACAAGTGTGCCCGCACGGTGTCCTGGCTCTGCATGGAGGCAAGGGTCCGTGATGGGCTGACTGCAGGAGCACCCTTGCAAAAGTCACATTTGCCTTTGGCATCAAACTTCTAGAGCAAGGCTGACCACCCAGCACAAGGTCCTGCACTGAGCTTCTCTGTGCCGATGTCCACCTCCATTTTAGCGACGGGCATCGGTGCTGCCTGGGGTCCCGACCCATGCCCGAGCTGATTTTCTGGTTGCAGGGAACCTTCAGATCTCAGCACCATGGATGCCTGATGCTTCTAATCTCTGACACCCTGCTAGCTCAGGAAAGATTTCATAATTAAAAATGTAAAAATGTTAATTACCTGAAGATACTTCCTGATGGGTAGCGCTGATCAGGAGGGAAATTGATGGTATTAAAACAGGGACAATTATTAGATTAAGCAATATTCATGGGAAATGTCTCTCCTAAGAACTCTGTGTGTGGTCATGCGTGTTTGGTGCTATGTTCGATGTTAGGATCTGTCAGTAGGATAGGAGGCACAGAACTCAAGAGAAAGAGATGGAGTGAGGTGGAGAGAAAGGAGGGCGTCAACAAAACACTTGGTCAGTGAAACACTTGGAGACATGGGAGTGGTTTGGGGAGAAGGAGAACGAGTCTGACAGCTTTGATATTCCTATGACCCCAGTGTGAGGGGTCGACTGGTGGAATCTGGGTCTGGGAACTGGGGGAGCTTCTGCTGGGGATCTGGTTGGGGTCTCGTGGGGGATGGTTGAGCTGTGTGAGGACCTGTGCCTGGAAGGCCTCTGGTCTGTGTTAGGGGGATGTTTCTCCAGCCGGTGTGGACCGAGCACCCCAGCGGCCTGGGGCAACTTCTGCAAAGTATCAGAGAGCGACTGACCGCAGCCTTTGCGGGTCATACCTGCTCTCACAACGCCCGGCTCCGACTTGGGGACTCACAAGCAGCCATACACAGCTCATTCACAAACAGGCACGGCTGTTCCCATCCAGCTTGATTTATGGACACCGAAGTTTGAATTTCATACATTTTTTACGTGTAATGAAGTATCTTGTTATTTTCTCCCCGTGATTGGAAGATGTCAAATTTGTTCTTAGCCCATGGCCTGGGTTTGGCCTAAAGACTGCGGTTTGCCAGTGCCTGATGTGTGGGAATAGTTCAGAATTTTCCCTGGCAAACACACTGCTTGGTCCGTGTCATCTATTTTAAACCCTACAAATTGCACACAGTGTATTATCTGGACAAAACCGCAGCATTCACAAGAAGGCAAGCATTGAAAGGTCTTCATGGTCACAGGTGGTAATTCAAGTTGCCTAATAATTCAAGTATCTGCCTACATCCTAACGTGTTAACTGATTGGGACTATGTGCCACTCAGACAAGAGCTCATGTGAAGACTTTCATTCATTGACTCTTGGATTCGTTCACTGAACAATCATTAGTCCAAGGTCTCATTGTGTAGCTGACACCCCACCAGGCCCTTGGAGGCACAGCTGTAAGGCTGAACAAACCCCTTCCTTTCTTGGGGAGTTTGCTGCCTATCGGGACACACATTTAACAGAGACGTGCGTAGATGCCTGTGTCACTAGGATTTTCTGTTGTGGTTTTGACGCCTCACCTCTGCCACAACTTCCAGCTATGCATGGAGTGTCTGACTCCCTGTCTGCTCCCCTGCCTGTGGGACATTCTTCTGGCAGAACTGGGGGATTAGTCCCTGAGCTAAAGTGTTCAGGGACTAATGCACTATCCCACCTGGACCCCAGACTTTAGGATCTGATGTATACAGATCCAACTCCCTGGCTCCTTGAGTAGGAACACACAGAGGTCTCTGTTCCTGTTTTACACCATTTCCTGGAGTTTCCCCCAAGCAAGTCATCTCTCAGCACCTACGCTGGTCCCTGACTGGACAACAGACATGCTGGCATGTGATGTGTGACAGCTGTGGCAGCTTGTCATTCGTCTGTTGGGTCAGGAAGTGATATCAAAGCCACATGTTGGTGGAGGAAGTGGGAGCTGGCCAGGCAAGGAGGGATCCAGGGTGTGTGTGTGTGTGTGTGTGTGTGTGTGTGTATGCGCGCGCGCAAGTGTGAGTGTGGGAGGACCCTAGGAGGTGGATAGGAGCTGGAGTGTCTGACCGTTCTCCAAGCTCAGGTCCTGCGCCAGATGAGGGGGATGCTTACGTCCCTGCAGTGAGGTCTGTGGTGGTCTGAGTCCTAGAGGAAGAGTGTCTAGAATGTGTCTAGATCTTTTAATTCTCATATTATCTTCCAGTTTCCTCCACCCCTGAGGGTGGAGAGGGCAAGTATTCTATATATGTAGAAAGGGAGTTGCAGAAAAATTGAATATACAGGAAGCTTCTGGGCCCCTTGGCTCTCAGCTGCCTGGTGCTCCCCCCTCTGTAGAGCAGGAGCCCTGCTGATACCCAGCAAGGGAACACCTTCGGCAAAACCAGGGATGCCTGGACACTGTGCAGAATCTTTTAGAATGCTCCGAAGTGTGCAAGAGTCAAAGTCGTCTGGGATCCTGTCCCATGCTGGTAATACTTGTGGGAAGTCTTCTGGGCTTTCTCTACCCAGGCAGGCCCCTGTGTACATACAGACACATGGGGCAACACATGTATGTGTTTTACAAAAACGGAATTCAATGCGATGTTATTCTTCTGGAATCTACCTTCTGGCTAGCATGATCTGAAACGCTGTCTATGTCGATAATTAGACATCTGCAAAATAATTCTGGATGAGTGTGCTGTTCCATAGACATCCTGGGGTTTTTTTATGTCAATATTTTTTGCTATGATCAACAGGGCTGCGGTAAATATCCATGAATGTTGGGTTGGGCCCGTGTCCAAGAGTGCCCCGGGGGTCTTCGTCGATTCAGAGCCGGCTCAAGAGCTGCGTCCTCACTGACCGGTCTCTTCGCTGCTGCTGCTTCACCACGTGCGTTTGAATGCTCCTTTCCCCATCATGATCGGTCCCAGATATCATACAATTTCTTGATTATTAATAATTCGTGATAATAGCTAATGTTTTTTGAGTGCTTTGAGTATTGTTTGCCAAGCTCTGAGGTTGATTTTTTTTTTTTTTTGCCTTGATTCATTTAGTTCCTGGGTTGAGCAGGCAGAAGAATGCCCTCCAGAGCTGTCCACATCCTAATCCTGGAAAACGGTGAATGCGTTAGCTTAAAGAGTAAAAGGGACTTTGTAGATGTGATTAAGTTAATGATTTTGAAAAGGAAAGATTATCCTGGGTCATCTGGTTGGACTCAGTGTCATCACAACGGTCCTTAAAAGATGGAAGAAGGAAGCAGAAAGTCAGAGCCGAAGAGAGACTGGTAGGTGCTATGCTGCCATTTTTGACAATGGAAGAAGGGCCGGGGAGGTCAGGTGCGTCTGGAAGCTGGAAAGGAGAAGGGAACAGAGTTTCCCCTGGCGCCTCCAGGAGGAACACAGCCCTGTTTATGTCTTGCCTTGAACCCAGTGAGGCTGATTTTGGACTTCTAACCTCTAGAACAGTAAGATAATAAATCTGTGTCATTGCAAGTTGCTAAGTCTGTGGTAATTTGTTATAGCAGACATAGGAAACTGATACATTCACATGTGGTAAAAATTCTGTGTCGAACCCCACTTTATAGAGGTAACTGAGGTTTGTTTAGTGCAGTTAAGTAAGGGACCTAGATTAAGATAATGAGGTTCTTTGGGATTTGCAGCACACCACAAGGAGACAAAGCTGTGCTGGGACTCAGCTGTGTTTTTCTGAAATCTGTTATCAAATAGTCTACTCTGTTCCCCGCTGTTGGCCTGAGAGGTTAGAAAATGTCATCTGGTCACTCAGGTTTGCGTTCCTTCCATTCTGTCTTTTTGTATGTTCACTGGCCATTTGGACCATTTTCTAATCATACCTGTTCTTATTGATTTGTTGGAACTTTTTATATTTTGAGGATAAAATTATGGTCTGTCAGGCATGTTATGAGCATGTGTCTTTCTATTTTTGCTTCTTATCTTTGTTTTAACTGTGTTTTTCTGTACCAAAGTTTTTGTTTGTTTCTTCATTTTTATAGAATCCATCTGCTCTTCCCTTTGTGGTTTTTGTTGTGATGTGATGCTTTAAAAAGACATTTTCCGGGGCACCTGGGTGGCTCAGTGGGTTAAGCCTCTGCCTTCGGCCCAGGTCATTGTCCCGGGGTCCTGGGATTGAGCACCGCGTCGGGCTCTCTGCTCAGCTGGGAGCCTGCTCCCCTTCCTCTCTCTCTGCCTGCCTCTCTGCCTACTTGTGATCTCTGTCTGTCAAATAAATAAATAAATAAAATCTTAAAAAAAAAAAGACGTTTTCCACTCTAAGATTATAAAAATATTTATTTACATTTTCTTCTGACTACTTAAAGATTTTTTTTTACATTTAAAATTTTAACTTGTGTGATTTTTTTTTTTTCATTTAGAGTCATCACTAGGAATCTAACTTTTCCTTTTCCTTTTCTAACTTCCCATTAGTTCTTGGATCTGTATCTGTATTCTGTGTATGGCAATCTGTTTTGCTCTGTCTTTCCTTGCACCAGGACACATAGCTTTAGTATTGCCATTTAATAAGATCCTTCAGTATACAGTAAGGCCAGGGCCAAGGTTGGGGAGGCTTAAAAGTAGTATTTCTTTGATATTATTTTTTTATTTGATCTTATTTCCAGTTTATGGGTAGCTTACATTCACCTCTCTCTGTATTATGTTTTGATGTTTCTTTTAATATAGATTTTTGTCTTATTTTTTCTTTTCCTATTTTTATTTCTTTGCTATCATGATTATATTTCCTTTGTTAATTAAAAAGATTATTCAGGTAATTTAAAAACTATGTATATTCATTTTCTGGGCAGTTAGTTGCCACTCTTACTACACATATATCTATATCTATAGATTAGTTTTATAGTCATTTATAATTTATTTATATCTATATCTATAGCATGAATAGAAAGAATTCCCTATGTAGACACCCAGACAGTCTATAAATTACACACCAGCTGCTAACAATGGTCCTTCCTAGGTGATACTCTGATACCACAATCTCACCTTTTGTGTTTTGAGATATTTTCTGATAGTTTTGTAGTCATTTATATCTATCTAAACGGTATAGATATAGATATAGATATAAATGGTAATGATATAGATAGATATAAATGGTACATATCTATAGATATAGATATAGATAGATATAAATGACTACAAAACTATCAGAAAATATCTCAAAACACAAAAGGTGAGATTGTGGTATCAGAGTATCACCTAGGAAGGACCATTGTTAGCAGCTGGTGATGTAATTTATAGACTGGGTGTCTACATAGGTAATTCTTTCTATTCATGCTCTTTGGGAGTGTTTCTTTGTCTGTTTGATAAATATCCCAGATATCTTTCCATGTGAATAAATTAAGCCATTTTGTCACCCTTGAAAATGATATATTCTATTCTATTTCTTGATCTATACTTTTACTGTTGAATATTGAGTCTGTTTCTACCTTTTGCTATTAGGAATGGTACTGCAACAAACATTCTGGTGGAGTATCTTTACCATGTGTTTGCAGCTGTTTGGGAGGAGCTGTGACTGTTTTAATGGCTTGTATGGTCGGTTGCCAAATTACTGTCTCAAGAGACTGTACCATTTTGTATTTTCACCAGAAATATAGAAGCATCTCATTTTTCCTATACCCTAGTCAATACTGGGCTTTATTAGTCACTTTGATCTCTGTCAGGATGGTAGTTAAAAATGGTATCTCATTATTTTAATCTGTCTTTAACTGATTTTTAGGAAGGTTAGGGAGATAAGCTGGTGAATCCATTACTTGACTCCTTAGATCACCAGTTTAACTGGGCTTTGTGGCTGGTCAGCTGAGTCTTCTTCTAAATGGTGACTTGACTCTGGATTGTTTTCTTGGCTCTGATTCGGAGCTTCCTGGAGATGCTATTTTTAGTAACATTAGCTTAGTTAGCTGTATCTGGCCATCAGGGAGTGGCTCCCCGTGACTTGTTTGGACAAAATCCAGAATGCCATGTTCTAGCCAAGACTGTCCAAAGCACAGATTTTCATTCTTTTCCTCCTATGTCGTGGCATCTTACCTTGGAATGACCCATTTTCACTGCCTCTCATTGTCTCAACGTCTGTGTTCTTAGCTTCACCTCTCCACATTTCATTCATTCGCTTAATCACTCAACAAATATTTACTGCACACCTACCATGTGCCGGGCAGTGTTGGGTGGAAGACACATCAAGTGTTTCCTGATGAAAGCCGTGGTCTCCAAGACCCTCCAGCCCGAACATTTTCCAATCCTATAAAATCTGATCTCTGTTCTAAGTCGGTCCAATATTCAAGTTGTGGTTTACAATTCTGGCGAATCCCTCTTGGATAAGTATGCGCTACAGCTTGCTTTCTTTGGCATTAAACATGGAAATTCTAGAGGAGCCAAGCAGCTGAGTTTGACTTTTAAATAAGTTCTACTACTTCTCTTTCTCCTGCTCTCCCCCGGCTCAGGGCTGCCCCCCACCCCCCTGCCCCACCCCCCGCCTTTGTCCCGGGCGCCCACACACTTGAAAATCAAAAGATGAGCTCCCTGTAATTCTGGCAGATCTGCCTTGATTGAAGACTTGTAGAAAAGCAGGGGTATCTGGGGTTTTGGAATAAAATTTCTTCTTCTTCTGCCTACAACAGATCTGCATCTAATCAAAACCCTTAATTAAAAAAAAAGCTCAGGTACTTAATTTGATTTGCTTATTTGCATAATATTAGAGGACAAAAGAAACCTGCTCCCCAGCCCCCTTTTCTGCTGCAGGCCAAGGACTGGCCCCTTGTGATCTGCCCCATAATCGGGGCTGGCCTTGGGGGAGACAGGGCTCACTCCTACACTGCTGTTCGGCTGCCCTGGGCAGGAGGCGGGGTCGCTGCTCTGTGAGTGGGAAGATTCTGGAAATGCTTTTGTTGGAAAAAAGGATTTTGTCCCACATCTCAGCACTGGTTTAAATGCCAGATTCTCTGAAAGTGGACTCCTTTTCCCTCTACTGTGCTTGCAGGAAAAATGGAAAGTGAGGTCAGAAGCTTTAGGGAAAAACCTCGTAGGGAGAAGGTGGTGAAGATGGAGAGGGGGGTCGCTGGGAGCAAGCTGCCTTCTGCAGGTCCTCACCAGTCTTTGGGGACATTTGCTTCTCACATTGGTCCCTCAACTGCCCTCTCGGGAATGCCTGTAAGCATCCAAGGACAAATGTCCCACAGCACGTTTGTCCCAAGGATCAACTATCAAAAGCGAATGGGATGAGAAGTTCCACTTATACAGTGTTGATTTCAAGCAGGGAAGTGAAATCCCACAGGGGATCTACCTGCTCTGGGCCGACTCTAGTCTTTGGTCAGACAGCCGGGCTGTGTGCTGACTGTCCAGCCCGGCCCTCGGCAGGCTTTCTGCAGAGAACAGAGAAAGGGGGCTGAGAAAAACCACATCCCAGGAAAGAGGCAGCTCTAGGAATCTGCACGGCTATTTATTATACAAGTTCAATGCTGTTCAGGGCACGAGGTTACGCTGGGCTCTCTGAACTTGGAACAAATGTTTGTGTCCATGGTAGTGCAATGAAATTGCATTTGATAAGAACATTTTTCCCCTCAAATGGTCTAAGGGATGACTTTAGAAGAGCTCCATTTCAGGTCTTTTAATTTTGAATTATTCTCTTATCTGTAATAAAGTACCAGTCGGGCACAGAATTAGTATTCTGGAAGAAAGGGCTTAATGAGCTCAAACATTTCTATCTGGGGTAGAGAGAGCATCTTATCTTGCTTAAGTGTTTGGGAAAGAATTTGTGTGGAAAGATGCAGAATATTTGCTACGACTAAAAGGGGGGAAGACAGGTTGGCCTCTTCTCTTCTCCCGTGTGCGTCATAAGCCAGTCCGCGTGGCAGCGCCTCCCTACAAGGGAGTTCGGCTCTTCATTGCAGATATTCTGGCTTCTTTTATTAACCAGAGCTAAAGAAAAAATAGCCTTCTTTCCCCACTTACATTTCTGGCATCAGATGTTCCATAATATATCATCATCTGCCCGCCGACGACTTTGGAAATAGCTGACTATTAGCAACTTAATTGCCCTTGAATATACAAGGCACACTTGTGCAGCGCGTTCGTGGAGAGGACTGCCAGCAGACAGTGAAATTAGAAAAAATGTCCCCTTGGGTTACATCTGTATTGAAGTTTTAAAGGAGGAAGGAAAGGAGATGTGGCCGGTAATGGAAGTTTCAGCAGGAGTTTTAACAACTGTTTGACACTCTGTTTTAGGCTCCCAGATTCTTGCTCTGGGTTAAAAGCTAATTAACATCTAGCCTCTGGGTAAACAGGCAGGCCAAGTATCATGGTCCACGTGTCCGGCTTTATGAGTAACCGAGGTAAGAAAGACCTTTACGGTATGCATCCAAGAGCAGCGGTTTCAAAAAGAAAGCAGATTTCCTAGATGGGACTTTTGAAGTCCTGAGAAGGAGGTCTGGGATTTAATGTCAGCCCACGCAGCAAGACCTTGATGACGCAGCAGGCTGGGTTTTGAAATCATCCAGCATCCAGAGCAACACAAGTCAGAAAGGCGAACAGTCAGCTACGGGAAGTGCATCTGTACCTGTAGTTGCCCCAGACAGACTTCTTGGGCTTAGTGGCAAGTCTCTCCAGCAACGAGCCAATGGCGCCCATTTGTCTGGGTAATCTACAAAGAGTTCATTTAGAAAGCTGATGGATATGCAGATTTTGACGTAAGACATCACACGAATTAATGAGATTAATGCGGTACTTAGTCTAATAAACGGTGTCGGTATTGGATAGTTATGGGTGCAAATATGAAAGAACAGTTTGGATTCTGATACATATCAGAGAGGACGGAAACCGATGCTGCAGAGGCTGAAGGTGTCGGACAAGGAGGCAGCGAGCTAGCAACAGTTTCAGTAGTTCAGTCTCTCATTCCTCTTGTAGAAGGAATCCTTGTTGTATTTGCATTTCTTAAAAGAATATGTTTTTCAAGTGAAAGTAAATGAAATTGACGTTTGCCAGCATAATCCGATGAATGTTAGACATGGTAGAGGATCGGGGAACCACCGCCACAGTCAGGATTCGCCACGGCGCCTCTACCCCCAAAACTTGCTGCCTGCCACTCCTTTGCCGTCATACCGTGTTCTCATCCGGTGCCCTGGTAGCCGCTGGTCCGTGCTTGTCTTATGTAGAAGGAATGGAGACGTGCATAAACGTCTGACACTGGCTTCCGTCACTCTGCATAGAGCCTGGAGTGCTTCTGAGATTCATCCGAGATGCTACAAACACCAGCAACTTGTTCCTTTCTTTTTTTTTTTTTTTTCCAATTTATTTATTTTCAGAAAAACAGTATTCATTATTTTTTCACCACACCCAGTGCTCCATGCAAGCCGTGCCCTCTATAATACCCACCACCTGGTACCCCAACCTCCCACCCCCCCGCCACTTCAAACCCCTCAGACTGTTTTTCAGAGTCCATAGTCTCTCATGGTTCACCTCCCCTTCCAATTTACCCAAATTCCCTACTCCTCTCTAACGCCCCTTGTCCTCTATGCTATTGGTTATGCTCCACAAATAAGTGAAACCATATGATAATTGACTCTCTCTGCTTGACTTATTTCACTCAGCATAATCTCTTCCAGTCCCGTCCATGTTGCTACAAAAGTTGGGTATTCATCCTTTCTGATGGAGGCATAATACTCCATAGTGTATATGGACCACATCTTCCTTATCCATTCGTCCGTTGAAGGGCATCTTGGTTCTTTCCATAGTTTGGCGACTGTGGCCATTGCTGCTATAAACATTGGGGTACAGATGGCCCTTCTTTTCACGACATCTGTGTCTTTGGGGTAAATACCCAGGAGTGCAATTGCAGGGTCATAGAGAAGCTCTATTTTTAATTTCTTGAGGAATCTCCACACTGTTCTCCAAAGAGGCTGCACCAACTTGCATTCCCACCAACAGTGTAAGAGGGTTCCCCTTTCTCCACATCCTCTCCAACACATGTTGTTTCCTGTTTTGTTAATTTTGGCCATTCTAACTGGTGTAAGGTGATATCTCAATGTGGTTTTAATTTGAATCTCCCTGAGGGCTAATGATGATGAGCATTTTTTCATGTGTCTGATAGCCATTTGTATTTCTTGATTGGAGAAGTGTCTGTTCATATCTTCTGCCCATTTTTTGATGTGTTTGTCTGTTTCGTGTGGGTTGAGTTTGAGGAGTTCATTATAGATCCTGGATATCAACCTTTTGTCTGTACTGTCATTTGCAAATATCTTCTCCCATTCCGTGGGTTGCCTCTTTTTTTTTTTTGACTGTTTCCTTTGCTGTACAGAAGCTTTTGATTTTGATGAAGTCCCAGAAGTTTATTTTCGCTTTCCTTTCTTTTTATGGCCAACAATGTGGTTATGAATGTACCACGGCTTGTTATCTGTTCATTAGTAGGACTTTGGGGCTGTATCCAGTATTTAGTGATTATGAATAGAACTGCTGTAGACATTTGTACACAGATTTCTGTGTGCACATAAATCTTCTATTTTCTCTCCCTTCCTCCCTCCCTCCCTCTCTCCCTCTCTTTCTTTCTCTCTCTCTCCATTCTCTTCCCTTCCCTTCCCTTCCCTTCCCTTCCCTTCCCTTCCCTTCCCTTCCTTTGCCTTTTGAAAGAATCAGATGTGAATTGAGTGTATGCTTAAGTCCATAAGAAATTTCTAGACTGTTATCCTGTGGATTATTTTGCATTCCCAGCAGCAAAGCAGGAGAGCTCTAGTTGCTCTGTACCTTTCCCAGCACTCGGCATTATGAGGGCTTTTCATTTTAGCCATCTTGAGAGGTGGGTAATGATAGTCGACTGGGTTTTAGTTTACATTTGCTTAATAGCTCATGGTATTGAATGTCTTATTTGTTATTCACATATGCTCTTAGTAAAGTGTCTATTTAAGTCTTCCATCCACCGTCAGATTGGGCTGTGTTCCCTTACTCTTGAGTCTTCCTCAAGACTTTTTTTACACATTCTGGATCCAAACCTTTGTTGCATATTCTCTGCTTTGTAAATACTCCTCCCAACTCTCTGGTGTCTCTTTTTATAAAGACATGAATCCTATCGGATTAGGATTCTACCTTTATGACTTCATTTAGCCTAATTACTTCCTTGGAGACTCCACCATTTTACCTTACCGCCTCGACCAGGACTTCTAGTAAGATGCCGAAGAGCAGGGTGGAGAGTGGACGGCTTCCTCGTCCGCGACCTTAGGGGAAATACGACGTCTCTCACCATTAAGCACTATCTACAGAAGGTATTTCTGTATGTGCCATCCATTGGGTTCGGGAAATCCTTTTTATTTCTAGTTCTCTGAGAGGTTCTTTTTTAAAATTTTTATAATTTTTTAAAAGATTTTAATTTACTTATTTGACAGGGAGAGAGAGATCACAAGTAGGCAGAAAGGCAGGCGTGTGTGTGTGGGGGGAGCCACTCCCCGCTGAGCAGAGAGCCTGATGCGGGGCTCAAACCCAGGACCCTGCGATCATGACCTGAGCTAAAGGCAGAGGCTTAACCCACTGAGCCACCCAGGAGATTTTTTTTTTAAAATCATGAATGGACATTGAATTTTGTCATTTTTTGCAACAATAGATATGATCATGTGGCTTTTCTTCTTTATATTCTCTTTTTAAAAGTCAGTCTTTCTTTCTACAGCAGGAGTGGGGGGAAGGGCAGAAGAAGAGGGACAGAAAAAATCTCAAGCAGGCTCCCCTCTGCCTGTTGTGGGGCCAGATCCCACAGCCCTGAGATCATGACCTGAGCCTAAACCAAGAGTTGGACACTAAACTGACTGAGCCATCCAGGGGCCCTTCTTCTTTCTACTCTTAACATACTCTGAACTCATCGACTTCAAATACTGGAGCGGACTTGTATTCCACAGGGCACAGTCGCCTTGCAGAGGACCAACTGCATTTGGTTACAGTCTCGTATTTACTTTACATCTGCTGATTTGATTTGATAACCTTTTGTGGAGGATTTTTGCATCCATGTTCATGAGGGACATTAGTTTGTATTTGTATTTTCTCATTGTGTTTGTCTGGTTTAGTTACTAGGGTCTCATAAAAACGATGTGAAGAAGCGTTCTCTTGCCTTTCATTCCTGAAAAAAGTTGCGTAGAGCTGGTGTTATTTCCTTTTAAATGTTTGGCAGAGATCACCTGTGAAACCGTTGGGATCAGAGGGTTTCCTCTGCAAGAGTTTTAAACTACAAATTCAAATTATGTAATGTAAGATTATTAAGTTTTTCTATTTCTTCTTGAATGAGTGTTAGTAGTTTGTGGTTTTTGAGAATTGATTCATTTTATCTAAAGTGATGACTTTATGTGAGTAGAATGGTTCTTAGTATCCTTTTATTTTCTTTTGATATCTATCTGCAAAGCTTATCTATAGCAATACCCCCCTATTTCATTCCTGGTATGGACAATTCAAGTCTTTTTTTTTTTTTTTTTGTCAGTTGGACTTGAAATATATCATTTTTATTGATCTTTTTGAAGAACTGACTTTTTTATTTTTCATTTTTTTTCCTGTTATTTTCCTTCTTATAATTTCACTTATTTTTATTCTTATTTTATTATAATTTCCTCCCTTTTGCTTACTTTGGGTTTATTTTGGTCTTCTTTTTTCTCGTTTCTTAAAGTAGAAGATTTGATCTGAGGCTTTTACATGATCTAATGTAAGTATTTAATGCTATACATTTCCTTCTGAGCCGCTCTCTCAATTTCAAGAGAAGCAGGTAAGAGCTATGAAGTCAATTTATTTTCAAGAAAGAACATTCTAGGCTGTCCGTACACCTCCCAGCCAGTTAAATATTAAAAAAATCCGTATTGTGAGCCTGCAGATCGAGGGGCTAGATCAGAGTCTATCAGATTTCCTTTACTATGTATTTCTATTTCCATGACATTACTGTGACATTGAGTCTTGAAGAAAAAATTAAATAATATTCTATAGTGTGTGTTTGCTATGTCGTGAGATACATGCACACTATTATTCAGAAAGATCTCCATAAAGTGCCACCAGTGTAACTTGCTGACCGCATTATCCAAATTCCTCATTGTCAGGAATTTGTGTGTTATCCTCGTTCAGTAAGGAAAGACTTCAGATCCATTGGAACTGCCAAGGGAATTCAATGTTTAGAAGATTTTTTTCTAAGAGAAATCCAAATTATATATAAAATAGAATTTCAGTAATGATTTTAAGAAGAACAGGCACAGTCATTAGTCCCTGGGGCTCTTACCTTCTGCTCCCCCGAATGGCTTGTTTTGGGGCCTCCTTGGATGAACGAAGGCTCCCCCTGAGCCCCACCCCCGCCGCGAGCCACATCCACACTGGCTCCTTGAGACCTGACAGGGCACGACAGGGGGCGTGGCCTTAGACCCCCCTGGCTTCTTCAGACACTGAATTCCTTTGTCTTCCGGTGATTCCCCAGTAGTCAACAACAGTTCTGGACTTCTGGTTCATTTATTGTAGGGGGTGGATTTTTTATTATGGTAAAGCACATGTAACATAAATCTTACCATTGTAACCATTTTTAAGGCGACACGAAGCATAGTCACACAGCTGTGCAGCCTCGCCACCCTTCACCTCCAGAACTTCCCCATCTTCCTCGACGGAAGCTCTCTACTCATTAAATAGTAACTTCTTAACCCTCTCCCTGCCGTCACTGGTACCCATGGTTCTACCTTCTGTCTCTGTGAATCTGACGACTCTAAGTACTTCATCTGAGTAAAATCATCGCCTGTTCATTCGTGTTGGCTTATTTCACTTAGCATCATGTTTTCCAGGTTCATCCCCTGTGTTGCCATGTGTCAGAATTCCCTTCCTTTTTGAGGACCAAGGAGTACACCATCGCTTGCCATGCTGTGTTTGGCTTATTCATTCATCTGTTGAGGGATGCTTGGGTTGTTTCCCTTCTAGTTCATTTGGCAGCAAAACATTCTGAGTTTCCTTTCAGCATACGGGTATATAGTGGGAAAGTGCTTCTGTAGCCTTGAAGTTGTTAGAAAATCTTGGATCTGACTCACAGGAGCGCTAATCATGCCTTTGCAGCACCTTATATCTATGGTACAGAGTTGGGATTCCCTATAGGGGATGGTAGGGGCCATGTCGGAATTTCCTGCGGACTTGTCCAAAGGCTACTTCTTCCTTTTCCTTCCAAGTTGCCTTACTGTTGGGGGTGGGTCATCACTCTTACGTGTATTGGGTGGAAGTTTTTTTGAGAGCCACGACAGTAGACTGAGAAACATTCTGCAATTAGTTCCTTGCATTAATACTTGGAATTATGATGCGTGAGTATTTATCTTGGCTGGAAATATCCAAGCTTGTCATTCTTCAAATGTCTGTGTTTACTCCCTGAGGCTTCATTAGTTTTCTCAATACTTTATTTTTCGTGCACTCTGCAAACTTTTCCTCATGTGGTTCTGGCTGGATTCATCTGTCTCTTCAGAGTGGAAGTGGTGTGAGTTATTCTAAATGGTGATCGGGCGTCTGGGGAAAAAGGCCAGAGTTATCGCTTGTCATTGCAGGGGCGGGAAAAGCAGGATTCTGACAGCTACTGATCGGGTGGTGAGCGTTTCAGTTTGTGGGACAGAATTAACAAAGCTGCCGGGATATGGGAGTATAGAGCTGTTTAGGGTTCCAAAGAGGAAGAAGTTGAAGATGAGAAAAAATACTTCATCTTCTAGAATTTCTCTTTCTTTCTTTCTTTTTTTTTTTTTTTTTGGGCTTGATTGTCTATCCCTCCAACCCCCAGGACCTTGGACTTGGCTGTAGGCCCAAGTCCTCCCCGATGGCTCCAACCCTTTACAACCCCTCTAGATGCCCCCCCCCACTCTTTACATAGCAAGTTATCTTTTCCTCTCTTTCCACTGAGCTAGAATGGGGGTATTCCCGTCCTTCCTGAAAAGCCTGTGAGTCCTCATGCCTCTTCCGGTGGGAGGATCTGGCCCCACCAGAGCCTGAGAAGACACAAGTCCTGACCAAAGAATGAGAATCCTGGAGAAGAATTTGAGACACACAACCATTGAAGGCGAACTTGCAGAGGAATATCTGGTGCAAGCAAACCAACAGTATTCCACAGAAAAATAGACTGTGTCACAGGATGCAGACCACCCATTCACCTTCTGTATTAATGTGCAGAAAATATTGGAAAGACTCTTTAGCAAGATGTTAATATTTGCAGCCACTGAGGCAAGTTTTGGATGACTGTGTTTTCTTTTTTCAGGTTTTTCTAAATCACCCTTGGCCCCCTGCCCCTTCCACGGGTGACTGCTTCTCCAGAGCAGAAACTGTGTCTTTTGTTTTATCTTCTGGTGGGAGCAGAGGCAGTCCTTAGTGGGCATTTGTTGAATGAATTAATGAGTGACTCATATGGTAAAGGTGAAAAAAATGAGTCTCCTTAAAATCTGGTTTGAAATTCTCTGAGGTGGGGGGAGGTGCCTGGGTGGCTCAGTGGGTTAAGCCTCTGCCTTCAGCTCAGGTTATGGCTTCAGGGTCCTGGGATTGAGCCCTGCATCGGGCTCTCTGCTCAGCAGGGAGTCTGCTTCCCCCTCTCTCTGCCTGCCTCTCTGCCTACCTGTGATCTCTCTTTCTCTCGGTGAAATACATAAATAAAATCTTAAAAAAAAAATCTCTGAGGGGGTTTACAATTAGAGGACAAGGTGTGGGTCTCCGAAGGTTTAAAATGGTACTGCCAGAGCAGCTGTGCAATGACAATTATGGTAACTGCTACGCGGAAAGGTCTCCAGACGCACTCTGATGCTGTCCTTGGGCACTGTTTCTGCTCCCCGGAGGAGCCCCTTTCTGGAAGGCTGGGTAACCCGAGCTCGCGGTTAGCCCAGATTTATTCTCCTTCACGTTATCTTCTGTTAGAGCTACTTTAGCAACACACATGGCCTTTCTCAAGATTTTTATCAGGTGGTAGTGAACTTTTAACGAATGTAATAGAAAACATTTCTCCATCCGAGAAAAACAGAGGGAATTTGAAATGCATTTTGACCTCCTCACCTTCTTTCATCTGGGCTCTGTAATCGTTTTTATAAAAAGCACATGTCTGTCCTGCCATGTCTTGATAAAGAACAGTTTTTGTGTCCCATGTAAAAAAAAAAAAGTCAGAGAACTGTTTCCAATCTTGAGAGATAATGGGGGTTCCAAGGGGGGCTGTGGGGATGGCTATTCTGAGCCCACATTTTGGGGTCTGTGAGCTGGATGAAATCTACTCCTAGGGGCTGTTCCTTCATCCTGGCGACGGCACAGGGGTGCTGTCTGGGGGTCGGGGCCCACGTCACCCCCATGAGGGATACAGAGGTCTGCCTTCTGAGCTGTATGTGTGTCCTCACTCCGGTCCCATCCACCCACTGCCTCAGCTGAGCTGAGACGGAGCTCAGGGAGCCTGTTCCCCCCCGGCTGAGTTTGTGTTTGGTGAACGGCTCTGATCTCCAGCTAATGGCAAAGTCAGAAACCTGGGAATCCTCTAGGTGTTTCTTTTCCTTGACCAATAAGCATCGGTGTGCAAGGTACTGGCAGGCTAGTCATGGCAGCAAACATCTGTGGAGTGTTTACCTGGTGCCAGGCTCGGTCTAACAGGTGGACATGAGGTCTGTACGGGTGGAGAAATGGAGGCACGAGACGCTGAGTGAGCAGCCGGGCTGGGAGGCGAAAAGGCTGAGACTGACGCGTGCACCTTTCACCAGCGCCGTGAGACGAGGTCCCAGACATGCACTGGGGTCAGATCACGGAGGACCCTTCAGGCCACGCCACAGAAATTGCATCGTATTCCTTAGCAGAGGGAAACCATGAAAGGACTTTAAATGGAGTAGGAAAGACAGGGAAGCATTGATGGTTTTTATTCTAGCCGCAGGTGGGGGATGGATTGGGACAGGAGGGTGGCAAGACGGGAAAGCAAGCATGAAGCCAATAACGTATTGCAGTAGCGCTGGCAAGGGACACGGGAGCCGGAGAGCACAGTGGCGAGGGGGACGCAGAGCGTAGGGAGGAAGGCGGGCTTTCCCACCGTCTCCTGTGTTCAGTTGTTTGCGAGCTCTCTTTGATTATACATTGTTCAACCTCTTAGAAAAACAGTTCCTGATTGTAAAATTCCTATGTGTCTTTTTTCAAGTATTTGTTGATTTATTCTAGAGAAAGAGAGAGAGAGAGGACATGTGCGCTGGATGGTGGGATTGCAGAAGGAGAGGGAGAGAGAGAATCTCAAGCAGACTCCCGGGGAGCCTGACACAGGAGCTCAGTTCCATGACCCCGAGATCATGACCTGCACCGAAATCAAGAGTCAGATGCTCAACCAACTGAGCACCCATGTGCCCTCTACGTGTTCATTAGCGACTACTGAATGTAGAAAAAGAGTGTATCTTGAATTCCACCATTTAGTGACAATCACTTGATATTTTGATATATGCCAAGCACAAATTAATATTAACATATATTAGTGTTTGGTATGTGTTTTTATACATATGCAAACACCATATACACTATATACACATCCATATACTCTTTTTTGTGAAGATAGACCCGCCTCCAGAGGTGTTCATGTATGTACATGGTATGTGCGGCGTGCGTGTGACATGTAGAAATATGTCAAGTACATATATATAGCTGAGTTTTATTATATAAGAATAAGGCTCACAATTTACATATATACATATACAAATATGTGTATGTACATAGTTTACGTAGATACATATACATATATATCTTTAGCCTAAAAAGTAACATCAATATCTAGTTTCTTTAGTTTTTCTCCTTGTTATTTTAATGACTGCATAGTGGCGTTCTCTCCTTCTAGCTAACCATCCTATAATTAATTTTACCAATTCTTTATTGCCGAGCATTTCCATTGTGTCTGAATGTTAGCTCCCATCAGCGTTCCTGCAGTGAACATCCTTATTCAATATTAAAATCTTTGTATTCTCTGGGCTCAGGTTTGGCTCATAAATGCAATCAATTTGGAAGTGATTGTTATTTCCTTAGGACAAATTTTCAGAAGTGGATTTGGTGAGTCAAAAGGCAGGAGGACATTTAGGGTGCTCGTTCTTAGTTGTTGCCAAATTGCTCTTTAGAAAGGGTCACTGAATTGCATTTCTACCACAAGTGAACGACATTTTCCCAGTTATTACAAATTTCCAAATCTTTGCCAAATTTCCTTTCACAGACTATAAGTGAGGATGAATGTTTGTTCATATGTTAATTGGCTGGTTGTATTCTTTTGTGAATTCCTTGTTCATGTCTTTTGTCCGTTTTTTGTACTGAGGTGTTTTCCTTTTTTGACAGTTTTTTAAAGGATTTGTTTTAATTAAGACTTTGGGATGGAAGAGATGGAAACAGGCTTGAGCCAGGACAGGTAAGGACGGAGTCTGCCAGCAGAAAGGTGACAAGGAATGGACACTTGGCTTCATCTCAGCGGAAGCCGGGCACCCAAGCCTCCAGAACCCAGTGACTTGCCCTTGCCTTCACTCCTGAAGGTCACATGGCCTCACCCCCGTGCTCTTCTCCTGTTGCTGCCTCATCCTCCTGCCCCAAATTGTCTTTACATCCTGCTTATCTTGTAGGTGACCCAGCATGGTGACCAGCCCAAGTCCCCCCATATAACCTTTCAGCGTCCGTGTTTCTAAAGACAGACTGAGGAGGGCAGCCCCCCTTCCCCACCGAGCCAGGCCACAAGAGGGGCCAGCCAATAACTGGACTGTCCTGATGTCACACATCTGCCCTTGGTTCCATCAGCCCCTTCTAGGTCTGCAGGGGGGAGTGGTTTTCTAGATGGGACCAAGGGTAGGGTCGTGAAGCACAAATGACGCAAACATCAGTCTTTTTTTTGTCAGGATACATGTATGTTCTACTCAGGATATGTGTGTTTTTCTAGCAGTTAATTTCTCAGCATGATTTCTTGGATGTGTTCATTTCTCTTCTTCCCCTGACCGAGTAGCCTTCCTTCGGTTCTTTGTTCCTCCTTCCCTGGATTATTGTTTCCCGGCCTCCGTGCCTCTGGTTACAACCCTACCCACCCTTGTCTCCCCACCCTGCCAGCAGAGGTCTCTCCCCAAAATCCAAACCCAAATGCCATGCCTAGGACCCTTCCCTGGTCTAAATCTTCCAGTGGCTCCTGAGAACCTTCTGGACAAAGCTGAAAGTTCTAATATGTCAAGCTAGGGTCCTTCACCGTAGCCCCATGTCCCTCCCCCTCCTCATCTCTGATGATGCCTGATGCCGCTGTCGACGCCCTGTGTGCCGGCCACAGATGGCCCTGCTGCCTGGGATGTCCTTCCCGTCTTCACTTCTTAACAAGTCTTCAACTGTCACTGTAGTGCCTCGTCTTTGCTTTTCTTGACACCAACTTGGGCTGCATTAATTATTCTTTTTTATGCCTTTTCTCTCTTTATGCCACATGGGAACATGCTGAGCGAGAATTTTCCCATCTTCTCCTCTCGCAGGTGGGATATGCTCACGGATCCGTGCCCACTTTTCTGCTTCCCAACCACCGGCAATGGGGTTGAATTAATGTTGCCCCATGAATGAATGAAGAGTTGATACATGGTTATTTGTGGCTGTGTGTGTTGCGTCCCTGAGCCTCATCCGCTGTGAGCTGTGACTCATCCGCTGTGAGCTGTGACCCCCTCACCCCAGGAAGGCGGGGGCTGGCCACGAGATGAGCTCTGGGCAAGCCAGGTCAGCGCTTGCACGGGAAAGTGCTCACAAGCTTCTGTGGGCAAAAACGTTCCGAGAGCCGCGCTCGGAGAGCAGCCGTAGTGACGAAGGCACTCGAAGATGGGGAGTGCGGCTTCTTCACAGCGGCCTCAGCCCAGGGCAAGTCCTTTGCGTGGACAGGAGCTCCAGGCCCAGCTCCGGGGCCCCGGTAAGGGGAGAGGACTGCCAGCGGTTTCTGCTTTGTGCCCTCCGGATGCGTGAAGGGTTTTGTTTGGGAGCCGCGTTGTGATGGGAATCACTGGATTTGCTCCTGTCCTTCTGGGCGTCGACCTCTGCTGTTTCCCCCTTGACCAGAGCCCAGGCCCGACACCGTCCCAGCTCTGTCAGGATTGCGACCCCTTCCTTTAAGCCAGGGCTCAGCCACCCCTGGCCCCTGGGCCAAATCCAGCCTGACTCTTGTTTCTATGGGAACGATGAGCAAGGGGTAGTTTTTTAAATTGTTGGGGAAAAAAATCTAGGGATTTCTCTTTTTTGAGCCATGATACCCAGTGGAGCGACATCCGTCCCCACCTCACACACGACTTCAGTCACGCTGTGGCGGCCACGGGCAGAGGTTGACACGGAAACACGGTGTCTGGCGGAGCGGAGCCCAGCTGCTGCACAGCCATCGGGAGGGGGCGGGGGCCGGGCTGCTGATGACAGTCGCTACCCGGCTTTCTGCTTTTGTCTCTGAAAGGACTTCAAAACGAGTGTGTGACCATGTGGGAACCTGGCTGATGAGATCTGCCTCATCCTCTGTCCCTGGCGTCTACACTGGGAGCAGGGTTAATGCGCCCCTGGTTGTTTCACACACATGTACACGGCATGTGCGTGGCCTCGGCGTGCTGGTTGTCTTCTTGGTGGATCTGGGGGTGTTCTCAGAAGCCATGCAGTAGGCTTCACCCCCGTGGCCCCGGCGTGACCTGTGTGTGTCAGGGCCTGCCGTGCCCCTAGGTGTATCGCACAGACTGGCTTGCACGCAGGTAGTGGTGAGTCGCTGTGTAGTTTCTGGCAAGCTTGCGTGTGTTTGTGGTTTGGCGAGACCGAAAGCTGCCGGGAGGGGTGGGAAGTGGTCGGGCCGTCCCCTGTGAAGCTGGCCCGAGTGGGTAGATGGCCTCACAGAAGCCAGAGAGCTGCCTGCAGGATTTGGAAACTCCAACGACCCAGCCTGTTCATCTCTAGGGTGGACGCGTCTACAAGGGCAGGGCGCTGGGGGCTCCCACTGCAGGAAGGACGCAGACTGGCTCAGCTCCACGGAGGACCAGCCCAGGGCTGCTCCTGCTTGTGTTCAGAGGCAAAAGTGAAGCTAGCCCGGGTTCCCTCTTCATCAACCCCCAGCGACGTGCACCTTGCTCCGATCCCGGGCACACGTGCTGTCCCTCAGCCGTGCCCCGGGGACGGGCCTGCAGCGCCCTTCCCCAGAGGCCGCCGCGTCATCCTCTCCCGTCTGAAGACCCGCCGTTCCAGAACCGTGAGTTGTAACAGCCCCTCACCCTCTGGATGACAGGGGCCGGAAAAGAGATTCACTCTGTGCGGCTGACTCTGTCCTTAATGTCCCGGACCTTTAAACACATGACAGCAACAGGGGCATGTTTGCTTGTCGCTGCAGGAACACCCACCCGTGTCTGTGTCCGTCTCCGGCTCTCAGCCCCGGCCGCCTTGTTGGGGGTTGTGTCACTCGCTGGGTCCCACGTACGTGGAGGGACTAGTCCTTTGGTTTGCCCCAGACAAGGGGCTTTCGGGACTCAAGCTGGGAAAATCCCATACAAAGTAGGGCAAGCTAGTCACCCCATGCGCACGTGATCTTGAGAGGATGTTGAAGGATGTTCTGTACCCTTCGAGGTTGACTTTACCCTGTGCCAACTGGCTAAACGTGACCCTCTTCAGTTATTTGCGGGCAGAGGGCATGGCTGGGTCTCAGCAGCTGCGGAGAGCCCAGGTTTCAACAGAAGGCGGAGGGCCACCTCGCAGCCTCGGGTCTCGGTCTCCCCGAGTCACCGTGCAGTCTTCCAGAAAGGGCCGAGCCTGGTCTGAGGGTGGAGGGGTGCTCGCGGGCAGTGGCCCTGGTTGCCACTCATAGTGAGTGAGACGTCAGAGTGGAGTTTGTGTGCTTAGGAGATATTTTCAAAGGGGAAATGAACTTGGACTTTATTATCAAATTGCTGAGTTGATGTCTCCACAGTACTAGTTCTGGGCGGGCAGATGTGCCTGCCACCCAGGGCTGTTGGGCAATCCTGGGAGGCGTGTGGGTTGTCATCACTGGGGAGGGGGTGCCACCGACAGCTGGTGGATGGGGGACAGGGGTGTCACTCAATACCCCGCAGTGCACAGAATGACCTTCACAACACAGAACCATCTGACCCCAAATGTCAACAGTGCCAAGGGTAAGAAACTGCTCTGGGGATTGAAGGGCAGGAAAATAGGGGATCACATTGTCTCTTAAATATTTAGATAGCTTGACCTACATTGTACTTGCTTTCTCTTTAGATGCTACTCTGGGAAGCTCACTCACTTTGTAAGATTAATACCCAATCAGCATCATCGTAAGTGGTGTCTGTGGATACTACAGAATAGGAGAAAGCTGGGCATGCTTTGGATGTTCTAGAAGATTCTACTGAGGAGATTAGGCAAGAGCCTCTTTGGTGAGCTGAAGCTCTTCTGACCCCCCTAAACCCCTTGATTTTCAGGGATTTAGTCTGGTGCCTCTATGAGGAGAGTTCCAAGGGACTTACTACTGCCGTCTGGAGAGATACTTGCATTTTAAAAAGCTTGCTTTTGGATAAAGATGTTGTGGTTCATATATCTAATGGAATATTGCTCAGCCATCAGAAAGGATGAATATCCACCATTTGCATCGATATGGATGGAAATGGAGGGGATGATGCTGAGTGAAATAAGTCAAGCAAAGAAAGACAATTATTCTATGCTTTCACTCATATGTGGAACATAAGGAATAACATGGAGGACATTGGGGGAAGGAAGGGAAAACCAAAGGGGGGGAGTTCAGAGGGGGAGATAAATCATGAGAGACTATGGACTCGGGGAAACAAACTGAGGGTTTCAGAGGGGAGGGAAGTAGGGGGATGGGAGAGCCTGGTGACGGGTATTAAGGAGGACACGTGCTAGAACAAGCTCTGCGTGTTAACGCAAACAATGAATCATGGAACACGACATCAGAAACTAATGATGTACAGTATAGTGACTAACATAACGATATAAAAAATCTTTCTTTTGGGAATAATCTTGGATGCATAGGAAAGTTGCAAAAATAATAGAAAAAAGTTCTCTTTACCCAAAATCACCAGAGTTCACATTTTAACACATTTGCCTTATTAATTTGTCCCTCTGTGTATGGACATATTGCTGTTTTTGCCATGTGAAAATACATTGCAGCCACGATGTCCCTTTATCCCTGAACACTTGAGCATGTGTTTTGTAAAAGCAAGAACATTCTCTTAGTTAACCACGGGACAATGGTCAAAATAAGGAAATTAATGCTGATACAACACTATTATCTCATATACAGCTGGCATTCTTTTCTTACTGATTTTCATATTAATGTCCTTTATAGCAAATTCTGTTTCTCCCTTTGTCCCAACCAGCTTGTCTTCTTAGACTCAGTTACCGGCAACAGTTCCTTGGTTTTCCTTGTCCTCTATGACCTTGACAATTCCGAGGCGGACGGGACAGTTATTTGATAGAATGTCCCTCGGTCTGGGTTAGTCCGATGTTTCCCTGTAGCTTAATGCAGGTTATGCGTGTTTAACAGGCGTTCCAGAGCTGTGGGGCGGGGCGGCCTCTCTGCTGATTTCAAGAGGGACACGGTGTCTGTCTGTCCCATTGCTGGCGATGTGAACTTCCCCCAGGTTAGGGCGGTGTCTGCCAGGTTTCCCTGAAGTTGCTATCTTCACCTCTGTCATCATTAAATACCTTGAGGGAGGTTCTCTGAAACTCCCTGGTTCTCTTTTTCATATGAAATTGTCACTAGTATCACATCTGCTGATGCTTCTTGCCTGAAACAGTTGTTCTCGTGATGGTTTTTCTTAGAAATCCATCTCTCCTTCTCTTGTCAGAATTCCACTGTAGGGAAAGGCTTTTCCTTCTCTCTCTTTTGTATACAATTTCTATCTGTATGGACTCATGGATTCTTATTTTATTCTATGGGCTGTAACCCCAGCACTGTCATTATTTAGTTTGATGCTCAGATTGTTCTAGATCTGGCCACTGGGGGCTGCTCCTGTGTTCTTTCGACACACAACACTCTGTTCTTCAAACACGTCCTTGACTTCTACACAACACACTGTTCCAGGTTCATCCTTTCCCTGCACCAGCCTGAAAGCCAGTGATTTTTTTCAAGAAACCCTGGTTCCTTTTACTGAGGAGTCATATTTAGAAACTAAGATGGCAGGGCGCCTGGGTGGCTCAGTGGGTTAAAGCCTCTGCCTTTGGCTCAGGTCATGATCCCAGGGTCCTGGGATCGAGCCCCACATCGGGCTCTCTGCTTGGCAGGGAGGCTGCTTCCCACTGCCGCATCCCCCCGCCCCCTCCTGCCTCTCTGCCTACTTGTGATCTCTGTCAAATAAATAAATAAAATAAAATAAAATAAAAGAAACTAAGATGGGAGCTCTGTGCATGCCCATTGAATGGACTTGTTATAGACCCTCCCATGAGCAGACAGAGGTAGGAAGTGTGTGTGCGTGTGTGTACACACACATACCGTCTGTCTATCTTCCTATCTATTCTATTATCTATTGTCTGTCTATCTCTGCTCCTCTCTCATCATCCATCCATCCGTCCATCCATCCACACTGACACTGACATTGTTAATCCAACACCAAGGGATTCATTCTGCATTTCCCCACATCCACGTTTGTGATTCCCTCTTCTAACAGTGAAAAGCCTAGCTCGTATTTTCACAGTATATTTACTATTTGCTCAATCCTGCAATACACATAAAATTGTTTGAGAATTGCTAACCTATGCTACCATGAAAAAACAAATTGTCTAACTGAAGTTACATCTTTTAAAAAAGACTTTTTTGTTTGTTTGTTTTTCACCCTTAAGTACTAAAGGGTGAACATAGTAGAGTGTTCAAAAGTTACTTGAATTAGTTCTCTTTTCCCCCCTCTTCTTTGGTATGCTTATGTAATTTGTCCTAAAAACATTTGAGGTTATCTGTTTTTGTTTATTTTTCAGTTGGGGGTTTTGTTAAAAACTTTTTTGAGTATCTGAATTAAAAGGCTCTACAAGTCCGAGCAGTATCAATATTGTCCTGATAGACGTGTCCCTTTTGCCTCCCTCCCTCCCTGTCCCCGTCTGTTTTCTTTCTGTCTTTTCCTTCCAGCCACTGTGGGTACCGATCTCATCAGTTTCTGGTTTTTCCTTCCTGTGTTTCCGTCTGCACAAATGAGGGGATACATTGATACGTTATCTCCTTCCTTTCCCGACCACAAGTAGATGTACTTTTTCTTGGACTTTTCTTTTCCCACTTGACATTTCCTGAGCAGCGCTTCCAACTCCCTTTCGCACTTACCTGGTTCTCTTTTGTGTGACTTGCTGTCTTGTGTGTTGCCCTTCAGTTGTTTCCAATATCTTGCGGTGCAAGGCTGCCACCAACAGCTTTGTGTATCGCTCTTTTCATGTAGCTGGAGGTGAATCTTCAGGGGACATTTCAGAAGCTGGATTGCTAGAGAGGAAGGATGGCCCACATGGAGGCTTTGCTACTGCTGTACCCCCTCCCCAGAGCTGCACCAGCCTGCATCCCCATCACCCGTGGACAAGGGGGCCTGTTTTCCTACCATTGCACCAACAAGACGTACCATCATACTTTAAAATCCTTACCTCTTTGACAGATGAGTATTTCTCCAGTTGCGTGGTCCAGTAGGCAATGGGGATGACCCATGTTTGTTCCTGGACGTCTTTAAGATCATGTGCTTCCCAGAGAAGCACCTTGTGTTGTCAGCCCCTAACTTCAGGGCACAGAAACCCCTCCCCAGTAGTGCCCAGAGAGCTTCTGATTTGGAAGCTTCTTTGTCACTGTTGGGTCCTTCCTTACAGTCATCAGTTCCTCTGGGCACACGCAGGTGGGGAAACGTGGTCCTTGGAAAGCCTTTGTCCACAGCAACAGAGCTGGGCAGAGAGCTGGAAGCACCCATGCATGGGGAGACTCGTACCAGGTTCTCCGTGGTGTGAGGAGGAAGGCAAACTACATGTATCTCAGCCTGCTTGGAAGTCCCACAGACAGTCCACAGGCTTCCCCTGGGAGTTCAGCAGAGTGGTCCAAGCCTGCCAGTCAGTGGGGCCTTGGGAACTGAGCTGGTTTATGGTCAGCCACCTGCCCTTGCTCTTAGACATGGGCCCACAGCACTGCAGCCAGAGAGACAGATGGCTGCAGGATGGGGCGAGGTGGGGTGGGCTTGTGCACCAGGGATGGGCAGTTCCCTAGCTAGCCACTTGTCTCCCCATCCCTGGAAAATTCTGAGACCATTTGGACTATGCTGCAGCATGTGGTTCCAGAATCTTATAGGAAAAGCCTTCCTCCTGTGAGTATTTCTCTTAAGAAGCAAACAAAAAAACAAAACAAAACAAATCAAAACAAAACCCATAAATGGAAAAGAAGAAATCCAATGTTTAGCATCCACAGAAAATTGTGAATGATTATATCTGAGAAGCAGGCTTGGGGCATTCTAAGTGGGAAAAGTAGCAAGTGAGAAGTGAACAGAGCACAATATTTGTGGGGGAATTGAACATTACTTTGCTGATCTCTAATAGAATGAGTAGGCAAGCAATGAAGTGAGGTGAATCAAGAAATGAATTAAAAGGTACAAATTTCAGTTATTAGGAAGATTTGGGAACCTAATAAATGTACAGCTTGGTGATTACAGTTAATGATACTGTATTATAGACTTGAAAGTTCCTAAGACAGTGGATTCTAGTGTTCTAGCTCCAAAAAAGAAATGGTAATTCTGTGACTTGATGGGGATGTCAAGTAACACTAACATTTTATAATATGCAGGTGTATCAAATCAGCATCTTAAACTTATACAATGTTTATGTCAAATATGTTTCAGTTAAGATAGAAAAAAAATCTTGGTTTCTATCAAAGTAGAAAGCAGAGGAAAATTCACACCCTCACAACTTTTATTAACTAACAAGAAAGAATAAGGTACAAATAGGAGGTAATTTTGAAAAGGTCTAACATAAGCATATATATTATTCTACAACTTACTTTTCCCTTGTAACTTGCAACTCATTGTGAATACCTTTCCTTTTAAGGACATATGATATCCTTTATTTCATCTGTTAGTGGAGAATTGTCTGTATATTGTAGTATTATAGATAATTTATATAGTAGTAGTAGTTTTATATAGTATTTATATAGATTACTATATAGTATTGTAGATTATTTGTACCTCTGTCTCTAATAATGCATATTTAGGTTCTTTCTATGTTTTTTTATTACAAGTAGTGCTGCATTGTTGATTTGTTAAATATTTTTGCTCAATACGCAAGTTTTTTAATAAGGTAAATTTCTAGCTGTGTAATTGCTGGGTCAAAGGATATGTGCGCTGAAAATATTAATGACACCAATAGTGAAGCAGCAGAAAAGGAAATCAAGGATTCAGCCCCATTTGCAATTGTACTAAGAACAACAAGATACCTAGGTATAAAGTTGACCAAAGACGTAAAGGATCTGTACTCAGAAAACTATAGAACACCATGAACGATATTGAAGACACAAAGAAATGGAAAAAACATTCCATGCTCATGGATTGGAAGAACAAACATTGTTAAAATGTCCATACTACCCAACACAATCTACACATTCAAACAATTCTTTTCAAAATATCACCAACATTTTTCACAGAGCTAGAACAAGCAATCCTAAAATTTGTCTGGAACCAGAAAAAGCTTGAATAGCCAAAGCAATCCTGAAAATGTAAAAAGCAGAGCTGGGGGCATCATAATTCCAAAGTTCAAGTTAGATTGCAAAGTGGTGGTCATCAAAACAGTATGGTACGGCACAAAAAAAGACACATAGATTAATGGAATGTATAGAAAACCCAGAAATGGACTCACAACTATATGGCCAACTAATTTTTGACAAAGCAGGAAAGAATATCCAGTGGGAAAAGACAGTCTCTTCAACACATGATGTTAGGAGAACTGGACTGCAACATGCAGAGGAAAGAAAATGGACCACTTTCTTATACTGGACAAGAAATAAACTCAAAATGGAAGAAAGATATAAATATGAGACACAAGTCCATCAAAATCCTAGAGGAGAACACAGGCAGCAACCTCCTCAATCTTGGCCATAGCAGTTTCTTAATAGACACATCTCCAGAGGCAAGGGAAACAAAAGCAAAAATGAAATATTGGGACTTCATCAAGATAAAAAAGGTTCTGCCCAGTGAAGGGAACAATCAACAAAACTAAAAGGCAGATACAGAATGGGAGAAGATATTTGCAAATGACATAGCTGATGAAGGATTAGTATCCAAAATATATAAAGAATTTATCAAAGTCAACACCCAAAAAACAAGTAACCCAGTTAAGAGATGGGCAGAAGACATGAATAGGCATTTTTCTGAAGAAGACAAACAGATGGCTAACAGACACATGAAAACATGCTCAACATCACTCATTTTCAGGGAAATACCGATCGAAACCATGATGCGATACCATCTCACACCTGTCAGAATGGCTAAAATTAACAACACAGGAAACAAGAGATGTCAGTGAGGATGTGGAGAAAGAGGAACCCTTTCATGCTGTCGGTGGGGATGCAAACTGGTGCAGCCACTCTAGGAAACAGTATGGAGGTTCCTCAAAAAGTTAAAAATAGAACCACCCTACAAACCAGAAATTGCGCTACTGGGTATTTACTCAAAGGATATAAAGACACAGATTCAAAGGGACACATGTTCCCCAATGCTTATAGCAGCATTAGCAACAATAGCCAAACTATGGGGAAGGCCCAAATGCCCGTTGACTGATGAAAGGATAAAGAAGACGTGATGTATGTATGCAATGGAATGTTACCTAGCCATCAAAAAGAATGACATTTTGCCATTTGCAACAACATGGATGGAGGTAGAGGGTATTATGCTAAATGAAAGAAGTCATTTAGAGAAAGACAAATGCCGTATGATCTCACTCGTGTGTGGAATTTAAGAAACAAACGCAGATAAACATATAGGAAGGGGGAAAAGGAAGAAACGGAGAGAGGGAATCTTAAAGAGAAAGAGACTATTAAAGATAGAGAACAGATTGGGGGTTGCTGGAGGAAGATGGGTGGGGGATGGGCCAGATGGGGGATGGGCACTGAGGAGGACACTTGATGTGATGTATGTAAGTGATGAATCCCTGAATTGTACGCTAGAAACCAATATTGCACTGTATGTTAGCTCACTAGAATTTAAGTAAAATCTGAAAAAAATATTTCAAATTCCTCTGAAAGATGATATTTATTTGAATGCCCAGCCATGTTCCATGAGTATACCTGGTCCTTCACACTGTCTCCCAGGGCGGGCCAGCAGGGGTCTGTGCGGACGGGGAGCTCACACGCCTTCTTTCCCTGGGTGTGGGGTTGGGCTGGGCTCAACACCCAGAGCAAGGCAAGGATGTGAAAGGGGAGGGAGCAGGCACAGGCCACAGCCCCTTGGTGTCACAGGATATTGGCTCTGAGTTTAAAGGAAACCTGAGAATTCCTAGAACTCCAGCATGGAACTGGTGGGAGGGTTCTGGGAAGCAGCAGGAGCCCGAGAAGTCCATTCCGCTGAGGGTAAATGAAAGATGCTTGTACCTCTGGGGCACAAAGCAGAATGTACACCTCCGATCATGACATTGTAAGTGCCGGCGCAGTCATGGTTCTCGAATCCTCTATAGGGTATTGTGCACCTCCCCTGTGCCCTGCAGAGAGCAGTGAACAGAACAGCAGAACTCCCTCCAGGAGTGCCATGCCAGGACCCCCATGCTGTGTCCGTCTCCCCCAAGACCGCCGGCCCCACCCCTCCCCCGGGCAGCAGCCTGGTTGGAGGAGCAGTGAGGGCCGCCTGCCCTCTGCCATTTCCGAAGGACCCCAGGGGACCCCCACCCATCCTTACACGAATCAGCTCGTTTTTTTCTCTTAGTTCCCAAATATGCTTTTAAAAGCGTTATGCCTAGCAGTGAATTTATTTTAGGAATGGTACCTAAGCACAGTTAAGAATATAAATAGCGTGTAACGCCAGCACCCAGTGATCTCAACAGGGACTGGCATGGCACGTGTCATTGTCGCAATACAAGTTAATTTCACAAAATACACTACGTACAAGCTGTCTGCTGTAATGTGTACACACACACGTGCACACACTCACGTAGCAAAAGTGGGGTCATACAATCCCCGCTGCTGTTTGGCTTGGCTTTTACACTTAACAATACAGCAGACACAGTGACATTACATAGTCTCCGTGGTGTTCTTTTTAGTGCTACTTTATTGTGCTCCTTGACACCTGGGGTACCTGTCAGAGATCTTCTCAGAGTGCAACATAATTTTTCACAAATGCATCTTCTCCGCAAGCTATGAGTCCATCCTGTTTACCCCTGACTCTTAGCACAATGTCTGCTATGTAATAATGATATTAACAGCCAATAATTATTGAGCACTTACTGTATGCCAAGCTTTTTAAAAGATTTTGGTTTTTTTAATTTCATCTTATTTTTATTTATTTGAGACAGTGAGAGAGAAAGAGAGAGCACACAAGCAGTGGGAGAGAGGCCGAGGGAGAAGCAGGCTCCCCACTGAGTAGGGAGCCCAATGTGGGACTTGATCCCAAGACCCTGAGATCACGACCTGGATCAAAGCCAGACACATCACCAACTGAGCCCCTCAGGCACCCCACTCTATGCTGGGTTTTTAGCAGAGCCTCTGGAAGCATGACACCCCAATAACAATGAGCATACCCTGTGCCCAGATTTTGATTTCTTTTTAAAAAAATTATTTCATTTACAAATTTTATTTTTTCTAGCCTTATTGAGATACTACTGACATATAACATGTACGTTTAAGGTGTACAACCTAGTGATCCGCAACATACTCGTGCGTGTTGCAAAAGGGTTGTCACAACAAGGCTAGTTGACACCTCCGCCCCCTCACGCAATTGCTGACATTTTGGGTGGTTGTGTAGCAAGAACATGTAAGATCCGCTCTCTTAAGAACTTCACTGCACACTATGGCATTGGTTAGTTATGGTGCCTACGCTGTACATTAGCCAGACGTGGTTTCTAATGTCATTGTCCAGCAAGAGGAACCAGGGCTTGGGGCAAGGGCAGATTCCAGGGTGGGTGGGAACCAGGCAGGGTGAGCCCAGAGCATCTGGGAGTGAAGGAAGGAAGGAGTGTCCAAAATCAGCATGATGAAGACATGTTACAGAGACATGGAAATCAACTGAAAGTGCTCCCGGTGACCGAAGCTATAATAATTAGAGTAAAAAATAATATATTGGATTATAACTCAAATATAAAATATCATAAGTCTAGGCTGATATAAATAAATGAACAAATAAATAATCAAGTGTAGGAGAAGAGACAAATCTCATGCAGAAAAAGTCCTAGGAAGTTTATGTAGATAGTCTGCTGTTAAAGAGGTGGAGGAGAAGCCCCCCCACCCCCGCCGCTATTTGCAGCAAATAGCAACCCCTTCCCTGAGTGCAGGCTGGAAGGGGGATGGAAAGTGCAGGATGGAAAGTAACTTTTCAGGGGAGAAACCATCAAACATGACCTCCGCCAGGTGGTCAAGGTCAATATTAACATTTGTAAGTCAGGCACCCTTGCTGCGATGTGATGAGAATATTTGGCCTTTGCGATTTCCCCCAAAATATACAGCTGCAATATAATCATTAGAAAAACATTAGAGAGATCCAAATTGAGAGACATTCCACATAATACCTGACTGATCCTTCTCAAAACTGTCACCAAAACAAGGACAGTCAGTCTGAGAAACTGTCACAGTCTAGCAGATCCCAAGGAGATAGGATGACATGATGTAGTGGGGTGTCATGGATGGGATCCTGGGATAGAAAAGGACATTAGGGAAAACCCAAGGGGATACAGGGTGAATTGAATATGCATTTCAGTTAATAACGTCGTGCCGATATTGGGTCCTCATTTGGGCCAAAGGCACTGTGAGGATGCAGACATTACCCAGTAGGGGAAACTGGGTGGGAGGGATGCTCTGTTCTCCTGTGTGACTTCGCCATAAAACCAAAGTTATTCTGAATTAAAATTCTAAAGTAAAAATTTATTATCAAAGGTGTCTTTTCTGCATTCCCTCTTTTAACTCTCCCAAGAATCCTGTGGGGTATCACCCACCTACAGAAGGAGGGACGCATCGGAGAGAGCGGACGCGTTTTGCCTGAGGTCCCAAGGCGAGCAGATGACCAACCGGGAACGGAGCAGGGCAGTCGGCTCTCAGAAACTTCACTCAAGAGCAATCGTTCCACAAATATTCGGGGGAACGAGCAGTGAGGAGGCAGGCTTGTTTCTTCACGACAGTTTGTCACATCCAAAGCTGCCCTGGAAACGGGCAGCTCTGGTCCCCTGCTCCCCCAGAAACCTGCTGGGGCTCCCTGCGGAGGGAACCAAACGCCTTTGGAAACCCTGCAAAGATGCAAACCGGGAAGCCGCGTGTGAAAGAGGGGAAATGAAGTTGTTTTTCTTCCCAAATTAATATGGAACAACGTGTAGCTCTATTGTATTTTGAGTTTAACGATGTTGTTTCGTTGCCATGGTAACCTAGAAGAGGCATTTAAAAAAATATTCCGACTGACCTTGTTCCTCTTGATTGATGGATGCGGCCTGGTCCAGGCGGCGGAGCCGTGCGGCTCCAGAGCTGGCCACCAGAGGGCGCGCCGCGGCCGGGCCGGGCCCGGCAGGTGCACGGCCAGGCAGGGGTCCGCGCGGCATGGACGGGGTGTGAGGGCTGCTGGGCAGGGAGTGGGGGGCAAGGCCGACTCAGTCTCTGCTCTTCCTTTTCAGGATCAAATCACTTCCTCCGAGGTCACTTCCCACGCAGGCCGTGCAGGGCCCCGCACGTTGCCGTTCCAGAGACCACACAGCACTGGGGGCGACTGTGGGGCGGCGGGGCGGGAGCTCCAGGTGTGAGCCTGGGTCCTGCCACCTCCTGCGGAGGGGAGCAAGCGAACCTGGGACCCGCCTCTGCCTCCGTTTCGTCGTTTGTGCAGGGGGCCGCTGTGCCACTTTGGGGTTGGCAAAATGGCCCGGAAGAGACCGTGTTTGCCTGGTCCCTTTCCTGTCCGGACCTCCCGTTTCCTATCCGCTGCCCGCCAGTTTCCCCGTGGGGCTGGGTGACCCGGGACTGGCGTCTTCGAATGAGAGCTCCCTCCCTGCCCGGGTCGGGTGCCTCTTTCTTCCTACCCTGCCCCTCACGAGGGGGAAGGGTACTCTGGCCTGTCCTTCCTACCGGCTCTTTCACGGCTAGTTTCTACACTAAAGGAGTCACACTTACTCTCCTTGAGATTTCCTAAAATCAAACATTTGTCCCCCTGTGCCTGGGTCCCTGCTTCTGTTTTAAGGAAGTAAGGAAGCCGCCCACTGTTTCCTGCTCTGGCTGAAATCTCTCCCACTGACCAGCCCCAGCCCGTGTTACCTGTGGCCTCCGGGGCACCCTTCTGGTCTGATGGGGCGCCCTTCACTGACCCCACCACCCAGCAGGCCGCTGCCTCGTGAGACAGACACCCCAGGGGAGGCCCACCTGCTCCGCTGGATCACACACAGCCTCGCCTTCCCCTCCGGAATGACTCTGGAAGCAGCGCACTGACGTGGGAGCGATGTGGGCGGACGTGAGGAACCAGCCGCCAGCTTCCGTGGCAAGTGACCTTAGGGAACCTAGATTAGTCTCGCCTTCTTTCCCCTCATTCTGCTCACCCTGATGGCCACTGGCTGGCTTCATGTGGCCAAGGTGGCCTTGGGAAGGGAGCCCATGGGTGGCCCGGGCTTGGCTGCTGTCCCTGCCTGGGGATCCCTCCATCCCCACTGCCTCTGCCTCCCCATCTCCCAGGCCAACGATGGTCATGGGCCCCTCTGGGTGCACATTGCTCCCCGCTCCTGCTCTGGAGAGTTCTCCAGACCCATTCCCTCATGGCCAGAGAGGCAGGTAACTCGTGGCCTGGGGAGGAGGAAGGCATCTTCAAGAATGGCCCCGAGAATGTTCCTTTTCAAGGATCCAAAGCCAGCATAATTAGACCTCACTAGAAGCCTTATATTACTGTTTGATATTATTATTTATACATCAATATCGACACTCGGCGTCAATAGACATGTGGCATGTGTAGGTGATAAAAAGCATCAGATAGATAACATGTTTTATTTATGTGTGGTAAATATTTAAAAACTCCCGTGTGTTTTGATTGGAAAATGTGTATTACTGGACAATTTAGTTTCGAAGATTTCTCTCTAATGTAAGATTTATTAAGATTGATGAGGTAGCTGCTGCGGCGTGATTGGGTGTAGGTAAAAGTCCCCAAGAATCACATTCGGGCACTGCCCGGTGATTTCGCCTTTTAGAACCCCATCTGCGAGCCAGGAATCTTCTCTGTTTGTTATTAAGATGCAGTGATTTGCTCTGCATGAATTAACAGCAGCGTAATATTGCCTGGGAGGGGCAGGGCGGCTCGTTGGAAAAGTCAGCTCGCGGGTTAGGTTTTCCCATTTTTCTGGCGGTGGCCGCGTCTTTCCCTGGCCCCCTTGAACCGGAGTTAACTCCGCTAAGGCGGGAATGATGAGCTGCGGTTCTAGAAAGGGTCACTAGATGGCGCACCGCAGGCTGCCGGGAGCCGGGAGGGGCCGGGCCGGGCCGGGCGGGGGACGCGGCCCCGCAGTGAGGCTGGGACTTCAGCCACCGCATGGGGCAGGTGTGGTGGCCTGGTTTGGTCTGGAAGGAATTTCACAGAGGGAGTTGGGGCCGCCCCTCAGAAGATGACTCTTGGAGACATCGTTATCAAACTCCCTCCCCAACCCCATCCCGCCCCCGCACCCCAGCACGGCCAGGGCTGTCTCTCTGGGTGGAGTTCTGGCTGGACCCCCGAAGGGCTTTATTTGGGGCTGTCCTTTGCAGGTGAAGACACAGCGCATCACCGTACAGGGTGTGGGACTCTGGCAAGCAAGTAAGGAATGAAAGCCTCTGTGTGCAGGCCGCAGCTTGGCTACGGGTTAAACTGTGTCTCTGGTCCCCTAAACCCTATGTTGAAACCCTAACCCTCAGGGACCTCGGAATGTGACTTATTTGGAAATAGGGCCACTGCAGATTTAATTAGTTACGAGGAGGTCATCCTGGAGGATGGGGGGGTGTCCCTCTCTAACCCAGTGCCTGGTGTCTTCATAACTCTGTAGCCGGGTAGACACAGAGACGCAGGGCTTGGCGGGGACTGAAGGACGTGGTCTGGAGCCCCCAGAAGAGGGGAGGAAGGGTCCTCCTCTAGAGCCTTCGGAGAGACTGTGGCCCTGCCCACACCTTGATCTCAGGTTGGTGGCCTCCAGAACTGTGGGAGACCATGTGGCGGCTGTTAGCGGCCACCGGGGTGTGGTCTCTGTTCCAGGGGGCCCAGGACACTCACCCAGGTGCCAAGAACACAGTGAGTGCCAAGAAGAGCCTGCGCTGAGAAAAACTCACGTTTTGCTTCTGACACTCAAGATTTCTCAGTAACCGGGCAGGCCTTGCCTCCTTCCCCAGCCCGGTGTGGATGTGGAAGCGATGGGGCCGGGACTGGCCTGTTGGGCGGACTGGCAGAGGGCGGCGGGCGGAGGGTGGCTGGGCGGCTTCCCAAGGCTGACGCCGGAGCCCGCTGGGGTGGTGGCCTCCTTGCTGGGTCTGCTCTCTCTTCCGGTTTGCCAGAGTTGTATCCCCAGGCAGGGAGCGCAGACAGGCGTATTTCTGTCCCTCAAAGTTCTGCCTGGAGTGTGGGATCAGGAAACTTGTGAATGAGCGCACCATGTGGGGGAGCTGCCAGGACGTACAGGTGCGCAGCTGCTTTCCGCAACTTGGTTTGGCAGAGAGTGCCTCCAGCCTGCCCTGGGGTCCTGCCATCAGATCCTGCTGTCCCAGAGCGTGGGAGGAGAAAGACGGGGCCCCCTGAGTGTGGTGCTCCCACGTGACCCCCTCAAGACCGCAGGCAGGTGGCACCCATGAAGGAAGATCACGGGAGCCTCGCCCTTCCCAGACGTGGGAATCTTCGAGATGGTGCTCCTTCTGCTGAGCACGCAGGAGGGGCATGGGAGCCCCTGGCTTCTCCCTGGACCGTGTTCTCTTGGGCAAGAGGGGAGACGAGGCTGGTGGTCATTCTGGCGAGGTCAGCCCCGAGCACAGGGAGCCACTGGCTGTTGAAGACAAAGGGAAGGGGACCACCTCCCTTCCATTCTTTTTCTTGATCAGAAACCCCATTCTGGTGGGATTTGAACCTGCTTACAGACACTCCACACCTCTCCTGGGAGCCTGGCCTGGGTCCCTGCTGCTTATTTCTGATGGAATGAAGATGACTCACAATTCCCCATCCCCCAGGCCAGGCAATGGGCTGACGTGCACGCGGAAGACAAAGCCAGGTAGTCAGGTGCTCTGACTCCAGACCTCGGCGGGGAGGGGTCGGGGAGGGGGTGTCAGGCATTGTGTCACTTGCAGCAAGGAGGGACATAGAAGTCACCGTGGCCAAGGAGAGTGGCCATCTGCTGCCCCGGGCCCCTCCCAAAATGGCAGTGTAATTACGGACTTGCTGAGGCTTTGTATGCTTCTCGTTCTCAGTTTCCGGTAAATATTAATGGGTTGCTTTTTATTCATTTAGCTTATGTTTTTGAAAGATGGCCTCAAACAAAAAGATCATATCTGTATGTTGTGCTTTAATTTATTTTCACCTTTTTTTCTCCTTTGGAGACCCCTGGTGTATCATCACTTTGTTTACCACAAATTAAACCGGGGCTGATTGTTTACCCGACTGTGGGCCCCTGTGCATTGCTCCCACTCTCCGTTTTTAAATAATCACAACCTGGGATTCATTTGCAAGAGGCCCTAATCTGCATGAGAATTATACAATTAACTTTTGATTAACCACCTAGTTCTTTCGGAAACCACCATGTGTAGGGTACTCTGCATTTAAATAATTTTCCTTAAATTGGGAGCAGGCCTTTCATTAAGCTAGTGGGTTAGACTAAAACAACAACATTTGGTGATAATCAGGGTCAAAACAATAGGCAAGCCGGCAAGGCTAGAATGTCATCTTTAAATATAACAGTCAAGATAAAGGCCCCCAGATTGGGCCTTATCAAAACACAAAAAAATCAAAGGACTCTCTTGTCTGTGGCAAAACGCGGAGGCCCCAGCGATGTGGGCGGCCATTGTCTGGAGGGGGAACGCGGCCACATTTGCATGCAGGGGCCCGCGATGTCAAGTACACATTACATCACGTAGCGGGCTTATCTCCACGTCTGACAATAATTATCAGGAAGAATATACTCAGAATGACTTTTTTTGTGATTTTTTATGCCTCCCCAACACAAGGAAGGGGAGATAACAGCATTAGGAGAAAGGAGGGAGTCTCGGAAGGCTCTCCCCGGAGCTGGTTCTTCGATTAAATTCGCTGTGCCACTCCGGTGCTGGCGAGCCACTGGGAAGAAAGCCTGCGAGCCTTTTCTGTGGGATGATAATAGACCTGAACACAGCCCTCACCGTGAGATAAGATCCATTGTCGAGACAAACAAAGGGAGTTGTATTCAACAGCCCTGCAAGAATATCTATGAGCAAAGTTTGAAACCCTCGTCCGCCTCCTCTCCTTGCCTGTACCTTGCACCTGGCTCTGCAAGACAGACATTTGCGGGGCGCGGGAGTCTCGGGCCTCAGGAGCCCGGGAAAGCCAGGTCACTGTCTTGAGGTCACTGAGGTTGAGCGAGGACTGTCTGAGGTCAAGGTCATGCCTTTCCTCCCGGGGGCTCCACTCTGCTCCCTTTTGCTTCTTTCTTCAAGTCCAGCAGAAAATTCGGAGTCCAGTCTCAGATACTGAGAGCCCCAGGAGACCTAGTGGAGGGTCGAATTCCCAAGGTGTGGTTCAGTCCTTCTGCCTTTGGTCCCACGTGGTCTTGCCAGCACCGCCCCCCCCCCTTCCCCCGAGCTGGCAGCGTCCTGGGGAATTTATTCACTCCTAGAAGAACCTTTCTGCTTCCTTCTCCTTCAGGGGCATGGTAAGCACCCAGCGTCGAGCCTCTGAACCCGGGTGCAAATGTCCCCGACAAAAACAAAGGTCACAGCTTCAAATTAGCTGCTTTCCCAAAGCCATCTGCGCGCACAGCTGATGAGAGCACAGCATTGATTTTATGTCTGATTCTCTGTATTTCTGGGCAGTATCCTAGGGGGTCAGCGGGTACTTGGTATAGTGTTGGTTACGCCAGCCTCCGAGCAAGGACAACGCTGGGATATTGAGAGGGAATTTTCTGTTTGATTTAGATCCGAATACCAGTTGCGAGCAAGGGGCTTACCAGGAGTCCGGATTGGGTCTGTGTGACTGTATTCAGCCTGCCCGGCCTTTCCCTCTGCCGACTTACACACTTCTTCCCTTTTCTTTCTGCGAGGGTCTGGGACGGGCTCTTCTGGCACGCTTTGCCTGGGGGCGCTTAGCTGCTATGGTGGGGCAGGGTGAGTGTCCCAGGCCGGGCCTGGCTGATGGTGGGACCCAAATGTGCAGGACAGGAGGCCACAGGTGAGTGGGCAGGACCTGTCCCCAGAGCAGCCGAGAAGAAATAGTCTGTGATTCTAAGTACGCTCAGTAGAGGTGCGGGGGGTGAGGGGGTCAGAAGGGGAAGGAGATGGTGGGGGACTCCGGGTCAGGAGGGAAGAAGCCAGGGCCTTGTCTTTCCACAAACCTGCCCTGTGGACTCATGGAAACCCTCTTTCCAAGCCTCAGTTTCTCCTTTGCAAGTCACAGGGCTTCTCAAAGCCCTGGTTGGCCTCAAATTCGCCGAGACGATGATTCGGGGGCTTGGGGGCTTCTGTGGCAACGGACTTGCCCTCCTGGTGCTTTTCTGGGGTAGGAGTTGGCAAAGGCAATGAAAACCTATGGTATAGCTTCCTCAGGTGGAAACCTGGTCCAAACCCTGTTTGCAAATGCGAGCAGCAAGCCAGCAAAGACGGAAGGGAGAGGGCACTCGACAGCCTGACCCCAGGGCAGCCAGTGCCTATGATATCCATGCCCTGGCCGGGGCCCAGGTATGACCCTCAAAACTGCCTACCTCTGCAGGTCTCAGGAGCAGGGAGGAACTTCCTTCCACTGCCAGCGATGGGGGACTCCCTGCAGCAGCCTCGAACTGGCCGGCCTAGGGGAGAAATGCACCCTGTGCTTGAATGCATTTTCCATCAGAGCTGGAGGTGCGTGAGCAGAGGACGTGTTGGGGGACCAGCAGGCTCAGTGTGGGCTTCTGCACAGCCTGCAGTGGGATTTTCAAAGACCTGCAGACGGTCATTCATTAGGAGGGACTCACCGAAGCCGCCTGCATCCGTGCCTCCTCCCACATAGAGCCCTCCTGCAGCAGGAACCTGTCCTCCCCAAGGGGGCCTTGACCCTGACCTGACTTCATGGCCAGTTGGGTGATTCAGAAGTCGCGTCTAACTGCTCAGGGCTCTATCCCTCCTGTGCAAAGATGGGGTACAGCTGGAGAAATATTTAGCCGTACTCTAAGAAAAAAAAAAAAATCAGGAAAGCAATGAAATTTGATTTGTAAAACATTTTTCCTCCGAGTGGCTGAAATTGTTTTATAATTCAGACATGCTCAAAACAAACTGCACATGTAATTTTGGATTCTTGGTGACTTGGACATCGGGGCTGACCTTCCCAGGAATTTTTCCTCCGTGATGAAGGTCAATCATTATTTTCAAGCCCTAGCCCATCACGTGGTCTGGTTTTGATGAACGTGGGGCCGAGCATATGTTATTGGGCGTGGGTTTTCTTTCACATTGTGATTGTTTTGAGCAGGAAAATACCAGGGCAGCTGGGGAAATGGATGCTACCCGGTGGGTTTGCTAATAAGCAGGATTGACCAAATGCAGCTGGTAAAGGCAAGATAGAACTGGCATTGACCTTCACAATTAGGGGACATGTTCCCGTGCACGTAGTGAGTGGGTGGAAACACTCACGGCAGAGGACGAGATAGAGGGATACCACACCTATAATTAAAATGGACTTTGCAGAAGGATCCTTTACTGGTATCCATCGTATAGAAAGTGAAAAACTACAGGAAGGGCAAATTGGGAGCTAGGAAGATTGCAGTAATAGAGCTTCCCAGCTAATTGATTAGCAATTATGGCTGGTAATATTGTTCATTTTAATTGTGTTTAATCTCTACTTTGGTAATAAAGATTATTGTTTTGGATTATGACTTTATCCTTCTATACTAATTACTAACTTGTGAAATTAAAGTGTATATTTTCACATCCTGAAAAAATTTGCACCATGCCCTCACATAAAAGCTTTCTTTTCTGAGCAGGCTAGTTGTTTGGGACTGTTGCCTCCTTAACGTCTGAGAAGGACTCAATTTTGGCAAACAAAATAAATGATATTTGTTTTATTTACTAAGATAAACAGGGGTTTTGTTTTTGTTTTTTGTTTTTTAAATAGTGTTTTTAAGGGGATGAAAGGAACCGAAGATCTTGCCAGAAGTAAATCTGGGATATGAGAGAACATAAGCAGAATTACGTGGAAAACCACTTTTTAATTTGGAAAGGGATTTCACGCCTTTCGGTGGTTCCTGTAGGTTCCGTCCGGCGGGTGTGCATAGCACGAACCCCCCAGGGCTTTTCACCTGCACCTTTTTGCTGTTCTGCCTTCAAATGCTGCCTGGATTCCTGTCTCTCAACACAGACATCCACCTGCCACATTTATTTTCTTGTGATTCAAGTTTTTATTTTCCACAAGCTTTCCGTACCCAGAGGCCCGTATTCACAGCTCCCGTTTTCTCCCCACCTTCCCATGCCAGCGTTGATCGAATCAGCTGCCTTCACGGCAGTCTCCAAGGACCAGTTCCCAGCGGTGACCTTATCCCAGGCATCCTGCAGGGTGTCTGCCTCCCTCTTGATAGCCTCCATCTGCCTGTCCCTGCCCCGGGTTGCAAGAGTTTAAAGTTCCTGAGACCCCCTTTGATCCCCTCCGTGCCCCACCCCACTCCCACGCAATTTCAGAGAGATGGGGTCCAAGGACGCCACATGCTCAAACCATCACCAACACTCAGGGGTAGTTTCCAGGCTTGGAAGGAAATAAAGGAATAAAGGAAACTTTATTTGTGTAGAGCAGGGGTCTGAAGACTTATTTTTCTGGTGGGCAGGGAGTGCGTTCTTTAGGTTTTGCAGGTGTCTGTGATCATGGCCCAGTGGGGCTGCTGCAAGCAGACGCCACTGAAGGAAATGTACCTGGTTGTGTTCCAATAAAGCTTTACAAAGACACACACCAGAATGGATTTGGCCTGTAGCCTGCAGTTCGCAGACCCTTGATGGAGATGCTTCCGTATGTAAGATAGTACACGTGTTTGATTAATCCAACATTATATTGGGAAAATTTCCCTTTGTCAATCACATTTATTGTTGAATGTGATGTTAATAGCTGTAGCATATTCCAGTCCAAACGTTTATTGTTGTTTTATTTTCAGAAAAATCATAGCCATTTATAATTTCATTAGTACTTTATGAGAAGTCTAGCCAATCACAGGTCCGCACTGAATCGTTTAAAAAAAAAATAAAGGTTTTACTAATTAGCCAGGAATATGAGATCTTACAGAATTCTAGCTGGTGTTTGTGCTAGTCTGGATCTGTCGCATTAATGGTATTGATTGTATCACCTGAGCGTGAATCGATATTCTCCCTCAGAGACACGATCCTTCCTAAATGTCTCCAGCGCTGACCTCCTCTCATGTCCTGTTTCCTCCGCATCCAGCCTGGGGACCCTGTGCCCTGTTGCTCGTTTTCCTTGTGTTTCTTAGAAATGCCTGCAAAATGGTTATCACGCAGCCCCGGGAACAGTGAAGATGTAGCTAGACCAGCACCGTTTAAAACAGGCTAAGTAGGTTTCAGCGGCTTGTATTTGTTTGTTTGTTTGTTTTTTAAACAAAAGCAATGGAATCTTTGCAGTCACCTCTGCCCTGGAGGGTCTCAGATCCCTTCCTCTTTGTGACAAACTGCTTGAATGAAAGGCTTTAAAATGGTGCCCGGAGGTTAAGCTGGCACGGATGTCGGAGCTACAGGCAGGAAAGCAGCCTGCTCTGCCCCAAGCCTCTGTCTGACCGCGGAATTAAAAATGAATCACATTCCTAATAAATGTAATCCCGTGAATTCTCTGAATGAATAGCACTGAGAGCAGGCGCTGGCATGAACCTGCGCTGTGGGGAGAGCTCTGCCCACTGCGCCTGCAGCCAAGCCTCCCTGCCTCCCCTGGAACAGGCGTGAGTGGGAAGTACTTGTGCAGATGATGCCCTTGGAAAGCCCTGCGCCTCCTTTTTGTTGGGGGCAATTTGCATTTTTTAGATAGTGTCTAAGTGCACCACATCCAAAGCCCACACCCGCTTGGGAGACATCATCCGGGGGCATGGCGTGACCACGGGCTCTCGCGCTAAGGGCCCTAGGCGAAGGGCAGTGGTTACTCGTGGCCTCTCCAAATACCGTGGTCAGGGACTCACTCCTGTTTGAGACAATCCTTTGATTTATTTTTCTCAGCACTCGTGCCAGAACCAACTGTATTACAGGCTGTCTAATTGAGACTTGGCAGCAGACAGCCGGGATCAAAGGCAGCCCAAGCGCCGATCTCGGATCCCAGGCCAGTGGGCACTTAGCGCGTCTCGGAAGCAAAGCGCGCCGACCGCTTTCCAGCAGCGCGTGCCAGCGCCGCGGCCTCAGCATCCCACTGGCTGATCCATGGGCTGCTCTGCCATCGGTTCCAGAAGGAGCCACTTGTGAGCTATTAAAGACAGCAATGAAGTGCCGTGGTGACAGTGGTGATTCAGGGAAAGATGGAGGAACCATCCGGGAAGGCGGTCTCCTCCTTTCTGCCCAGGGGAGTCTGTGCGCCGGAGCGCAGAGGGGGCCGGGTCGTCCCCGCGGGGCAGCCGGCATGGCGGGGCTGGAAAGCTCCTTCGGGGAAAAGCACACGAAAGAACATTTGATAGGTTCACAAATAGACTTGCAGCATGTTCTCAGATGTTTCCTAATCCAATAACCCTATTTTCAAGGAATGATGAAAAGGAGGACCCGTTCCCTGTTGAAGGATAAGAACACAGGTTTGGGATATATGCGCATGCTCTGAAAGCTGAGGTATGGATTTTACCCAAAATGAGCACAGATCAGCTGCTTTCTTAAAAAAGGAAAAGAAAAAGAAAAGGACAGGGCCTTCCTCAGATTCCTGTGCTTAGGGGAAGAGTTGAGAAAACCAAAGCAATCTGGACAAAGACGAACTTGAGGACCCACACTTGGGGATTTCACCACTTCCTGCAAGTTTTGGTAACTGAGACCTCACAATATTGTCGCCCAGCCTACGAACATGGCATCGCTCCCCATGTATTTAGATCTTTAAAAAATGACTTTCAGAAATATTTGCTATAGTTTCAAATTAATAGGCCTGCCCAGGGTTAGGTTTACAGGACAATCGTGTCGGAAGCTCAGAGTGGCCATCGGGCAGCCCTACCCGCTCTGTAGGGCTTCTCCCAGCTTTAACCCCTTGCATTCCTGTGATAGATTTGTTGGAGTCAATGAGCCAGAATCAAGACATTTTCATTAATTGAAGCCTAGAACCTGCATTAGGAGTTAACCTTTGTGTTGTACGTTCTGTGGGTTTTGACAAACGTGTAACATCATGTGTCCACCGGTACAATATGTACAGAATGATTTCACACCCTGGAACCCCCGGGGCTCTCCCTGTTCATTCATCCCTCCCATCCCCCAGCCCCTGGCAGCCACTCACCTTTTTACTGTCTCTGTAATTTTGCCTTTTCCGGAATATCAAGTAGTTGGAATCATACAATCATATGATATGTAGGCTTCTCAGATGGGCTTCTTCCACTTACCGTCATGTTTTTAAGACTTCATCACATCTTTTCATGGCTTCAAAGCTCCTTCTGTCTCATCACAATAAAATTCACTGTCTGGATGGGCCACCGTTTGTCCATTTACCTACGGAAGGGCATCATGGTTGCTTCTAATTTTTGGCAATTATGAATAAAGTGGCCAAAACATTCATGCACAGATTTTTGTGTGGACTTAAATTTTCACTTGGGTAAATACCAACGAGCAGGATGGTTGGATTGTATGGTAAACCTGTGTTTAGCTTTGTAGTAACTTGCCGAAACTTCTTTCAAATCGGCTGCACCATTTTGTGTTCTCACCAACCATGAACGAGAGTTCCTGTTGCTCCATTATCTTCGCCAGCATTTGGTGGTATCAGCATTTTGGGTTTTATCTCATAGGTTTATAGTGATACCTCATTGTTGGCTTAACTTACAATTCTCAGGGGTATATGATGTCGGGCATATTTTAATATACTTATTTGCCATCTCTATGTCATCTTTGGTGAGGTCTATGGTCAGATCTCTTGCTCCTTTTTTAATTGGGTTGTCTGTTTTTTTAATTGTTGACTTTTGAGATTCTTTGTATTTTATAGATATAAATCCTTATAATATATATGTGTTCTGCCAATATTTTCTCCAGGTTGATGGCTCGGCTTTTCATTCTCTTAATAGTGTCTTTTGCAGAAATGTTGATTTTAATGAAGACTAACTTACCCATTTTTTTCTTACAAAGGCTTCACCTTTGCTGTTGTCTTGAAAGGTCATTATGGATCCAAGGTCACCTAGATTTTCTCTGAGGTTATTTCTAGAAGTCTTACAGATTTGTGTTTTAACGTTTAGGTGTATGCTCCCTTTTGAATTAATTTTTGTAAAAGATATGAGGCCTGTGTCGAGATTGGTATTTTTATTATATGCGGATGCCCAGCAGTTCCAGCACTGTTTCTTGAAAAGACTGTCTTTCCTCTGTTGAATTTCCTTTGCTTCTGCGTGGCCCAGCAGTTCCAGCACTGTTTCTTGAAAAGACTGTCTTTCCTCTGTTGAATTTCCTTTGCTTCTGCGTGGAAGGAAGACCAGTCACATATATTTGTATGGTGGGTCTCTTTCTGGGGTCTGTATTCTGTTCCACTGGTCTATTTATCTGTTCTTTCACCACTACCACACTGGTTTTGTAGTTTTAACTTGATTTTTAGAAGTTTTTATTTTAATTCATGTTAGTTAACATACAGTGTTGTCTTGGTTTCAGTGTACAGAATATTAATTTAACATTTCCGTACATCGCCCAGTGCTCATCTCAAGTGCACTCCTTAATCCCCATCAACTCTATCACCCATCTACCTCCTTCCCTCTGGTCACCATCAGTGTGCTCTCTGTAGTTGAGAGTTGGCTTCTTGCTTTGATTCTCTCTCTTTCATTTTTCCCTTTACCTGTTTGTTTCTCAGGTTCCCTATATGAGTGAAATCATACAGTAGTTATCTTTCTCTGACTTATTTCACTTGAAAAATACCCTCTAGCTCCACTGATGTCATCGCAAATGGCAGGATTTCATTCTTTTAATGGCTGAGTAATATTGCATTGTGTGTATATCGTACCTTCTGTACATACACTTCACATCTTTATCCATTCATGGGGACTTGCGTGGCTTCCATTGTACATGATTGTAAGTGATGCTGTTATAAACACAGGGGTGCATGTATCTCTCTGAATTCGTGTTTTTATATTCTTTGGGTAAATACCCAGTGACGGAATTATTGGATCATAGGGTAATTCTATTTTTCACTTTTTGAGGAACCTCCACACTGTCTTCCACAGAGGCTGCCCCAGTCTGCATGCCCACCAACAGTGCACCAGGGTCCCTTTCTCTCATCATCCTCGCCGACACCTTTTGTTTCTTGTATTTTTGATTTTAGCCCTTCTGACGGGTGTAAGGTGACATCTCACTGTAGTTTCAATTTACATTTCCCTGATGGTAAGTGAAGATGAGCATCTTTTCCTGTGTCTGTTGGCCATCTGCATGTCTTTGGAGAAATGTCTGTTCATGTCTTCTGTGCATTTTAACTGGGTTATTTGTTGTTTGGGTGTTCTGTTTTGTAAGTTATTTTTATATATTTTGGATACTAGCCTTTTATCAGATACATCATTTGCAAATATCTTCTTCTATTCTGTAGGTTGCTTTTCCGTTTTATTGGTTGGTCTCTCTGCTTTGCAGAAGCTTTTCATTTTAATGTAGTCTCAGTAGCTTATTTTTGTTTTTGTTTCCTTTACCTCAGAAACATATCCAGAAAAATGTTGCTGTGGCTAATGCCAAAGAAGTTACTGCCTGTGTTCTCTTCCAGAATTTTCATGGGTTCAAGTTTCACATTTAGGTCTTTAATCCATTTTGAATTTATTTTTGTGTATGATGTATGTAAGTCGTCCAGTTTCATTCTTTTGCATGTTGCTGTCTAGATGTCCCAGCACCATTGGTGAAAGAGATTGCCTTTATCCCATTGGGTATTCTTTGTCGAAGATTAATTAACCATATAATTGAATACCACACTGTTTTGATTACTGTAGCTTTATACTAAGTCTTGAATTGGGTAGTATCAGTCCTCTGACTATTCTTCTTTAATTCTGGGTCTTCTGTTTTCTCATGTAAACTCCGGAAGTACTTTGTTCATATCAACAGAATAACTTGTGGGTGTTTTGAAGGGAATTGCACTGAAACTATAGGTCGAATTGGGTAGACTAACATCCTCACAATATTGATGCTTCTTATCCAGCACAGAGAATATCTCTCCATGTATTTAGATCTTCTTTGATTTCTTTCATTATAATATTGTGGTTTTCATCATATAGATCTTGTACATTTTTGTTATATCTAAGTATTTAATTCTGTTTTGCTGCTTACGTAAATGGTGTTGTATTTTTAATTTTTAATTTTTTTTTGGTAAATAATTTGAAGAGAGAAAGAGAGCAGAGAAAGGGAGCAGAGGGAGAGAGAGAATCCTGAGGCAGACTCCCCCTGAGCTTGGAGCCCAAGTCGGGGTTCGATCCCAGGACCCCAAGATCATGAGATCATGACCTGGGTCAAAATCAAGAGTTGGCCATTTCACCAACTGAGCCACCCAGGTATCCCTTTAATTTCAAATTCTAATTGTTCATTGCTGGTATATAGGAACATATTTGACTTTCATATATTAATCATATATCATACCACCTTACACGTATATAAACATCTTAGTTCTAGGAGGGTTTCTTTTTTTTTTTTGTCAGTCCTTTAGGATTTTCTACACAGACAATTGTGTCGTCTTTGAACAAAGACTGTTGCGTCTCTTCCTTCCCAGTCGAAATAACTTCTTTAGTTAAAACTTCGCACACAATGTTGAAAGGGAATGTTGAGAGGGGACCTCCTTGCTTTGTTCCCGGATCTTGGGGGAAACCATTTAGTTTGTCGTCATTGAATGGTTTGCACTAAATCTATAGATCTCTTTGGGGAATATGGCAATCATAACCACGCCGAGACTTTCAGTCAAAAGGCAGTGACATTTCTCTCCATTTATTTAGGTAGTCTTTCTTTCATCAGTGTTTTATAGTTCTTAGCATGTAGGTCTTCCATTACTTTGGTTAAATTTATGGTTCGGTTTTGTATTCTTTTTGATGCTTTTGTGAATAGAGTCACTTCATTAATTTTACTTTTGGAATTTTTTTGTTGATATGAAGAAGTCCCATTGATTTCTGTATTTGTTCATTGGTTTTCTAGTTTTCCCCATGGATTCTGTAGGATTTTCTATCTACAGATTAGGCTATCTGTGAAGGAAGACAGTTTTACTTCTTCCTTTTCAGTCTGGACAATTTCTATGTCTTTTTCTTGCTTTACTGTACTGGCTAGAAGTAGGACAATACTGAGTAGAAGTGGTGAGAGGTACAGCCTTGTTTTTTTCACAGATTTAAGGAGGAAAGCAGCCCATCTCTCATCATTAAGGGTGATGTTTGCTGTAGGTTTTTTTTTTTAATGTTCTTTATCAGTTTGAGGAAGTTCCTGTCTATTCTTAAGAGTTTCCAACATGAATTGGCATGCTTTCTTTGGCTTTTGCACGTGGGGGTAAGTCACTTTGCCATCAGAAGATAAGGAGGGCAGAAACTAGAACTTGAGAGAGGATGTCGGAGGCCCGGGAGCAAGTCAACCCAAAGTCCTACCTTATCTCTCAGCATCTAGCTGTGCTCAGCCTCCAGCTGGTATCTCTATCATCAAAGGCTTGTTGACCTGGTTTTCTGTTACATTTAACAAGAAACCTTCTCACTGACACACTGCCTCCTCCAAGCAGTCTTCCTGATCCACCAGCCAAAGGCGCTAGGTTCTCTCTGACTTTCCATAGCTCTTTGCAGCTCTTTTTTGTGCATTTTTTGGATGCTGTGTCTGACCCTTTGTGTCTCCCCTGCCAGTTTCTTTGGGCAGATGTTTTGCTGCCTCCAAGTCTGCCTCTCTCATAGTTCTTGGTGCTGTGTTTGCAAAGAGTAGCTGCTCAGCTCTTTAAGGAACTAAAGAAAGATGCTTGCGTGCTTTCTACTGGAATGGACTGTATACTCTAATTCTTTTCCAGGAAGGCTTATACTTAGGTATATAATCCTTTGTGAGTTAATTTTTGTGTTAGGTATGAAGTCTGTGTCTAGGTTAGTAAGAGGAAAGAGAGCGAGACACGGCCAGGTTTTTGTTTTTGTTTTTGTTTTTTCTCCCGAGTCTTGGAGCAGTTTGTACAATGAAGCCATAGAGACCTTGCTGGTTGGAGTGAGATGGGTGCCCAGAAGCTTCCTTCCTTGGGAAAGACCTTTCCTTCTCTTCCTTCCCATTCTCCAGCTCTGTGCTCTCTGGAACCGCTTTGAGAACTGTGGACCCTGTTTTACTGATAAGGCTACTGATATCACCAGGCTTGTCGGATTTCATGCAAGACCAGGACTAGAACCCATGTATCCTGAATCCCAGGCCACTGCTCGTTTGTGCCTAGAAATGAACCCCTGGTTGCTGTGACACCATCATAAGGCCATGGCCCTGCTGGTGTCAGTCTTCGTCACTGATGGCACCAAAGGTAAGAAATGTGGGACCCTCAGGGTTGATTTCGTATGACCCTTTGATTTAGTAGTTAAGCGTGTGGATGCCGTCAAGGCTGACGTGGTTTTGGAGGCTGTGCTCACGGGGTGGGAGAGTCTTCTTCTCAGTCAGGTTAGTGACGTTGGCTGGCTTTGGGAAATCAGATCCTCCCTGGACGTAGAGAACAGCCTGGGAAAGATCCTATTCATTTTGCAGACATAAGGGAGCCAGTTGGCTGTGTCGTGTAGACACTGAAAGGATTTCTGGAAAGCAGGAGTTCGCACTTCATGCCCCACCCTGCCGGCGGCCTGCGTCGTCGCTGCTTGGCCTCTTGGGTGGGATCATCTTTCTGGACTCCACATCTCAAAAACTTCCTGAACATGTGTTCCTGAACATCCAGCAGAAATGCCTTCCTCTTCTGACCCAGAAGCTTGCAGGAGACGTGTCACCACCACCGGCAGCCGCTCTCCCGTTAATGGAATCGTTTCCCCCAAGACAGTGATGTTCCCTAAGCTCCCACCGTCTTCTCCGAGAGTTTACAGCTGGGGGCCTTCTGGGAGAGCTTGGGCGCATTCGTGCTGAGAGGAGCAGCTGACTGCAGCCCTGGAGGTGAAGCGTGAATGGAAACCACTTTGGAAGATCTCATACATAGTAGGTGTTTAAAAATACTATTTGTGTAGGGGCGCCTGGGTGGCTCAGTGGGTTAAGCCTCTGCCTTTGGCTCAGGTCATGATGTCAGGGTCGTGGGATCGAGCCCCGCATCGGGCTTTCTGCTCGGCGGAGAGCCTGCTTCCTCCTCTCTCAGCCTGTCTCTCTGCCTGCTTGTGATCTCTCTCTGTCAAATAAATAAATAAAATCTTAAAAAAAATACTGTTTGTGGGGAGGGCATGTGAGCCGCACTGTCCAGCTAGGCTGCAGTCACATCCAAGAAATGGTCTATGCTCTCTTTTGTCTAATTTTTTTTTTTAATCATACCAGGAAGCACAGAATTCACATGCCAGGCTTTCAATGTTCCTTGCATTCTGAGCGGACTTGAGTGTTCTATTTTAGCTGTCTGTTCTTACACAGCACACCCCAGGCGCCCGGCTAGCTCAGTCGGTAGAGCATGAGACTCTTACACAGCACACCCCTTCATAACTTAGCGACTTACAACAACTGGTTCATTTTCTGTCATGTTCTCTTGCCTTGGCTGGTTCTCCTGCTGGTCTCACTTTGGATCTCTCCTGCAGGTCCCAAGTGGGACGCGGGCTTGGCCGGACCTTCCTTGCTCTTCCTGGAGGTTTGAACGTCCTCTTTTCATTTGGCCCTTTGTGCGCTCTCTCTTTGTGGTCTCAACAACAGAATAGCTAGCTGGGTGTCTTCACACGGCAGCTCAGGGCTCCAAGAGGGCTGCAGGAGGACCCCGTTGTCGAAGTGTTTATCAAGCCCCTGCTCACGTGGCTCTTGCTGATGTCCTATTGGCCAAAGCCACTCACATGGCCAAGCCCAGAGTCCATGGGAGAGGAGGCTATAAAATGGCACAAATACTGTAGGCATCTTTCCCTGGGAACCACCAATGTAACCGTCCACCAGGGGCAGGGGAGGCCGGCCTTTGCAGGCAGTGAGGGGGATAGCATCACACGGTGCAGCTCTAGTTGAGGGTGAACAGACAGGGAGAGAGGCTATAGATGAGGCGGGAAGGGGGTTGTAACCAGACCGAGAATGCCTTTTGGTACCATGCTGAAGAGCTTTGTTGTTATCCCACACAGTTAGGTCTGGGAAGCAGCAGAGGTCTCCAGGCAGAGACGTGTAACCCAGGCACGTGGTACAGGTTAGCTCAGGGGCTGTGGGTAGGGGGTGTTTTCTGGGGGCCAGTGAGATGATCTGACAAAAAAAATGATCCTGGAGAGAAATGACAAATGCCCGGGGTAGGGAAGTTATGTCAATGGGAGGGGGTGGATGGTGCAGGGGAAAACTGGAGAGAGAACATACGGGGCACAGAGCTGATGGGCTGCAGGGAGGCAGGGAGGAGAGTGACCACTTGTAGTGCGTACGTCCGCAGTGCGTGCGTCCACAGTCCCGGGCTTGGGACACAACAAGTCTGCTCGACGGATGGCCCTACAGCCTGATAAGTTTGGGTTGCTTTCTTTTCCTTTTAAAGATTTTATTTATTTATTTTAGAGAGAGGGCAGGAGCCCAGCAGGAGCCAGGGAAGCAACACAGGAAGAGGGAGAGGCAGACGGTGTACTAAGTGCAGAGTCCAACATGGGGCTCAATCCTACAACCCTGAGATCATGACCTGAGCTGAAATCAAGAGTCCAGTGCTTCACCGACCGAGCCACTGGGGCACCTTGTTTTTTTTTTTTCCTTTTTTTCTTTCTTATTAGACAACAGTATTTTAATCAGAAGTCTTGGGTATGATGTAATGTAGATGTGAAAGTGAGAAAATAATTTGTAGATAATAAAAATATGAGGGCTTGATGAGAAGATTTACTAAGAATTTTGAAATTGGTCTGGAAGTTGGAAGAGGCCAAACTGAAAATTGTTAACAGCAGCCCACCCAGCGTCCTACACGTCCAGTCCCTGGGGACCATCAGGCGTCATCTGGGGTGATGGAGACCAGCCTCGCCCCGGCTTCTCCTGGAAGGGGAGCCGCAGGAGCAGCCAGGGGTTGTTCAAGTTGATGTGCACGGGGCTTCCTGGGAGGGCTCCTGGGGCCAGGGGGCGTGGCTGGGGCTGTGGGGCTCCGCCTCCAGAGCTGCCCGCAGGGCCTGGCTGGAGACAAGGGCTGACAGATTTGGTGTCTTCCTTTTGGCTATCACCATGCTCATTGATGAGGCTGGGGGGAGCCTCTGGTTTCAGACCTGGGCCCTAGGGAGACTCTGGTTTCACCCTTTGTTCTGCCTGCCACGAAGGCAGGCCTGCCTGGCTCAGCAGAGGTCGGGGGGCAAGGGCTCAGATTACTTCCATTCCTCCAGCGACTCGGAGAGGTCTTGGGAAAGGGACAGAAAACCTGCCTGTCGCCCCTGACGGCCAGCTGAGCTCACACACTGGTTGTGAAGTTGTGTCATTGTTCATGGAGCTATTCTATTGGTTCTTTGCCACGTTCGCGCAGAGGCCGGGAAGAGGTTTCCTGGCGCAGTGCGACCCGGGCCTTCCTGCATGCGGCGGCGAAGGTCGGTTTAGAGGCTTGGAAAATGGACTTCGGGTAAAGACATTTCCGACCACGTGCAAATGGAGCTGAGGTTGAATTGGACGAAAGGGAGGCCGTCAGGAGGGCTCCGGAGGAGGATAGCCTCCCAGGGAGGGAGCAATGCCACGGGCCTGCCCCTGCTGGCCCCGCCAGGCCTTTCTGGAATGAGCCGCCCCTTCTCGCCCAGTAAACCGAGGCCTCAGCCCGTCCCAATCAATTTGCTAGAAACACCAACTTGTCCTTTGATCTTACCGTTCCAGGGCCAAGTTGCTATGATCCGAGGGACATTTTCTATGCTTTGGAAAATCTCATTTATCATTCTAAAACTTACCGTTAAGCCGTTAACCCCAAAATGTGGCAACATGAAGTGATCGAAAACTTGGATGGCCGATGCTTCCTGAGTGCTTACAGGCGGGGACTTTTCCGAGAACCTTACCCCCAGAGCTCGCTGACCCGTCACGTACCCTGACCAGGCAGGTGACAGGTGGAGAAAGGAGGCGCAGAGAGTTTAGGTGAATTTCCCGCATGGATGAAGCGAGGAGGAAGCTCACATCGAACCGGGGAATCAGAATAAAGCCCAAGGTTTTCTTCAAAAAGATTCTCTTCCCGGTCGCCCTGCCGTTCTCCCAGCCCAGCTGAAAGTCTGTTGGTTTGCTTTGGTTAGTGGAGTCCAGCGGCCAAAGGACAGGCCCACACATCCTGGACACACACTTAGCTCTGCTCGAGGATACAAACTGACTGCAAAACAGGCTCCCACGGTTTAAGACGTTCTGGAATCACAGCCTCGGATCATCACTTGCAGCATTTCCGGACAGTAACTTGACCCCTTTCCATGCTGACTCGGGTTCACCTGGATGTCCAGCCTCAGGAATGGGCTCTGTGGTCTCTAGCTGCACCTTGGCCTGCTGTCTGTCTCCGCTGTGTGCAGCGAGGCCCTCTGGTGCTCCCAGTTCCCCTCCTCAGCCAGTACCTTCCCCAAAGCTCCCCCTGACCCCACACTGGGCCCTGGGCTAACCCCAGACTCAGCTCCCGGAACCAAGGGAAATATTTCCTGGTTCCAGAGAGGCCGGGCAGGATCAGGACCCTCTGGGATGCTTCTTCTTGGGTGGAGGGGAGGGTCCTGGTCAGGTTCTTCCACCTGCTCTCAGTCCAGGGTCTCTCTGGCTGGAAGGGCAGGTGGCGTGAACAGAGCACGGTGCACCTTTCCAGCTGGTGTCCGCTCAGCACACACAGGTGTGTGCAGAAGGAAGGCGGGGCTGGCCGCGAGGTCTGTCCCTGCAGACCCTCCATTTCCCACCTGAGGATTCAAACCCGTGGCTCAGGCCCTTCCATTGGGAATGTCCTTGGGTTCTAGGAAACACACCAGACTATATAAATTCTCCACATTTTTCTTTTAAATGCTGTAAGAAATCCATGTTCATTGTAGAAATTGGAAAATACAGATCATGTAAAAAATGAAAACAAATTAAAACCAACTCTAATCCTACTGTAACCCTTACAACTGTTTTGGCATACGTTGTTCTAGACTGTGTGTGTGTGTGAGTGTGTGTGTGTGTACACAGAATAAAATGGGATTATGCTACCATATATAGTATCTTGTAACCTGTTTTTGTTTAACAGTAAACCTCAAACATCTTTCAGTGTTGATTTGTTTTGTTTTGCCCTTTTTTTTTCTCTTTTTTAAACGAACACAGGTCATTGGGGAAGACTAGAGATTAAGGGGGAAATTGTCAGATACATACAGACAGATTGAACTAAATCAGCTGAACACAATTTAACTTAGATCCTATGGTATGAGGAATACTCAGATGTATTTCCCATCCTCTCGGAGAGTTAGGGGAGATAAGAGAGACACACAAAATTACATGGCCCAGCACCCCACGATCGGATACAAACCTATTGTTGGGAAATATCTGGAGGCCTTCCCAGCAGAGGTGTCCTTTTTGCCTCACTAGGTAAACATTTGCATTTTCTATTGTGGGAGCCAGCAGGCAGGGAGCAAAGAGCCCTGACCTTGAAGCAGATGTGTGGCTGGATGCCAGGTTACCCTTTGTCATGTTCTGGCTGTGTGACTTTGGGAAGATTAACAAGCTCTCTGAGCCCCGAGTTCTTCTCTTCCAGATGTGGATAACTACAGACTTCATGAGGTAGTTGTGAGGTTTAGATAAAATTACTGACACCTACATACGTTGTATTGTGTGGATATCCCCGCAGCACCTGGCGTGTCCTAAATGCTCAATAAATGGTATTATTATCTGCATTTGATAAGATAAATACTCATATCTGAATCCGAGGTAAAATGGGCAGAAAATACAGGTGCTTTTAAGAAATTAGGAATTTTAAAAAAAAGTAAGTGCTTTCACTGGCTTCCAGAATATGTTTGCAATAAATCCAAGTAACTCTTGGGACAATTTTCTGGGATACAAAGAAAACATATATCTGGTATCCACTTCTCAGTTTGATTGTAAATTTTGGAAAATATTGAGTCCGTGGCTGACCTTATAGGTAATGGGCTAGTCCTGTAATATCAGGAATATTCCCATTTTACTCTGAAATGCTGCTTTACTGCTTTTACTCTGAAATGACTGTGCGTTCTGCTCTTTGTCTGAATAAGACTGTACTTACTGAAGAGAATGTCCCCATTGAAAATCTGGTGCAATTTACCTGATCACCACGCTACATCCCCGACTCAACAGATCAAGTTTCTCTTGGTACTTTCCTGGAAGGAACATTTGACCTATTTTGGAGAAGGATACATTTTATCAGGAACTCATTGGACTTTGAAATCAGGCCAATTTCCAATGAGTACTAAAAAAATTACAATATAGCATGTGTGTAAACATGGACTAGATAAAACCTTTGGGCTTTTAGTTGCTAATGCAATGACTTTTCTTGATGTCTGTCCAAGTGAGATGCTCTTTTTTAAAACCCCTACACACCGCGTGTGCACACACACACACACACAGACACACTCCTGGATGACATGATTCTAATTTCTCTTGCCACCCGAAAGTTATGGCCAAATTAAATTAATACATAAGAGACTTGTTTTGTTCAGCTCCTGCAGTAACTACTTCTGTTTCTTGAAAGGCCTTTCTTTTTACTGACTTCTTTACCTGAAAAGGTTTACCATGTTTCCGTGCAAGTGGTTGTCATGCTTTAGAAAAATCACAAGCAGCAAAAAGTCAGAATTGTCAGTTCAGAAGACACTGCCTGTTCCACTGGGTACAGCCGAGCAAGCAATGCTGGCAAACGATCTTTAGAAAAAAAACAGAGGATGGGAACGGCAGCAGAATGAAGATAAAAAGGATTGCCGGCTTTATTCTCACTGAAGGCTGGCAGCAGGAACTTGCAGGAGGGGGACGCCTATCAGATAGGTCATCTGTTGGGTAATGAAGAATGGAAGACAGGAGAGGGGCGGGAGGGGCAGGTGATGTGTGGCCTCGGAGGGGCCTCGGAGCCTGGGGAGGCCGGGGAAAGCACAGCCTTCGGGAGCCCACCACCTTTCGTTGAGTAGTGAAGCGGCTCGTGAGGCAGAGCCTTCGAGGGGAGGGACACCCGTTTATAAGGGGACGGGCAAACTTGGAAATCCGCCTCTCGTTTCTCCACAGTCTCATTTATCATGGATTCATTCCTATCTGTACAGGGCGCTTTATTAAAAATTACTAACATGTCAAAAATTCCCTAATCCCGTGGTATTTATACTACTTTTCTCCCGTCTTATTCTGTGTGTGTCAAGGGTGGTCTGCAGTTTTATGAAGAAGCAGCGAAATTGTGGTGATAGACAGTAACCCTTTTAAATGCATCTTTGTCAAGGAATTTCTGCCTCATGTTCTGCTCATAACATGCACTGTTCTACTTAAACAAAAAACAAAAAACAAACCCTCAGAAGATACATCCTCCACGAAGCTGATCTAGGAGGATCTCGTTGGAAATCCTGAGAGCATCCCTGGACTATGACAGCTTCGGGTTTCTAGAAGAAGCTTCAGTTGAGCATCTTTATTTTGTGAGAAGCCTTCAGCTGACTTGAGGACTGTTGGCCGGGCTGGCACAGTCGTGGGCACGGTGGGGCCTGGGGTGGCCCAGGGGAATCAGAGATCTTAAAACCGGGTTGTCTCTGCCTTCCAGAGGACAAAGCACCTGGCTCTTCTGTCCACTCTGGAGAATTCAGGATTCACCAAAGAAGCTTTGCAGCCAAATGCACGTTGGCAAAACCCCCTTCCCTGCCTCCCAACGAGGAACTGTTAAATCAGATTTTTCAAGAAACCCACTACGATTGACTGGGCTAGGCTGTGACTCCCAGGGGACCCCTGCCTCCCCTGGATGGCCTGCTGGAATCAATAATGACCATTTACGCTTAGTGAGAGAATGTTGGAGTCATCCTTCCTATGCTGACCGACTGGGGGGTGCGTCTCTCGGCCACACATGGCCAGTGGCCCGTGCCCCCACACCAGTCACCCGGAGAACCGCGGAGACAGGCGGCTGGACCCCGGGTCTGCCATTCATCACCGGCCTCGGTCTGGGCTGTGGCCGGTGCCTCGCGCACACGTATGCATCATTCATCATGCCCGCCCTCCTTCACAAACAATCTAAAGGAGGATGATTCTTTGCTCTCTGCTTCCTGACGTGCGGGCCTAGCCACAGGACCCAGCAGTAAATATCTATCTTAAACAAATTGCTGTCAGTGCCTAGTCACCAGGGGCGTTTAAGAGGGAATTAGGAATTAAGAATTTGTGGTGACGGATAATAAAAGATGGATGGCTTATTTGTGTGGCTTTGCAAATGTGTGCATTAAAACGGGGAAGAGAGGCTGGAATAAGACGACAATTATGCCTCCGAACAGGTCATACCCGAGCACCTGGCAATTAACTCACCACTGGGCTAAATCAGTGTGAGTGTCTCCGTGTGTATCTGCACCTATGTCAAACCCCCAGTGTGTGTTACGTGTGTACTTTTGTCGTACAATCCTGGGTGTAGAGTATTTTTGGATCTACACACACGCTTGTGCTTAGCATCATGTACACACCCGTGTCGCGCCCACGTTGGGAGAGGCCGAAACTGTAAATTTCAGTGGCGATGCTCGGCTTGTCTAATTGCCATGCAAACGTGGCCCGTGAAAAGTCTGCCTTTTATGGGCAGGGTTCCTGGTAGCTTTTGCATGAATCATTGAAATTCAAATAGAAAAAGTCTGTATGCCCACATTTTAGGATTTAATCTTTTTGGCAATCTGAAAGAAAAGAAAAAAAAAAAAAGTTAACCCGGGCTAAATAGCTTGGTTATCTGGCTCTATATATTTTATATGCCGTCGATACCCTGCAGTAAGAAGATTATGATGTTTAAAATCAGGCTTACGGATGTATTTTCCACTTTTTAAGCCAGAAAACCCTCCAAATTGTTAGGCCTAAATTACTTAATCTCCCTGCTTAGGCCAAAAGGTTAGCTCAGGATTTAAAAAGAAAAAAAGAAAAGAAAGAGAAAGTGAGTCGCCGTTTCCACATAAAGAGGTGCTGAGGAAGGTTTCAGAAAGCGATTGCCTGGTTTCTGCTGCTCACGGGGGAGAAAGGAAGAAACAGCACCGGGGTGGGGGGGCGATGGGGGCTGTGGGGGGTGGGCCAGGAGCACCTGGCCTGAGCGCCCTGTGCCCCCAGCGGGCCTGTCTGGGTCCAGTCAGAGGAGGTGCCCTGCACCCCCTTCTCCACCCAGAGAGAGACGGGCTGGGCAAGAGCCGCCCCGGGTCCTTCCCAGCGAGGGGCGCCAGCCCCCCCCCCAACCCCGCACTGTGGGCTCCAGGCCCTCCTGGGCCTCTTCTTGGTCCTGGCCCTGCCTCTCCGTCTCTGCTTGGTACCCAGTGCCGGGAGATTTACTCAACTCTCTGTGACAGCAACTTCCCCTTATTGTACTTGAAGTTTAACAGAAAGTCTTTGACGTTTGGACCAGAAGGGTAAGAGAAATGCGGAGATGTCAGTCCCGGAGAGGGCAGCTTGGAAAATCAGGGTCCAGGCAGCAGAGCCCCCCTCCCTGGGAACTCTGGGCTCGAGCCTGCTCTGGGGAAGGGTACGGGTGTCCCTGTGTCTAGACCCAGACAGATCCCCGTGGGCAGGGCCAGAGAGGTGCCTCAGGGAAGTCTGAGGGCTGCTGATCCCTGCAAGTCCTCCAGGAGGGTTCAGGGAGCACAAGCGTCTGCCGATGCCTGGTCCTGGGGCTTCTTGGTATTTCGGAGCAGGGATTTCAGAGTTGCCGTCTTCCGGGGGCGGGGGGGGGGGCAGACAGTCTCGTCCCAGATTCTCTCCACCTAAGTGGCTGGCACACCTGCAGAGAGAGGTACAGCCCCCCCCCCAGCTGTTGGTCACTGTCACCTGGAGGTGTCACCTGGTACAGGGAGAGTGCGTCCTTCTGGAACAATGAGGTTGGACTTAGGGGATTTCAACCCTAGTACGGTCTGTTTCTCTTTCGTGGGCTTTCAGCACGCCTCAGATCCCAGGGATGGGCTATGTCTGCTTTTCCGAGAAAACGGCGCAGGAGCCACGGGGGGGACGGCAGGGTCAAGCCTTTGTCTCAGGTGGCCCAGTGCTGGGGACCCTAAGTGTCTCTGCCAGAAACACAAGCACATCCTGCCTCACTTTCAGGCTCCCCCATGTCTTACGGGCTGCTTTGAAGGTTTCGTGGAGAATCCTTCCCTTCTGTGCACTGGAAGAGCTTGTTTCCTGCTTGGCCCCGTGTGCGTGGGGACGGTGGCTTCTGTTACTGCCCCAGGCCACCCCCGCCTTTGCCCCAGACCCTCGTTCCCCCTGTAGCTCAGACCCTCTGGGACCCGCTGTTCCCCACCATTGCTTCCGCACACGCCTGCTGTTCCCTTCCTGGACGTGCTCCTACACCCAGACACACACGCGTGCACACACTCGCACACACTCCCTCCTGCCGGCTGTCCTCCCGCTCCCGCTCTCTTCCTTTCCAAGCCGGCTTCCCTGCTCAGCGGTCTCGGGTGTCCGCCGCACCCTACCGCCCAGGCTGCGTCGGCCCACTCTGGTTTGGCTTCTGCTCCTGCTGTCCAGGCTGTCCCAGATCTCTGGCTGACGGGTCCCCTGGCTGCTGGCTCCCCACTCTTCCTTCACCTCTCATCCTGCCCTCTTGCTATCCCTCTCCCTCTGCTGCTCCTACTCAGGTCCTGGCCCACCTGCCTCCCTCCTGTCTCTCTGAGTTGGACTCCTGGGGTCAGTCCTGGGTCCCTCTCCTGTCACTGGACACCCTCTCCCTGGCAAAGTCCTTCCCTCCTGGGTCTCATGACCTCCCTTCCCAGCCACAGATGGCAGCGCCGAGTGCCCACGGACCACCCAGCCATGGAAGAGCTGCTGGACACGGCCTCTCTGCATGTCCAACGCTCATCCCCTCTCCCTGTGTCACCTCAGCTTGGGTGACATCGACCTTCCACAGCGATGGAGGCTTCAAGTCCAAGGTCAACCCTCTGGCAGATCTGGTGTTTGATGAGGCCTGCCTCCTGGGTCACAGACTGTCTTCTTGCTGCGCTCACGTGGCGGAAGGGCCAGCAGACACCCTGGGTCTCTCTCCTAAAGGAAGGATCCTAGTCACAAGGGCTCCACTTTATGATCTAATCACCTCCCAAACGACCCACCTCTAAATACCATGACATGGGGGGTTAGGACTGTGAGGGCCCATTTAGCCAGAGTGATTCCATCTTGGATTAAACAGTCATTTTGCTGTTTATGCAGTAAATCTTAAACGGACCCAGGCGACTTACTTAAAAGCAAGCCCGGGGAACCAGTCCCAGGTAGCAAAGTCCAAATACAAGGGCGGGTCAGGCCCGGTGGAGACATCCAATCAGTGGGGCACATACTGTCTCCCTAGCTACCAAGGAGTGTGGGTCCCACCTTTTGGGCACCAATTCTGACCAAGGGGATAGGCTCGTTCAAATATCTACTAGGGTAAATTGTAATTCAATTGGTCACGTATGTGTGACCTAGCAGGACTGTGCAGCTTTCTCTGTGTGTTACAATCCCATTGGCCACCTGTGTGTGGCCAGGCCCAACCACAGGGCCTTTGCCCGTAAAAGCTAGTCTGTAAGGCAGAGAGAGGTCGCCTCTTTGCAAGGGGTGGCGCCGGCCGGTCGGTTTGGTTCTCGTTGCTTGGCACGAAGTAAAGCTTTGCTTGACCTTCGCTTTGTATCAGTCTCGCTCCTTTAATCACGGACCCATTATTGGGGGACCTTTCAGGACTTCAACATATGACTTCTGGGGTGACATAAACATTCCGTCGGTCACACTCAGACCCAGAGAAGCCTGGAATGATGCCCGTGATGTCGGCAAGGGCAACATCGAAACACCCGCTCGGCCGGCTCTCGGCTCTCCCAGGAAATGCCGCCATGAGCCCGGCTGTCCAGGATTCTTCACTGGCTTCTCACCGGTTCCCCTCTACTTTCTCCTCCTCCGTCCCCAGCCCAGGCTGTGCCACTGTGGCCTCTTCCTCAGATTCTGGAAGCCCCGATACCAACAAGTGGCAGAGTGCCTGGCCAGCCGTCCCCTCCTTGCCCCTCCAGCCCCCTGTCTCCCCACCTGCAGATGCCAGTCAGATTCTTCTCTGGGGACTTCGGGCCTTTTCCTCAGCCCCGCCCGGAGAGGGCACCCTAAAGGTCTCAGACCAGCTTCGTGTCCCCAGATCAGCTTTCTGGGGTCCTCCTAGAGTGGACTGGTTATGCTTCCCACCAGTGCTCCAGAACCCCGACCCCACCAGCCACCACGGCCACCTTTGGTGCCCAGGCACGGTCAGAGCCTGGCTCACGGCAGGTTTGGACCAATAAGCCTGATTCCTGTCAAAATTCGTTCCCACCCAAATGCCTCTCAAGTTACCTGCCACATGTCATCCCTGCTGCCTTTTTCTTGGAAATCGTAGTTTTCACATGATAAAAAATGTCCGGGATAAAGTCAAAGCTTTGTGAAAGCAACTTTAAAAATGGACATTCTTCCTTAGAGGAAAAAAATGTGAAATAAGGCGATTTAGTATCTTCCTTGTGCATTTGGGTTCATTTTCTCTCATTCATGATCAGAGATCCAGACCTTGGTTCCTGACCCCACAAAGCATGGTCTTTCCAAAGCCCCGGGCAGCCCCTATCGACTGGCAGGCCCCTACTGTAAAAGAAGATACCTGTGTCCGAAGAGAAGTGTTTGACCATCATTAGCCCTGGCCTCCTCCTCCTCCTCGTCTAAGCACCGCGGCCCGTGGCCCGAGCACAGCAGATGCCCAGATGTGCCCAGTGAAACCTCACAACCACCCCGAGAAGTAGCTTTTGGTCCCGTATCACAGATAGGAAACTGAGGCTCAGGTGCCCCACTCTGCACGGGGGCAGGTAGCGGGGCTGATGGTCTCATCCTGGTGGGACCACTTTCATACTGCGGCCTTGACCAGACATGTCTCTCCCCCATATCTCTCGGGGCTCATGCTCAAGGCTGGTTTCTGAGAGGATGAGTCCTTTCTGTCGAGTCCAACTGCTTGTGGAGCGAGCCCTGCATCACGGGCAGGGATGAGGAGGCTGCTCTGGGTTTCAAGGCGCCCACTGGGCCGGGGAAGGCAGATGGGCAGCTCAGGGCAGGAGGTGGCTGGTCGGGCAGGGCTTTGTGGAGGGAGGGCTTGGGGTTTGTGGGCAGGTGGGGTGCGTGTTGCCGAGGTGGAATGGGGAGAGTTCCCCGGCCCCGGAGAAAGGTGGTGTTGGTGACTGACCACCCCCGGTAAGGCCTGGGTGTTAACGGTGAGATCCAGCCCCCCTGATCCATCTGTGGTTCCCTGGCGGTGAGTACCCCCGAGCCCCCCCATCCTGTACGTGGGAGCAGTCCTGGGTAAGGGTCTAGGGCGAGGGGCTTGCGGACCCGAGTACTTAGGCTTGCCCCGGGGGCTTGCTTAAATTGCAGAGTCCTGTCCCCGCCCCCTAAATGCACCCCTGGAGTTTCTGGTCTAGGAAGCCTGTGGTGCAGCCAGAAACCCACACTTGAATCAGCTTCCCGGGAGGCGGTGACGCAGGCGGTCCCCGGCCTCACGCTCAGGGTGGTCGTCTAGTGGCCGATCTGAGTTCCCGGGGCGCTGCTGAGCCATCCGCCCGCGGCCTTTTGGGGCTGGTGGGCTGCGTGCCCTCCATCAGGAATGAATCCCATTTTAGCAGCCTGAATGCCTGTTTGTGTTTTTCAAGTGCCCCTTTCCTCTTTCTACGGCCTGGGAGCGATGACACTATTTATTTTAATCTGTGTTACAGAATGATCATATTAAAGAATACTAATAAATGTGTATGTATAAATACTTTAATGAATCTTGTAAATGATATAAATAATGTTGTAGATGATAATAAGATTTTATGTCTGGGGTAAAGTGGGAGCCTGGGGAGCTGGAAAAAGCTGACTTTGCAGTCACTTGCCTTGGGAATGGCAGGTCCTGCCAAGGATGGGGGAAGGGAGGATAGGAACTGGGAAGAAAAGTGTGTGTTTGGGCTCTGGGCTACGGACAGTTCCCTCAGGTGGAGAGGGGTCCGGGATACTGGAAGCTCCTTCTTGCGGTGCTGTCCCTGCTGCCCACTCGGAGTGGGGCTGTGACTGCACCATATCCGCCTCTGTCCCCTCCCCCACCACTGGGGGGGCCAGCTGCAGCCCTGGGGCGGGGCCTTTGGAAGCCAGTGTCTGTGGATTGGGCCCTCCTCACTGCCCCCTGCCAGGGAGCCAAGCCTGGCTCTTTCTCCAGGGCTCAGAGTCCAGAAGTGCAGCCCCCATCACCGCCCCCTTGACCTGGGAAGGCTCCTCCGGCCCCCAGCAGCTCCTGGGTGGGGGCTCACGCCTTCGATTCGGCTCCTCGGGTCCCATGAAGCCCCGTGACAGGCACATCTGCACTCAGCATGCCTTTCTGCAGACCACTGAGTCATTAGCAGAGATGAGATGAGTCCCAGATGTTAAGGAACATGGCAGCGCTCCGTGGACTGCCTTTGGGACAAATAAACACGGGGACGTGTGCGCATCGATCGGGTACCAGAAGTTTGGCAAGTTGGCTCCCTTATGAAGGGGGAGGCTGGTGACATTTAGGGGGCTGGCGCATGGCAGTGAGGAGAAGGGAATGCGTGATTATCCGGAGTATCTCAAGGGTGATCGCTGACTTCTTGGAGGAAGGGAGTTGTAGTGACTTCAACGTTGCTGACAGTGGAGGGCTACCTCTGGCCCTCACTGTCCTGTGAGGGAAGTGTCTGCACTCTGCAGTGTGGGGCTTTGCCGTGCTCCTGGACTTCCGTGTGCAGGCGGGGTACAGGGTGGGCTCCGAGTCAGAGGTGACCCTGGGCTGGCTACGTGATGCCCTTGGCTTTGGTTCTCCTGTCTCTTGGACAGAGCAAGAGATCCGCCGATCTCAGGGGCCCGTGAGCACCGGGACGGGACCGTGGGGGGTGCTGTAGGAGCTCGAGTCCAGGAAGGGGGCGCTGCTGCAGCGTCCCTTCAATCCCTCTGGCTCACACGCCCTTGGTGTCCAGGGCACAGCTCTCTGAGCTGGATCTGAGAGCAGGATGTGGGCTCCTACAACGGGCATTTCCAAGAAAACATGGAAATACAAATGGTGTTTTATTCCTTAAGGCTGTTTATTTAAATAAACACTCCTAGAAAAGGCCCTGGGGCGCCTTGGTGCTCTGAGGTGAAGCGTCTGCCTTCAGTTCAGGTCAAGATCTCAGGGTCCTGGGATGGAGCCCCGAGTCGGGTTCCCTGCTCAGCAGGGAGCCTGCTTCTCCCTCTCCCTCTGCCACTCATCCCCGACTCATGCTCTCTCTCTCACTCTCAAATAAATCAAATAAGTAGATCTTAAAAAAAAAAAAAAGAAAGAAAATATAACTGCCCTTTGTGTCATACCAGATAATAAATGGCTTTGAGGAAAGTGATGGAAAAATAGGGATAAATTTTACACACCTTGCATTCTGAGAAAAGAAGAAATGTTTTTGCAAAGTTTAGTTAATCGTACTAGAAATTTATTCAAGACAACCCCCTTGTAACCACACTATCAAGGACGTGATTCATTGCATGTTGAGATGTTTCACAATTTGGTCTGGTGACCTGCTCAAGCTATTTCCAAAGCAAAGATGAATGTTAAGAAGAGGCCATGGTTTTTGTCTCATGGATATGTTAAGGATTTAATTACGGTAAAGTGGACCAGGCCAGTGACTGTGACATTGAGTAAATCAAGACGGTCAGGAAGGCTGCTATCCGTACTCTGGCCACATTTTGCATTTTTTGAATGAAGAAGAACCCTGCACTGTGGTTTCTCCCCGCCCCCGTCCAGGCATGGGGGTCCAGTGACGGGTGTGCCTGAGGACACGGTCTGTGTTTCCACACCTATGTTTACACGAACTCTCTCAAGATGGGAATCTGCAGAAACAATAGGACTGGAAACGGCCTCTTCTATAGATCTGCTCTTCGTGAGTCTCGGTGAAAAATTCTTAGAGGACGTTTCATTTGATGCTTCATTTGTTCAATAGGGGAAGGACATTGCTATCATCTTGAAAAGCTTTTCTTTATTCAGTTATAGGTCTCATTCATTGGTTTGTTCACCATTTGTGAATTTAAATATTCAAGAAGGTCCAGAGGCAGCTAGTAATCAAGACTTGTAGCTCAGAAAAGAGAATCATGCATTGATTTTTTTTTTTTTCCATGTACCCATTCATGTCTTCAGCAACTTGTCTTTGATGAAGGAGATGTGCTCCCTGCTCCGTCCGTGTCCTCTAAACACTCACAGCCTGCTGGGGACACACCCCCGGGGCAGTGCTTACAACAGGGCGTGCTAGCCAAGGGCCCTGCGAGGTCCAAGGGGACAGGGCTGGGAGTGAGGGCTCCTGCAGAGCCGGTGGGAGGGGGTGTCGGGAAAGTGCAGACTGACCCGGCCTGGGGAGACAGCTTGGGAGTCATGAGGGGGAAGACTGTGTGTGAGATCATCCTTGGGCCTGGTGGCTAAGAAAGAGAAAGAAGGGGGCACCTGAGTGGCTCAGGTCATGATCTCAGGGTCCTGGGATCGAGCCCCGCATTGGGCTCTCTGCTCAGTGGGGGAGTCTGCTTCCCCCCACCCCATCTCTGCCTGCCTCTCTGCCTACTTGCGATCTCTGTCTGTCAAATAAATAAATAAATAAATAAAATCTTTAAAAAAAGAAAGAAAGAAAAAGAAGTTGTTTAAAACCTTGGTGGTCATCACAGTCCTACTCTTTCGTCCTGAAAAGACGGAAATGTTTAAAGAGATTCTCTCTTTGGGTGAGAAGACTTTGCTCTGTCAGGAAATGTCGTGGCTGGTCCTACGGGACCCCTCCTGCCGCTCCCACCTAGTGGTGTTTAAGCAGCTAGAAGAGAGGGGGCGCCTCAGGAAGGTCCTGGGTCGATGTCCCCCTAGAGCCTGGTCTGCGTCGCAGCTTCACGGATCAACCCGAGCGCCCCGAGCGTGTTCACACGCTCACCCTTGGTCTCTGCCTCCTTTCCCCCGCCTGTGTCTGTCTTCCCCTTGTTTGCTGTGTTCCCCCATTTAAAAGTGTGTGCTCATGTCAGAGAAATTTAAAGCTAGAGGAAAATAGAAAGAAGGAAAAAACTGCTTATAGCCTCCCCATGGAGCAGTAACTCTGATTACTATTTTGGTGTTTATTTGGTTTTCCAATCTTTTCCCAAATGATGTTCCTCTTATACACCTACGATCATACGCTGTGTCCACAATCTTATATCCCACTATTTTATTTATGTAATATTGTAAACATTGTATCCCACTCATCACAAGGGTTTGGGGATGTGAAGTGATCATCACGGACTCATCTCTGCCCCCTCCTCCTTGTTGGATACAATGTGTTTTCAATGTTTTCCTAATATAAGCATCACTATCCTGGACATCTTCTTGTGGAAAACTCTGCATTTGGGGATAGATATTCTTTGGGAGTGGAGAACAGAAATGGAACCGCTGAGTTAGGAAATGCAAACACAAACATTACTCATATTTTTAGCACCGATTGTCGCACGCGTCTGCACCCCCCGTCTCCGTCGGGGATGAGGCCGCCCGGCTCACAGAAACCAGGGGCCACAGTGAACATCCAGCCGGCTCACCCACCGACAACCACGCTCAAACCTTCACAGAGTCGAGAGATGAGCTCTTTACACTTAAGCTCCACGAACACAGACATCTGGTTTGGTTTTGTTTTGTTTTCATGGTTGCCTCCCAGTCGGCTGGAACTAGCCGGAGCTGAGCCCGAGGAATATTGGAAAGAAGGGAATATATTTCTTAAAATGTCCCTTTATCTAGGTGAGGGCGTACAGGGGCCCCTTACCTGATACCCTTGGATCAGGACTGAGACGGCCCTCCTTGTTCGGACGTTCAGCCTTTCACGGTGGATCCACGAGGCCGGGCAATGTTCTCGGAGTCTTGTTGCCGGCAGAGGAAGGAGCAGAGCTCAGAGGAGGGTGGGATTGAAATGCCTTTGGGCCCAGGTGGCTGACAGGGCTCCAAGCCTTGTGGCCTGGCAAGAGATTCAGAGCAGGGACTGCCTAGGAGGTAGGTCTCTGGGTCAAGGCCAGCCCTGCCCAGGTCCATCCAGGCTTCCAGTCACCGACACACACTCTCTTTACCGGGATCCTCTCTCTCTCTGGTGGCTTGTCCTTCACTCTCTGGTTCTTCCCACCAGCTCCCACGCATCCTTCAGCCTCAGTGGAAATGTCCGCACCTTGGTAAAAAGGCCTCCTTTCCGGTCTCATGCGCGGCCCCAGCACACAGACGCCTCCACTGTGGCCCATATCTTGCTGTTCAGGAGGTGTCCAATCGCGAGTCTGATGTCCCCTTGCACGTGAGACCTGAGCACCGACCCGGAGAACGACGGTGTCGAGCTAGCACGTGGGGCGTGGCGGGGGTCCCGAGCCACGGTTTACCGTGCTCCCCTCATGATTGCCCAGAAGGAAAGGCTAGTCTAAGGCAGAACTTTTTGTGTGTGCTTTTTTTGTTTGTTTGTTTGTTTTTGCTACTTATATAAACTGTAAAAGTTTTTTTTTTATACAACAAAATGAAAATAAAGGGTAAGTTATAAATGCCACCTCTTAATAGGACAGCAGTTAAATTGGAACTGTACATCATTGACCACTATGAAAAACTACTTTCATAATTGTTTTAATTTTCTCTCTTGGTGTTATGGAGACCTTTATTACACAGTTCTATATTAGCACCTTTATTTGTAATGAAATAAGGGCTGGGAGAAAATCGAGGTTAAAACATGGCCTCGCTTCCAAGGGCAACAAGTAGAGGTAAGCGGTCCTGCAGAGGAAGCAAGCACGGGCTGGACCCTCGGCAACACGGGGCGCCCCCGACCCCCTTCCTTTAGTTGGCGCCCTTCCTCCCCTCCAGTGTTTCAGAATACCTAGTTGGTCCGCGCTGTCATCCTAAACAGCGGAGAGGTCGCCACAAATGCGCTCTGTTGACGCTTCAGGTTTCGGGACCGTGGGATGTTGACTCATGAGACCCTCCTCCCCAGTGTTTTCTCTTGTCATGACAAAAAAGCTTGCTTTTTGCTAAAAACCAAAGAAGAGTTTGTCCCTTGAAAAGCCCCATTTTCAAAGTTGTTTTTTTTTTTTAATTTTAGCAAAGTCAGCAGATCATTGAATATCCTAGCTTTTTTATTTTTTATTTTTATTTTTATTTTTTTTAAAGAACTCTATTTCCTTCACATTTAGTAGAAAAGTTTTTACATTGCACTACACTTTGGGGAGGAAATTTTCAGCAGCTGGGAGCATAAGCACTGTGAGTGTGAGTGTGAGTGTGTGTGTGAGTGTGTGTGTGTGTGTGTGTGAGAGAGTTGGGGGGGCCGGGCGTGAGAGAGAGAGGCCGTGGGGTGGCTGCGGGTGGGTCTGGTGGTTCCTTTTCAAAGCGAACTCCCTTCTGGAATAAAAGTCAGGGGAGCCACCACTAAGGGAACATTCCCCTATTAAGCGGGCGCCAGGGGGCAGCGATCGTTCCGGGGCTGTTTCGGGGCCACACTAGAGGCCACTAGGGTCACTCTCACGTTCCGGAGCCCTGTGGGAGCCCTGTGCCCGGAGACAGGCAGCACGAAGCCCAGCCCTGCGCGGACGTGCTGCGAAGATTTCAAACAACCTCGCATCCCCCAAACGGAGGGGATGAATATTGGAACCGCAGAGAAACCAAGACACTTGAGATCATTATTGGAGGTCAGGAGGTTTCCTGCTAAAAATCTCCCACTTAAACCCAAGGGGACTGAACTCAAAGCGTTTTTATCAGAAGGCTCTGGAGTCGGGGATATGCTTTGACCGCTGGTGTAAGGCTTTTGACCTGGAAAATTCCGGAGCCAGCCTTTGAACTGAAGCTTTAAGGCTGTGTGTGCTGTACGTGTGAATTTAAGAAAGTCGCTTGTGCATTTTCGGGTGCGCTGTGGAAGGGCTGCGGGTGCTTATAAACTGCGTTACCTTTTCGAAGGGCTGGCATATCACCCTTCCTTCTAACAAACTTGGGGCCAGGGAGGCACGTCATTTTGTTAAACAGCCAAACTGCCGCCCAACTAACTCCGGGTGCTGACTTGAATAATATTGTTTATGGATTAAAAAATGAGGTGTGACCCGGATGTCTTGGGACTTGTAAATGGATTCTAAGCCGACCCCAGAGGAAGAGTCTGAAGCCGGCTTTGAGCAGAGGGGGCCCCTTTGGAGCAAAGCAAAGCCTGGCAAGGTGGCAGCTTTCAAAAGGGAAAACCCTTATTTAGATGTGTAAGCTTTAGTAAATATTAACGAAAAAACAAACAAACCCACAAAATCTCCTGGTTTGGAGTCATGCCTCAGACAGTTCTGTCCCTCCCAGTTGGTGGCTGTTTTCCTAACCTAAATAATTACCAAATGAGACTTTAATTTTTGCTGGTTGAGAATTAATAGGATTGCCACTGTCTTATGAATGAACGAAACAGGATTGATTAGACTCCTGATCAAAATGAGATCAATGACTCGCTCCTGTGCCATTGATCTGGCTGGTCACCGGGGTTGGACGTGGGGTTAAGCCCCGTGGCTGCTTCTAGGAAGCGCCGTTTGGGCTCCTCTAAAGGCTTCCGTCTTGTCATGGTTTCAGTCCTGTCCCTATTGTCCCTTCATTCACAACTAAGATCAGGAGGACAGTCCTTTGCTGGAGGAAAACTGTTTCCAAATCAAGAGCATGGACTTCCAGCTTGTAGGGGTTGAAGACAGAGCTCCTGCGATGTCCACAGTCTCTGCCCCGTGCGGGCTCAGAAAGGCCACAGCCCTGTGGACTCTGTTACTCAACACTCCGTTTTAGGATTGAGGCTGGACCCGGGGGATCCGGGATTGCAGAAGAACGGGTCGTCGTCCGGACTGTTCCATCTGGCTCCAGTCTGGGCTGAATCATCAGATGGTATTTCTCGTCATCTTTCCTTACTTTTAATCTGGAGCAGTTTGACCCCTCAAAGGACTGCCTAGGATGTGCATTAACACGCAGCATGAAGAATATGCCTCTTCCACATTTTTGCTTTCTGATGGTCTCTGCATCTCTGATATTTATCATTGTCCCTACTTTGGGACACTCAGGCAAATAGGTCGGGGCAGAGGTTGACAAGTTGGCCACACCCCAGAGCAGTGGGGGCTCATCCTGACCTCTGACCAGGGGGCTATGGGGCATTGAATAAATGTTAGCCACTGGGGGCTGTGACCCCCGGGTCATCTTCTTCACTCTGTTATTTGCTCGCCCCTTCAAGTGACAAGAAAAAGCAGAGCTGGCCTCGTGTGGACGTGGCCCAGTGGACCCTCCTTGAGATTTGGTTTGAGCTAAACACCAGTCAGGGCAGGGAGGTCGGGAACCTTCTGGAATAGATTTCCTGACATCCAGCCAGGCCTCTGTGGGTGTATCTTCACTGTGGTTGGATTGGGAGGAATTTACCACTTCTGGAAAAACTCTAGAGATGTCCTGGGTGGGACGGGCAGTTTGGCTTCTAGAACTTTCTCTCCTGTCCTGCTTTTGCTCCTTCTGCGGCCGAGGATGACGGTGCCCCTTCAGGGTTTCACCTTTTCGCCCTTAACCGTCTGACTCACGAAACGGTCCATGGTGCGAGTGTTTTCTGTTCGCTGTGACGGAGACGACGGGGTTCGTAGTGGTCTCAGTGGCCCATTGAGAGCGTCACAGCCCGCGCGACCTCAGCAACCGCCGTCGGCTTCTCAGGGCTTCACGGGCTTCTGGCCTCACCCCGTTTGCTGTACTTTTCGGGAACGTGGTTTCAAGCATTCTTTCCTTTTTAAATCTCATAACCTGAAGCGCTTCTGGTGATTCTCTCCTCCCTCCCCCAGGGCTCCAATCTCGGTTTCCCCTGGTCACCCCTCCTGCCTTCCCGCCGGCGGGCTTCTCCCGAAGCGGGGTCAGCTCTCTCCCCGGCTGGCCCGTCTGTGCTCCTCCAGGCCCCTCTTCTCTGCCTCGGCCCCGTTCTCATGTCCTGGGGCTCCAGCTTCTCCGGGGGACCCCTTGAGCCCTGTCGTGTGTTTTCCAGGCACCTCTTTGCTACATGGACCCCTGCTCTCCTTATCGGATGGAAGCCGTGGAAGGGTTTCTTTCCTGGGCTCAGCACGGTCCCATGATCGCAGAAAATCGACCTGGAGTCTTCCTTCACGCCTACCCAGGCCCTCGAGCTGAGCCTTCGGAGCCCGTTCTCCGCGTGTGGCAGGCCTTCCCCTGGCGCCCACAGTAAGCTTTCCGACCATACGGAGATGTCCATTTAAAAAATTAATATATTTAGAAATTTGTTTTCTATTTTACAAGGAAAACTAGCCTATCACATCCAGGATTTCACAGGCGAGTCTAAAATAGACCATTGTTTAAAAAAGCCGACAGAGCGGGAAGGATCTAGTGAATAATGATAGGGGAGTGGACTCACATCACCTGTGAGGCTGGCGGAGGGTTGGCCGCAGGGGGACCCTGCAACCAGCCCCCTGAGCGACCAGGGAAGGGAAGCGGGCTCGGGAGGGAGCAATGGGCTGGCTTCTAATGAGCTGAACTCCAAGGAGGGCCTCTGGTGCTCTCGAGGAGATGAAGGGAGCCAGCTGCCTCGCAGAACCCAGGGGCCGTCCTTGCCGTTGTTTTCTGAGTTAGAGGAGTTGCCTGGAGCCCAGTGAGGCGCACCCATCAGAGGCCTCACACTGGCGTCCTCACAGGCTCAGGGGCTGCTCGGCACGCACGCTGACCGCGTTCCTAGCACAGTGTGCTTGGAGGGTGAGCGCCAGGGACAAGCAGCTGGTCTGGATTTCCTTCTCTTCACTCACTGCGCTGTCCCACAGCCCTACCGGACGCCACTATCCTGGTTTCTCGGGCCACTGAGCGCCGTGCGTCCTACCCATGATGGAAGGATGGCCTACGGAGATGTTCATTTGTGCTTGGCTTATGCTTTTCCCTTTCAACCCCTGCCCACTGAGTAAGCCAGGGTGTTCCAGGTCCCCTGTTGGGGACATAACAGCTAGACTTCTTTCTTGAGTACAGAACCTTGAATTTTGGGGTCCCAATTCTACAGGACGGACATGATCTCTGTGAGCATTCCTGGCAGTTTTGTCTACCTTTGCTAGTGACTGGTACCTAGACTACCATGTGATCTAATTCTGGCCAGTAAATCCTACGGTAAGCCTTCCAGGGACTTCTGGGAAAGTTTTCATTTGTTAATAAGATAAAGAAGAAGGAGGAGAAGTTCCTCCCACTTGGGACACTGCGGTATAAGGTGTGATATTTGACACCATGGCTGCCATTTTGGCACCATGAGGTGATACATGGACAGCTCCTTAAATGAGAAGGTATTAAAGGAACCTAAGTCTTCATACGCCATTGAGTCACCATAGAAACATTTGGGGTTCCTCTGGAGGTCTTGTGAGATGAGACAATTAATGCTTTTATTACTTGCATCAGTATATATTTTTTTTCCTGAAGTTCCCCTAAATGACCCACAGTCACATTTATTCTCATGTGCCCTAGAAGTGATTCTGTTTTGACCAAGGGAAAAGTTGGCTGCAGACTCTACTTATTCTGTGTCTACTTATTCTGGCTTTTGCTTTCCAAAACCTGAGCTCCTAAAGAATTTATACCTGGAAAGAGGAGAGAGGCTATAGTTCGACAAAGGTTCTGGTTCCTCAGAGGTAGAACTCTCCATGGTGGACTCAGGAAGATTAGTCCCCAGGACTGGGTCTGCCAGCCACACTGGGTTTCCTGTCCCATGTCTGCCTCCATGGGAATCCTTGGGATCAAATGATGACCTGTGTTTAGCCCATGATCGGCAGGGGATGGGCTGGGGATGCAAGACCTCTGCCCATTTTCTGGACACCCGAGAAGCCCTAGAACCCCTAAGTGAACTGAAGGAAGGACAGAAGCTCCCGGGTAAAGGCTGTGATAGAATTCCTGCCAGCCCAGTAGGAGGGATGTTTGGCGTTGGATATAATTTAATTATGAGGAAATCCTGAGCCTGTGGAGGAAGATCTATTCTTGCCTTACCATATTGTGTATCTTGCTGAATTCTTCAGAGCATACTTGAATGGGGATGATGCTGAAGAGCACCGGCCAAAGATAAGCTAGGGTCTGAGTTGCCACCCTGTGTTTTGTGACGGTTGGCCAGCCATTGCCCTGCTTCTGATACCACCGCCACTGGGGATTGCCGAAGTCACAGGGCACTGGGGACTTCCTTCTCATTAGAGCACCAAGGACAATGCCTTTCTGGTCTTCCTTTTTCTAGGAGGATACCATTCTTTAGAAGTCCTATTCTGAGTGCGCTATTTCAGCATTTTAAGATGTTACTCTCTGGTATCCTCTGACGGGTGAGCACTGGGAATAGAATATCAATTGGTAGACTTCCCTTACTCTTTAATGTCTTTCTCTTAATACATTTACTAGAGTTCGTGGCATAGTTTTTTTCCCCCCAAATGACTGGGTTTTTTCTTGATGAAAATTTCCAGCACTGCAACTGGGTTTCTTTTCCTGAATCACATTTTTTAAACTTTTTCATTGTGGAATAATTTTAGATTTACAGAGAAATCGCCAAGATAGCACAGACGATTCTGTCTACCCTTCCCTTAGGTCCCCTCACGTTCCTATCACATATGGCCCAGGGCGTGTTTGTTGCCACTACGAAGATGACACTGTCACATGACTGTTGGCCAACCTACAGACTTTATCCAGGTTTCCCATGTTTTTTCCCCCTGCAAGTGTCCTTTTTCTGTTCTAGGATCCAATCCAGGATCCCATGTTGCCTTGGCACTAAGTCATAGTTAATTCTGTTTTTGAGATAGTTGTTTCTTCTTTCCTACCCTGTAATACATGACTTTCAGTCTCCTGTCATGTTCCTCTCATGGCCACCAAATGCCATTCCTGTCATTGAATAGATAAGTCATGCCAGATACTATCTATTTAATAAAGTTCCTAACTTCTGCACAGTATCTGCGAAGCTTGTGAAACTTTGGCAGAATCTAAAGACAGACTTGCCCATGAGCCAGACCATGAGTGCAGCTTCAAAATATGATCTGGACACAAGTATTCCCCAGAGAGCAGTGTGGAACGGAGTCCATATAAACCCTCATGAGTTAAAATATTTTTGCTTCACATGCAAATTTGGAAATTTCCATTTTCCTCCTTGTTTATGGGCAGAAGGGTTATGAGGCAGATGGCTTCATATCTTTATCCTTTCTGTGAAAAGATTAGCATACGCTGCCTTAAAATGCTCTTAATAGTTTTTAATATCCATAGACTTTCATATATGATTGTCTAAGTAATCCAATTGGGAAATTAATTGCTTGATCTTGTGAGTTTTTGAGTATAAGACGTGGAAGGGATATCAGAATGTAATTCTGTTTGATGGTATCTTGAGATAGACTCACTCTTGGAATTGATTTCCGGGTCCACAGGCACCAGCTGTGATATCGTGTACAATGGGGGAAGGCCGACCTTGCCTTTTGATACCCTACATCTGCATTTACACTGTGTCTACATTTGGCTTCGTAAAACTGTGGAGCAAAATTACAAAGTGAACAAGAGGTCCATAATCAATTATTTTGTCTTTCTGACACCGGTTCTGACCTGTGAGATCCTTTTCCCGCTGAACTGCCTGTGCTTTCTTAGAGTCATGCACGTACAGTTGTTACTTCAGCATCGAGATGGAGCTGTCCCTGGGCACCCCTCTCTGTGGGGTTCTGGGTCCGTCCCATCCTGAGAGCTGTGAATCACACGGCACCAGCCCCCATATTTGAGCGTTCCTGCGTTCTTTTCCCTGGCGTTCAATTTCCCCTCGACTTATATTCTCCGTAAGATGTAGACATAGTCTTCACGGGCCGGGTATTCGACTCTGGGTTAGATGAGTTTCCTCTTCATGCCTTCAGAGACCTTGATCTCTAAAAGCATTTCCTTCTTTGAGTTTTCTCAACTACCTCTTTGGATAAAACCTCTCCCTCTTCAAATCCCTGTAGACCCAGAATCAGACTTGCTTATTTCTCATGAACCACAAACTTCTTGGTGGGTTTCCATTTTCCTCCAGCCGCAGATTGTTCTGCTTCCGTCCCTGACCCACTCTTACGGCCTCCTAGCTTGTAAGACTAACAGAAGCCGAGGGACGTTTTGCACGTGGCCTGTAGCCGGCAAAGGACATCATTTCTGGAGCATTTTCTGGGCAGCAGACATCACCCACACCACAGGGATCTCACGAATCTTCCCATAACCCTGTAAGGCGGCTTCTACGATTCCCTGCATTTTGCCTGAGAACAAACCAAGAGCTGAAGTGGTTGCTCTGGGCCATGTGGCTGGTCAGAAAGCCAGATCTGGACCTGCTTATGTTAGGACTCGAACTGGAAGTAAACTTGTTTCCCAGGAGCAGAGCTGCGCCCAGCACCCACTGAGCCTATGATACATACTTTTAGCTTTATCGGTCTCATGCCCTTTTTTAAGCAAGGAAGAATTCACTCCTCTAAAGCACATTATGGCTGCATAATGCAGTCTCCAGTATATTGTTTAACTGCCCCCTGATCTTTGAGTGACTTTATTGTATTACCTACTGTCATTCTTACATTCTGAAATTGATTTTGGAGCCATTAAGTCTTTCCTTGGAACAGAATAATATGATGTTCTAGTGTTGCCAAGATCTCTCCATCAAGCACAGGCAAAGAGGAAACTCTCCAAGCTCTTGGAAGTTTCCTGATCATTTTCGTTAGTGACATGGAGGGGGGGGGTGCTTGGACCGCCACCCTTCTTGGCCCCTCTCCCTGGGTTGTGGCCCCTTCAGGGTTCCTGAAGCTGCCTTTGAACATTTGGATTTCCCTAGAGGTGGGTGGCTGCGTCTATCTGCTGTGGTGTGGGGAGGCAGGATTTTCCCGGGTGTCCCTGTGGACATTTCTGGAGGCAAGGGGCCAAAGGAGGAAGGGCCATTGCCTTGGTTCTTCTTCCAGTCTCTGATTCTCATGGGGGAGGGGCTCTCAGGTGTGTCAGGCTGAGCGTCTGTCCTTCAGACTTGACCGTTCTTGGGTCTCTCTTCATTTGGACCAAGTCATGTCTGATGTTGTGGATTACTGGGTGACTCTCAGTGGGGTTTGACTTCCTTGTACCTGATGGGAAAGGCTCAGATGACCTTGGAAGCATGAGTTGGGTACTGGCTGCATCTCAGGGAGGCACAAGGTGGTAGAAAATTAATTAAGGTCATCTTAGCCTTCTGCTGTGCCCCGATCTAGAACCTGATATGTCTTGGTAGTAGAATTAACTGGACCTTTGTGGTATTGCCATCTCCCCCATTGACACAGAGGTGCCTGGTGGGTCCTGAAGGTCATTCTGGAAGGAGGCGGGTGGCTTGTCTGACTGTGAACATCAGGCAGGCAGGACCCTGGGGTAGCCTGTGTGAGTGATTTCTCCCGTGTCCCGTTTCCTGGGGGACAGAAGGAAATTTATAATTTGTCCCCCCCTCCCTCTGTCTCCTCCCCTTCCCTCGATTCATGCCCTCTTAGCTGAGCTTGACATGGACTGAGAGTGGGGTACCGTCCCACAGCCTGTGCCAGCTAGGGGCATCCTGTCCCGCAGCCTGCGCCAGCCGGGGCACAGAAGGGGGCCCCCCAGAGGGCCATCCCCTTTCGAAAGAAGCTGCTGCCCATGTCGTCTGATATTTCACCTTAGCCAACTGCGCGCTCCTGTCTAGGAATCTACCTGCCAGTGGAACTGCCTTTTGTTGCTCGCCGCTCCTCGGCCGAGGCTGACCACACTTGTCTCGGTTTTGCTCTGGTGATGGGGCCAAAGTGGCCACCGGAGTAAAAACCATCCCTTATGTCTGTCAGGCACTGTGAATTGTTTCAAAGGCATTTTCAGCCTATTATTTTATTTGATCTTCCTAACATCCCCCAGAGATCAAGTCCGGGAGAGGTTAATTGACCTTCCTGAGGTCACAAGACGGAGCAGAACAGAATGGGGCCTCCCCACTGATTGCCCTGCCCCCACCTCCGGAAGGACTGGAGCCCTGCCTCCCTGCCGTGCAGTCTGGGGACTCGCCAAGACACTTTCCGGGAGCCTGCAGTAAGGGAGGCTGGCAAGTCACCCCAGTGTTCCCAAGTTGCTCCACAGCAAGGGCCTACAGTGGGCTCCTCATTTCTGGAGGGTCACAGGTCTCAGCCTCGGCTGCCTGGGGACATTTCTGCGGGGAGCGGCAGGTGCTTCATGGGTGGGTCCTGGAGGCTCAGGCTGTGAGCCAAAGTCTGTGTCCCCTCCTCTGCCTCGTGGCCTTCCTGCCTCTCACCTGCTCCGCTCTTGGGAGCCCATGCTGCTTCCCTCTGGGAAAGGGAAAGACCCCTGGGAAAGGGCCCAGGGTCTCCTTGTCCCTGTTTCTGCTCTAGCTGGAGGAAAGTCTGCGGTCAGGGTCAGGGGCCGCGGAGCTGGCAGGGGTCCAGGGAACAACGCGGGGCTGGGTGGCAGGTATTCCAGTGGGGAGAGTGGAGAGCACGAAGCAGAAATGAAATATGCACGCGAGACACGGAGGAGGAGGGATCCCGGGCCGCCTTTGCCTAGTGTCACCTTAATAAGGTGAGACAGGATGGTGGGCGCCGAGCATCAGAAATGAGTCTCTGGCATCTGGGGGAGACTCCGCGGGCTACCGCAGCCGAGGGAGGTGGGCCGCCCAGCACCACTGCCCGCCCTCCCTGCGGCTGGGGGAAAACTGCACAAAGCCAGTCTTCCAGGAGCCCGGAGAGTGCACCTGGAGGCTGGCGGGACAGCCCGCCGCGCTCCCAGGGCCCGCCACGTGGGGGCAGCAGCTCTAAGCGTTTCCCACCTCCAGCCGCTCTGCAGCAGAGGCCCCAGCAGAAAAAACAAAACAAAACAAAAAACCCAGAAAAAAACAAAACAAAACAAAACTTGCCTATGAACAGAAGACATCTCAAATATGAAACAGTTTAGGAGAGAAATCCTGTTTAAACATCAGTCCAAAGTTTCCATTTGTATTCATATCCAAATTTATCTCTAGAAAATGATCCATACTGTTAAGACTCCTGGAAGGTAATTGATAAAGACGACGGCGCCCAGCCAGGCAGGACCGACCCCGAGAAAATCACAGTATGTGGCCGGTTTTCCGAGCCGATGACACTGGGCTTCTAGTAGATGCTGCGAGTATCTGAGCTAAATTAAGTCATGAAAGAAGATAATACGATGTACCATCATTTTAAAGTAATTTAATCACGAAAACTAAAAATTTGGAAGAAAACAGATATTTTACTTAATAGAAACCATCTGTACCGTACAGTAGGCAAATTGTATAAAAATGAATAAAACTGTCTCTGGAGGAGAAAGGCTCAGGCACCAGCTTATATAATGAAGATGTATTTGTGCCTTTTAGCATTTGCATTGTCTATTAGACGAGGTAAATCGCACCAGAGTATAAGGGAAACAGTTACAAATTTTATTACCATCCTACGACTGATGGCAAAGGCAGAAATGGAAATCATGCCCACGAGTCGGGGGTCTGTTCCCATCTCCACGCGGCTCTCGGCTCCAGACCCTCCTGGCGGCTCAGGCTTTATTGAGCTTGGGGTCACCAGCATCTTTTTTGTCTAGTTAGATTGCTGTAGTGGCTGGTACCCACAAGGACCATCTTTTAACTTGTTTAGGCTCCAAGTGTGTTACTCGATTTGATTTGGTTCCACCAGGGAAGGAGCTAATTTAAACGCGTCTGGAGTGGTTTTCACGCTGGACTTTTGGCTGGAAGGATCCGCGCGGATGATCTGAAAAGCGTCCCTTTTCTCCTGTTGACCTGCATCAAAATGCATTTATTTGACAGGATACTTTTGTTCTCTGTAAGAGGGGCTGGCTCATTCCTTTCGGCAGCTGAAGGTCGAGTGGCCACATTTTTCAGAACAGGCACTTGTTCCTAATCTGCAAATTAACTAAATAATCACAACTGCTAATTATACAGTATCAGGCCCGGAATACATAGGGCTTGAGTAATAATCAGCTTTTTAAATTAAGTTGGTGACAACCACTATTAGCTGCTGTGATTTAATAATCCCAATAAATGTGCACATTTTAAAAAGGGGCTCTTTGTAATTTTTTCCCCAGCATTTGCAACTGAATCTGTTAATGAAAAGAGAGCACAACAGTTTTATGTTACAAATGATGCCATAATAGGTAAATAAAAGGGCTCCTCCAGAAGCTATTAATGATCGAGATGCCGGGGATATGAATTGGAGAGGCGAGGCAGAGCGAGACTGGAAATCAAGTTTCTATTTCAGTTTGTTATGATGAATTAAGGCCAGAAGGAGAATCTGATTCCTTTTGTATATTAAGCATTTTGGGGCAATAAGAAACAGACCCCATTAACAAATATGTAAAGTCAAAATATCTCCCGGAAGATTTAGACATTGGCAAATTTAGAACAAATGAGATGCAATTTTCTACCTCATATGCTCGCCCGGTTTTACCTAATATTATTATAATGTATTGGCTCAAACGGCGGACCCGTGCCGCCAGGAACTGGGGCGCGCGCCTGGGCGGCAGGTGGGGGCGCCCGGAGGGTCCGGCCCTTCGCCCCCCGCCCCCCCCCCCCCCGCAGCATCCCGCCCCCGCGCTGGGAGGCCCCGCCCCCTCTCACGGCCCCCTCCGCCGGCAGCCGGCTCGCGCGTCCCGGGGCGCGGGGGCGCGCGCAGCTGGGCTCGGGAGGCTCCGGTGGGGCTGGCGGGGACCCTCACCAGCCTCCTGGCGCCCTCCTCCTGCCTCTCTCCCCACCGCTGACGGCTCTGTTTTTTTCTGGTGGTCAATTGAAATTTTATGGCTAAGTTATTTAAAAGAGACTCTAGAAGAACGAAATGAGGGAAGGATGATGGAAATGCTGCCTGTCTTTTACAATAATTACTCTTGATAGCAATTTGAACTAATTTGCATTAAAAACACCCATTTAACCAATCTGCCGAAAAGGGCGACTTCGCATATACTGTTTTGTAAGACCTCAGGACTCTCTCTCTCTCTCTCTTTTTTTTTTTCTTTTCTCTCCGAATAGAAATTTAGGTTAAATTAGGGAAGGAGCAGAGGACATTGTATTCGCACATCCCTGCCTAGGCTGGGGCCGGTGTGGGACTCCCTGCTCCCTGTTAGGGGGATTGTATTTCCTGGCAAAATGGGCTCATTTCTCCTGATTGGTCCTTTCTACCCGCAGCAACTTTAAAAGGCGAGGGCAAAGGTCAGAGGCAGGATTCCAGCTCTGCTCTCCCCTTAGCAGAACCCTGGACAAAATCCCTTCTCTTCCTGTCTCTGGGTTGTTTTACATCAGAGCAGGGACGGTAGTAACAAATGCCTTCGTCCGGCGACTCTGCAAGGCCTTCGGAGTCCGTAGGCGTGGGTAGTCTGAGCGGCTGTTGGCAATGGGACATCCATGGGCTCTGGGTGGGTGTGGACTGCCCTTGACATTAGGACAATGGAGCAAGATGCTGTCTTCCACCTACACACACACTCCCCCCCCCGCCCCCCCACAGGCTGGGTGGCTGGGCTCCAGGCACCGGGATAGCACTGGATAGCAGCTCCCTGTCATTCAAGTGACAGCGCAAGCTGAGTGTGGACAGTCCCCGCTCCATGGTTTTGAGTCCCTGGTGCTCTACTCTGCCCCCCACCCCAGCATGCTTATTTCAAAACAAGCCATGTCAGTCCCAGTGTGGCTGTCCAGGAAGTGACCATTTGGACCTTCACTTCATCTCCTTTAGTTTCTTCCTTTCTGCCAGTTTGTGGTTTTTTGTTTTGTTACCTGAAATCATTTGCATCTAAAACTCAAAGAGGGAAAGAACAGAAATTCAAAGCAGGCATTTCTGCCTGGCGGTGGGCTAAGTCTCAGGCTTGGTGTGCAGGAGGTGGAAAGCAGTGTCAGGAGGTCACTGAGCTAGATTTTGAAGAGCCTGCAAGTTCCTCACGTTACAGATGGGGAAACCTCAGTTTCTCCCAAGGACAGGTGTGCACCCAAGGTAAGCCAGATGGGGAGCCTGGGCATTTCTTCAGCGTGCTTCTTTATGGGCGCCAGTCCGTAAAGTGACCACATTCTCAGTACCCATAATTTGTACACTCTGAATATGGAACAGAATTTTTTTGGGTCAGAAGTTATGGCCGAACTCAGCTGAAAGCCAAGTGAGGACTATGTTGCCCTCTCCCCTGGCTTTGTTCTCACCCTGGCCCTCTCAGCCCCCTTCCCCCCCGCCTTCCTTCTTCCTTGCCTTTCTCTTCTGGGCAGGCTCCTGGCTTGCTTTCCCTTAAGCTGAACTTCTGATTTGTGGTTCACTGCCATGTAGAGTTCAAAGCCCCAGGTGCCTGCCGGTGGGCTGGACAGGAAGCTGGGCCCCACGGGAGGGGTACATGGGGGTGCTCTCCTGCGGGTGCAGGGTCAGAGGTGGGGTGCGAGGGGGTGCAGGTGTAGCAGGGGCGTCGCTGTGGTTCCCGCATCCGGCCAGAGAGCCTTCTGGTTGTGGCGGGTCCTGTCGAGGCCAGGAAGGTGGCTGGGCCAGAGAAAGAAAGAAGAAAGGAAAGGATGGAGGGCCGCTCCTGCCCAGCGGCAGAGCGCGGGGCGCCTTGCGGTTGCTGCCCTTGGCCACAAGATGGCACTCTTGAGCTTTACAAGGAGTTGGGTGCTGGGAGCATAAAAGTGACATTCCACCCTTCCCCAGCCGCCGCCTCTGGAGAGGCTCCCAGGGAGGCAGGAAGAGGGGAGGAGAGCTGGAGGCCTCCTGGACGTTTCCTGGCGCCCACAGCGTGGGGCCCTGCTGTCCCCCTGGGCGGTCAGAGCTCCCAGAGACCCAGCTCCTCTCAAACGCGGGAATTGGCCCGTGTGGTCCTCAGCGAGGGCCCTGCTGGGATCTCAGGCTTTGTTTCCCGAACAGGCAGGAAGCAGCAGCCAGCAGAGCTGGCCCTGACCCACAGAACCCCATCAGGCTGGCGGCCACAAACGGGCAGCCTCCTGTCCTCCGGCCACAGTCTGATGGGAGGCCCTGGGTTTGCTCACCCGCTGGTTCAGAGCTGTGAGGGTGGCCTCTGGGTGTCTGGAAAGCCCTGGGTCCCCGCTGGGGGGGTGACGGTGAGGACCCCTAGCACACTAGAGCCCTTCTCTCCCAGACCTTGACATAGTCCGGTGCACCTCCCAGGGCGGGGAGAGGGTGGCTTGGTGCGTGCGGTGGCTCCTGAGGCCAGGATTAGGGCAGATGATGAGCCAGAGCCCCGTGCACTGGGGAGACAGTGGGGTCCCGTGGGGCCCTTGTGATAGCTGTGTGACTCAGGAACCAAAGCAGAGGGATTGTGGATGCCCAGGAGGAGCAGGGAGACTCCAGGTCTGGGGCCACAGAGGCTGGGGCTGGCCTGGGGGTGGAAAGCTGTCCCCAAGGCAAGGGTGACAGGTCAGGATGCCTGAGGTTTCACACCAGCCAGCCGCGGCCGGTGGGTGATGCGGGGGGCGAGGGGGGGTGTCTCCGCATCTCAGCTCAACCCTCCATAGAAGGAACATGAGTTTCAGATCATGTTCCGAATTGTGGGTCGTACAATGCACGTGAACTTGAACAGCTGAGGAGATGCCGGGATCAGGCGTGGGGTGGGCATAATAAGCTCTGCCGCTTGAAACTTCTGGTGGGGCTTATCTGTACACATGCCCACGGGCGGGCGCGTGCACACACACAGAAGCACGAGAGCACGCGCTTGCACACGCATCTATGTGCGAACGTCAGACCTCGGGAGTGGAGCGGCGTGAGGCGTCAGCCACGCGCCTGGAAGGCTGCAGGGGCCGGCAGGAGCTGGGCTTGAGCTCTGTCTCAGGGTCCCCTCGCGGCTTGGCCACTGGTTAGCCGGGGACCCTGCACGCGCCTCGCATCTTGGCTGACTGCTCTGAGCCGTGCTGGCAGGTGGGCTGCTCGTGGCTGCTTTGAGGTGCCACTGGGCAGGTTGCAAAGGAGGCTGAGTGGTAGCACTTTGCTTTCTTCCAACCCTGACGTTTGTTCAAACTCTACAAACCGTGCCTCGCGCGCTGCTGTGGTGTCTGATCGCACCGCTCCTGTCAGGAGACCCTCGCGTCCAGGTCCTCATCCGAAGGTGCAGTAGCCCAGGTAGCGTGAATTAGTGGAAACTGAGGACCTTTGTGGACCGGCTGGTGGGGCTCTTGCTGTGTGAACCATGCCCCGACCAACACTTATGTCGAGAGCATAACCTCCCTGTCCTCTGCAGCTGTGGGCACCCTCCTTTTCATGGGGTTCTGCAAGCCACCTCACCCGCACATGGTTTCCTGGGGCTGGGCGAGTTTACCTGGACCGAAGGCGAGCTGGCGGGTCCTGGGAGTGGTGGCTTTATTCACCTGCTTTCCCACCACGTGGATGTGCATCTTCATGTCTCCCCCCGATCCCAGTTTTGTGGTTCACAGCTTTACTTTGGATGAGGCCAGAGCGCCTCAGTTTAATTCACAAAAGCTTTGGTCTGATGGCAGGGATCCTGGCTTGGACTCCCTTACCCCTGTTTCTGATCCAATGAAAACTTTTTACCCTTCAAGGATGCCGTGCAACCGTTGCCCTGGAGTTTCCTAGTGGCTTTATAACCAGCTTCACTTGACCAACTAAGAATTGATATTCAGCCCAAATGCATTCTTGTCAAACTGCATAATTTTACCTGCCGGTTCTCCGACTTTGTTCTATGTTATTATAGATAACATTTAAGTAGCATTGCCTTTAATTGTGTTTGCAGAACATTATTTCTACAAGATATTAGAGGGCATTTTGCAAGGAAGTAGAGGAGTGTACCATAATGCAATCTATTTGGGAGGCACAAGTTAAATACATTTGAACTGATTTCGTTAGTGTGGACCATTTCCAGAGCTTTATCTACACAAGGAGCATGGGGCATGGGTTGGGGCTCAGAGCGTGGGACTCCTTCTCTTCCCTGCTGGGATGTTGTGAGTCCACAGTCAGGAGCAGACTCTCTTTGAGGTCCTGGTCAAGTTCTTCTGCTCCGTAACCTTCTGTTCTGTAATTTGGGTTCATCATCTCTTCTTCCTTATCAATTAAGAGGATTTGGGGGGTGTTTACGATATATGAGATACTAGTTCATCTACTGTGGAAGGACCGGACCCGTGAGACATGGCATCTGCCCTCTGAGAGGTTACACTCTTGGGAAGACAGAGTTTCTGCCGAGAGTTTCCTGGTCTCAGGTCACCTATGGGACTCTATAGGATTGCTGAGAAGTACAGAGAGAGAACAGTGGTCTGGGCCCATGATGGAGGTTTAATGGATGAAGTTGGACCTTAGATGGGAATCATAAGAAGGTATTTGGAAGATGGAGAATGCAGGGGGTGGGGAGCATTGGTCCAGCCTTCTCCTTGGCTTCGTTCTGAGATGCAGGTGTGATACAGGCTGGTGTGTGGCTTTGGGGACCGAAGTCAAGAGTGACACTTTTCTGTCACGCCTGCAAGAACTGAGCCATGGCAGTACGGAGGAAGTATCTGGGATGGGTAGAGTCCCATTAAGTGATTTTAAAAATTAGTTCACTCCTTAATTACTCCCGCTAATGCATTTATTTGAGCCCCTTCCGCGCGCTGTGCACTTGTGACACGGTGGGGAAAGCGAAGGCAGAGTCTTTGTTCCGGAGGCTCACGGTCAGCTAAGAGAGATGACCACAACCCCCAAATAGACTAAAATACCCCGAGACACGTGACACATTGGACTTGGTCCCCATTCGCTGCGCCCACCCTCCAGGCACTGTGCCAGAGGCTGTATATTCCTTATTTTCTTTTTTCATTAAATGCTCATAACAGCCCTTTCCAAAGCTCGTATCGTTAGTCCGAGGCTTACGCGCTGATGCGTTGCACAGCAGCAGAAACGAAGCAATGGAGCAGGGTGGGGACGTCCTCCCTGTGAGTCTGCGGTGTCTGTTCTCGTTTGAGCCTCAGAGTCCCGATCCACACGGGAGTGAAGGTTCTGGACACAGAGGAGACGGTGACTCTGCCTGGAGAGCCAGGGAGGGCTTTGTGGACAAGGGGATATCTGAGTTGGGTCTTGAAGGATGAGTAGGAGTTCTTAAGATATGAACTTGGGACATGGAAGGGAAAACCATTTTTGGAGCAGGGACTGATGGACGTGTGGAAAGTCTACAGGTCAGAGAAAAGGGGATTAGGATCTGTCTGATGCTAGGTGGGATTCTTGGAATGGTCTAGAAGGGAAGAAGCTGAGGGCTGAATAGGCCTATAGTAAAGTTTCTTCCATGTCAGAGGAGCTCCGTGTCTTGCAAGCTGTTAATACCTTATAGATATGTTACATTTTTTCACTTTTTTTTTTTTTTTTTAAATAGGCCCCACATCCAGCCTGGAGCCCAACGCTCGGCTTGAACTCAAGACCCTGAGATCAAGACCTGAGCTGAGATCAAGAGTCGAACCTTAACCAGCTGAGCCACCCAAGGCCCCCAAAACACATATGTTAAGTGACAGGGGTCCCGTGAACCTGTCTCCTCTTCTCCCCACCTTTACTAAAACCGAGTCTCATGGGGTTAGGCAGTGGGAGGCGGCATGTCTATCTGGGGCAGAAGCCTGGAACAAATTACGGTTCTTTCCGCGAGAGACTTTCAAGCTTGTCCGTGGCACAGAGCAGCACGCGTGCCCTCCTATCCTCGCCGCCCCCTGCCAGCTCCCCGCATCCACAGTGGCACTGTTCCACTGAGCAGAGCTTTTCCAAGACTCCCACTAACTCCCCAAAAGTCAAACATAGAATTACTCTGGGTAATACCACTCGTAGGTATATGGCCCAGGGAGCTGAAAACAGGGACAAATATTTTTATGCAGATGCTTACAGCAGCGACTTTCACAAGAGTCACAAGGTGGCAACAAGCCCAATGTCCGTCAGCAGATGGAGTTAAATAAGTAAAGGGTGGCATGCCCACGCGCTAGAATATTACTTGGCCATAAACAGAACTGAAGAACAAACACCTGCTACAATGTGGCTGAGCCTGGAAGACAATCATGCTGAGTGGGAGAAGCCAGTCAACAAGAGGCTGGAGAGCGTACGATCCCATTTCTATGGAAGGTTCTTGAATGGGCAAATCGGCAGAGATAGAGCAGATCCCTGGTTGGCAGGGGCTGGGGGGCGGGGGCTGGGTTGATGGCTAATGGCTATAGGGTTTATGTTGGGATGATGGAAATCCTTTGAAACTAGACAAGAGATGATGGCCGCATGATGTTGTAAATCTTATCAATGCGACTGAACTGTGAATACTTAATTTTGTGGCATGAGAATTGTACAGTAATAAAAAAAAAACCCACCCCCATTGACACCATGCTTTGGTGAGCACTGCCTGTGACCTCAACAGAAAGCAGCATGGCCCCAGACTTCCAGTGGGCAGCGGGTGTCCTGGAGTCCAAGTGGCCCCGTCCCCATTCTTGCCTCAGAGACTGTCCCGCAAACCTTCCTCCCCACCCCGCCCGCTGGGGAAGAAAGGACTCTTGACCACGTAGGGTGGTTATTTCCAAGTTGACCCTTCTGACTCTATAAATCACTTTCTTGAACGCAAGATAGTAAAGGGCAAAAATTATTCCCTTTCTATTCTTTTAATTGCCAGAATCAATAGGTGTAATTGATTTGAATTGAGAAATAGTCTCCAGGTAACATTTAGGAAGAATCATTGAGTCTGGCGTGCAGAGAGTGACCCCCTGCTGCCCTCCAAGGGTGTTGCCCTCAGGGTCCTGGCCCTGGAGCTGGCGCAGTGGTCAGAGTCGGAGAGAATGGAGGTATGGCGCGGGGTGGTCCTTTGGACAGACCCTGGCTGCTTCTGGTCGAGCGAGGTCACTCACAGGATTGTGCCCTAAAATCATGCTGGGGGAGGGTGAGTCTGCCCTCTACCCGTCATGGTCCAGGGCTGGGCAGGAGCCCCTGAGCAATGGCCAGCCCCCCAGGAGCACACAGGCCGGCCCAGATCTCCCGCTCAGCTTCCTCTGTCAGAAGCTCCTCCGAGCAGTGCGGCTGACGCCTGGTAGAGTTACTGCCGAGACCCGTTTCGGAGGGAGTTTCCTGCCACCGCGCCTGGCGTGCTCACCTTGGACAGGAGGGTGACCCTCTCCTTCGGGTGTCTCTTTTGGGTATTAGCCTGGCTGGGGTGAGGCAGGGACAGAATGCCATGCTCAGAGCGCATCAGTGACCGTCTTGTCCACCTGAGCCCTTCTGTAACTTGGCCAGTTTCCAGCCCAATACCTGGGGAATAATATTAAAAAAAAAAAATCTGTTGACTCCTCATATCCGACGTTGGTTAGACAGCTCATCAATTGATTGGGGGACGGGATTGATCTTTTACTTATAATGCAGAACATTGAATGGATGGCAAAAGTGCTTTAAAAAGGGGCCCATGGAACACTTTGAAAATATTAATTAGTGTGTTGAAGCATTCTGCATAGCATATCACAGTGAAATTGCTCCAGGGGGTTGCTTGGGATGAATTATTAATAAGAATCCCTCTCCGCCCTGTACTTCCCACCCTGATTTTCTGGGAGTGGGTGTAGGTTGGGTGTCTGTGAGCTACACTTGCTTCTCATTTCATGCGACTGGGGACAGAGATGGGGGTTATCCAAGTTTGGGGACCTCTAGGAAGGAAGATGTCCCCCAAACACTGAGGACAGCCAAGGGCGGAGAAAGGCAATGTTATAAGAGGCTGTATTGGGTTTGGTACTTCACATTCCCACCGGAAACCACATGGATATGGCTTTTGGGTGTGAGTCTAGGTTTCTTAAAGGATCCCAGACAGAAGGAGCAAAAGGCTCAGGGAGCAGCAGCTTTTCATACAGATCGAAAAAAAAAATCGGAGCCTTCTATCTGTGGAGATGCCCCCATGGCTTGCTGTCACCGGTGGCAGAAACCACCGTTGCCCTCCCAAGCGATCGCGGCCGTGTTTCCTGACCGGGGGTGAGAGCCCGCCGCAGCTTACCAAAACGCAGCAGCCCTGCGCAGGGCAGCGGTCGGATTCCAAGCTGAGAGGGGGGCCTGCTTTTGCCTGTTTGAAGAGGCACAGATTTGTAGACACATAAGCACATCAGTAAGGGAATTTTGCTTTAAACTTTTAAACTAATTCCATGGAGGATGATAGAAGCCCTTAGAATTCTGTGAAATGGAACAATGAGGATCGGGGCGTTGGTTTAGTTCTTCGGAGCATTCCTCACCTCGGAAACTTGCCAAAGCCTGCGTTTGCGGGAGTGCGTGGCACGGTCCTTGTCTCGGGAATGCCCGGCACAGTCCTTGTGCCTCGGCCCTCCCCGGCCCTCTCGGTGCAAGCTCTGCCCTCACACACTCCCTGTCTCTGCTCTTCACAGAACACGGGCAGATGTCTGAGCTTGGCTGAAAGCATTCAAACACGAGGTCGGGAGTGATGGAGACTTTGGACGTTTCGGAACTGTAGACATCTGGATGAAATGGTAAATTTTCCACTCTAATTTTATTAGTGTGCGCTGTTTTCAGGGTATAAAAGAAACGGCTTTTTCTAGTTTAAAAAGGAACGAGTCAACTGGACTTCTTTGTTCAGTGGGTTTTATAAGGATAACTCTGGTCTGCCTTACAAATGTGTGTCCCCCCCCCGGTCCCCCCAAAGTTTGAGGTGTCACATTGGACTCCTTTGTTTAACCCTCCAGGGAAAACCACAAGCCGTAAGCTTAACTGGAATTTTCATGTTGACAACTTCCTGCAATTATGATAGGAGCAGATCATTTGCCGTCGCCCGCGTTCTGGCAGGAAGGGAAGGGGGAGCCTTGCGAGTCGGTGAGGCAGTGACGAGGACGCCTCTGCTTTGTCCGAAATTGCGAGTGGGGCTCATTCTCTGAGCCGTGCGTCCTCGTGCCCTGTGGCCCTTCCTGCTGCCACGTCGTCTGAAGCGGGCTCCGGCCCCGACTGATGGATAGTTCCAGCATGGAGGCAACCTCTGGACCTTCTCAGACGAATTTCTCTCTCTCCATCTCTCTCTTTCCATGCCTTTCCCTCTTGGAAAAAAAAAAAAAGAAAGAGAGAGAGAGAGAGGAAAGAGGGAGACAGAGAGGGTTCTCAGCTAAAGGTCTTTATAAAATTTCACATCCCTGGTGTGAGATTATTATTTTACTCACTTCATTTCATCAGAACTAAGCCCAGATTTAAAGGAAAAAATCAGCTCTGCAAACAGGGAAAACCATATCTGGCCCCCTGCTCCCCCCTCTCCGCACCTCCCCCCGCCCCCGGGTCCTGATTTCGGAGAGTGTGACACGGCCAGCCTGTGGGCACAGCCTGTGTCCGTCTCCGGTGGAAACAGCAACCAGCCCGAAAGTGCCAGGGAGTGGGCCCATGTCCCCACCTCCTCCACGGACAAAGGCATCTCCGCAAGCAGTTGTGTGTGTGTGTGTATGTGTGTGTGTGTGTGTGTGTGTGTGTGTGTCAGAGTGGCCTGCTAGAAATTGCAAAGTTTTATTTTTATTTATTGTTTGCTGGTGATTTAAATACCCCTCGATGCCAAATCATACACAGAAAGAAGCCCGCGTTTGGCTTTTGTTATCAGCGAAGAGAATTAAGGTTATTTTTTTTCCTTGACTCTTTTTTTTTTAACAGCCCAGCACCTTGGCTGGATTCCAGTTCAGGTAATTACATTCTGTCTTCCTAAATTCCCTTGTAACTTCAATTGGGCAAGCTGCTCTTCTTCACTTCCCTCCTAGAAGCTGATGCGTGGGGTGCCTGGCATCAAATGGGGTGGCATTCCTGTAGTGGGTCCCAAGGTGTTCCTCTGGAAATGCGTTTCGAGTGGCTTCCGCACGCAGGGCTGGTGTGCAAATGGAAATAGTGTTATTCGTTGCTGTTCTCCATCAGCGGCTGCCAACCCAGAACTCTCTCTGAATGACGTTTTGAATATGAAGGCCAGGGTCATTAGGATGATTAGATACAAGGGTCTGTTTTGTTCACCTCTAGAATTATTGGGTGACAGGAAACAGAATGGGGAGAGAAAAGGAAAAAAACCCAGTCCCATCCCAGGGAATGATTCCTTTCCTGTACTTCAGATTTCCACAAAACGGTTCTTTGTGTGTGTGTGTGTGTGTGTGTGTATTTGCCCTTTTTTTTTTCCCCCCTTTTCTCTCTCTCCTGGTTAAAATTTAGGAGGAGGATTATTGAGCTTTTTTTGTTTTTGTTTTCAGGGATGCGGAATGGGGGTGTTTTCCATTTGTAGGAATCAAATGACATCCCCTTTGGAAGAAAAGTCTGAGAGCCAATTCATTTAAAGTTAATTCTTCAAATATGTGCAAAGTACTTGTCAGGTACCAGGTCTTGTGAAAGGGTTCTTTTGGCCACAAAGTGCTTACTGTTTCTATCCTTTTTATTATTATTTACTTTAATTATGGACTTCCATGTGTTTTTCAGAAGCCAGGAATGTTCTTCCTATGAAACAGCATCTGTATCGATGACCCAAGTAAGGAGAAGTGTGCTTGGGCACACGCAGCCTGGAATGATGCCCGATGTGGAACAGCTGACCCTGGTGGAAAACGCATCTTCCAAGAATGGCACCAACATCCACCGCAGAATGGAACTTGGGACGTTGACTGAAAGGCAAGAAAGAAAAGCTGTGTGTGAAAACCACTTTCCTTTGAAAGACCAGCACCAACAGCATGTGATTTCCTTTTCCTAGTTGCCCTGAGAGATTTAGGAAACTGCTTCCAGGGGCCCGTGGTTCACTCTGCTCGTTTCCTGCAAATCCAGGGTGTGAGGGTTTCAGAGACTGCCTTTCTGCGAGGGGCCGGTCTGAGGCCCGGCGCTGTGCCTGCCTTGACTTGCATCCTGCTCGGGACTCTTCCCACGCACCTGAAGGCTGGCAGAGCTTCCCAGTGTTGGCAAGTTTTATTTCTGCTGACTTTGACTCCCCGGCTCTGCATCCTTCCACGACGAGATGCCGCAAATCGAAGGCGGTGGCCGCTTCCGCGCTGTGGTCAAAGGCACTCGGAGGAAGCGGCCACCACGTCCGGCGTTAGATCTTATCCTGTGTTTCCATAATAATTTACTTTCTCCCTTTTACCCCCCAATCGAATCATTCTTTTCAAAGCACTGAGCCAGGGCAGATATTAAACAACTCAGCTCAATCTAGTGATCTCCTCTGGGCTTGTAACTCTAGTGAATTGCATTTTTTCCTAATTACAGGAAAAATAGCAAATTGGCAAACATCAGGAAGTGGGTACACCCCCTCTGATTTACAAGGAAGAGTGCAGGGTGACTTTATAGCTCAGGAATTCAGTGAAATAAATTTATGGTTAGAAAAATTCATGTTCTTAATGTGATGAAGGTCCTTTAACTTTTAACACGCTTCTCCAGTTAAGCTTCTCGGGACTCACACGGAAATGGCTGTCTACAGCTGCTGCAAATTGATTTATCCCCAGATAATAGTCGGAGCTGCAGACCAAATTGTTGGAAAGAAACAGTTCTTTAATTTCGGGGTTTGGGGCTGTCTATATTTTTTATGCGTATTCCCATTGTGTCTGTGAGCAGAGATTTGCGGTGGACTCACTTTTCTGGGCGATTGGGGTAATTTCCCTGCAGCCCAGAGGACCTGCCCTGCTGATAATCCCCGCACATAGTACCCCCCACCCCGACCCCCTCCAGGGGGACGTAGGGCCCACATCAACTCCTTCCTTGACATTTGCGAAATTCTTTCAAGAGTCAAGTGATCTATGTGAGAGATTACGGCATTCATGTCTATGGTGATACCAATTTGGGTTTTGAAAATTACATCTTGAGGAGGGGTCGCAACCATTTACACTGTGAGAGTAAGGCTCTTGTGTGGTTTCAGCTCCTTTCTGGGAATGCCAGAGGTGTCGCCCCAACCCTGAGCCTGTCTTGGCTTCTCTGGGGCTTCGCCGTCCATCGCTCCAGAGGGAGCAGAGCTAGACACCACTTCCTGGTTTCTTCCTCCGTTAGATATTTCCTGAGCACGTACTCTGGCAGCACAGTGTGCGAAGGCCCTGGAGCTGACCTGAACCGACACCGCTCCTGTCCTCTTGGGATTCGCAGTCGATTCAGAGAGAGCACATAATGTAAGCGATTGCAGGAATAGTTACCAGTTTTAGTAGGCACGTTGAAAGTAAAAATACAAGGAGTTAGGGGCGCCCGGGTGGCTCAGTTGGTTAAGCGCCTGACTTCGGCTCAGGTCATGATCTTGGGGTCCTGGGATGGAGTCCAGCATGGGGCTCTCTGCTGAGTGGGGAGCCGGCTTCTGCTTCTCCCTTTCCCTCTGCTTGTGCTCTCTTTCTCTTGCTCTGTCTCGCTCATGCTGTCTTTCTCTCTCTCTCATAAATAACTTTTCTTAAAAATACAAGGAATTATAAGAAGGAATACGGGATCAGCTGCTATAGAGTGGGGGCGGTAAGAAGGCAGAGATATTCAGTCCCCAACCCTGTGTCTCAGGGGCCTCTCCTGCCTCTCTCCAACAGAAGGAACCTTGGGGAAGCACTCTTGATGGGTATGAACCCAAGGCTAGTCATGGGACCAGGCTCAGCGGGGCCAGCCCGCCACCCCCTGAAGTGCATTTCAGGTCCTGGGCTACTGCGGGGCAGGGTGGGGCCAGCTGGGCTCTCTTCTGTCATCTCAGCTACACGTTGCTTAGGGGCCCCTCGACTTCAGGCTGAGCTGTCCCTGCCCCCCGGGGCCCCCCAGCAGCACCACACACGGTGTTCACCTGCCCTGGGGTTCACACTTGAGGTCAGGACTCCCCTCTTCCTCAGTGTGTGCACACTCGCGTGAGCACAGACCGGCTGCCCCAGCTCCTGGTCTCGTTGAATGACTGCCCAGGACTCCAGCTGCCTGATGACAAGACTGATTTTTTCACTTTTGTATAACTTTAAACCTAGGTGTTTGGGTGCGATCTTTTTTTTTTTTTTTTTTTTTGTGGGGCGTTGAGAGCAGGGGCATGCAGGTCGAAAACGTTTTTACCTTTTATGCAGGTTTTTCCTAGACAAAATATTCACTGTCTATTTATTCATTTCAAAAGATAACTACATAAAAATAACTAAAAGACTTTGTACCCTGGTGCGCGATGGGTGTCAGTTATGCTTGTGGGCGTGACCATTTTGCGAAATATAAAATGCCGGATCATTAAGCTGCACCTCGGAAATGAATATAATGTTTTATGTTAATTATATCTCAATTAAGAAAACCTGAAAACCTCCCAATTCTATGAAAGTTTTTTGTTACTTCTAATAAAATTAGATAAAAAGGTATAATAAAAACTCACAAACAAATACAGACATGGAGGAATGACAAGTAATGGAGAATAAGAAGAAAGGGATTGTGATGGCTAATGTGTTTTCTCTTACTCCAGGAATGTTTACTGAGCATAGACTAGGAAACAGGTACCTTAGATCTCTATCCCTCAGACCCTCCCACTTGTGCACAGCCTCTCTGCTCTCAGCAAGATGCTGCTGGGCCTGGTGAGGCTGATGAGGGTGATCTTGTTTCTCCACCTTCGTGCGGCACACTCACCTGGTGCAGGGGACAGCTCTGTGTGCAGTGGCCTTTGGCAGAAGCCGGATCGACATGCGCCTTGCACAGGTGAGCGTCGGCTTCAACCGCCTGTGGGAGTACAGAGGAACGAGTGACTGGAATCGCTTGGGAAGCCTTTCCAGCAACACTGGTACATGCTTTAGGCCTCGAAGGGTGAGTGAGATTTTACTAGAAGGAGCCCTGGGGAGGAAGACACTGAGGACAAAGGCAACACTATGAATGAAGGCAGCAGAGAGGAAGTGCTGGGAGCAAGGGGGACAGGTAGACCATCTGCCCTGGTCTCTTGGGGTGATTTATGGAGCATCCCTTCCTGCTGAACCTTTCTGGAACCTTCCCACAACCTTGAACACTTGGCAGCACTGTGTACCATCCCACGGGGCCTGCCTGTGCTGTTGGCTGTGTGACGGACGGCGCCGTGAATGAGTGCCAGGGCACCCGGGGGGTCTTCGGGTCCTGGCTGCAAAATGACCATGACCCTAGGTGAAGGGCGGGAGTCTTGGAGCACCAGGTAGGAGTGGGGGGTCCCTCGACCGAGCGTGCCTGTGTCAAGGCAGGTCCTTGGTGTGGAGACCCGTGCTTCACCCCACAACGGTCTGTGGGACCGCCTGTCGTTCTGAGCGGATTTGTGCCTAGAAGAGAAAACACTGAACCCTTCACTAATGTTTGCACTGCTTTTTATTATTTAGTGCATTTATATTGGGCTTTTCCAGGATATCTGTGGGAGAACTCGCTTGACATCCAAGAAAAATGGTTTTCGTCTTAGTTCACCTTTACGTCCAAACTCATGGGAATTACTCTTTCTGTGATGAATTGAAATGCTTTTCATTCTTCTCTCTTAGTTAATGCACAGAGACTCATCCCTCAATGCAAACCTAATATGTAATGGGTACCTTTCAGTGGGGTCCCCATCGGAGATTTTTACTTGTTGGATGCATTCATTTCTTTATCCAGGAACTTTTCACTGAGGTCGAGGGTGTGCTAAGTAAACAGGGCACCCGATCCTGCCTCCAGGGACTGCACAGTCTGGTGGGGAGTGAGAAGATCCCACACGTAACCACAATGAGAGATAAGAGAGAACATGGTCCTAAATGCCACCTAAGGGTTAAGCGTGGGGGAGATCTCTCCTGTTGCGGGACCTAGGATGCCTTCCCAGAGGGATGCTGGCAGGATGTACGGGACCTCTGGAGGCAGAGAGAGGAGGGAAAAGGCACTGTGCACAGAAGAGCTCTGGGCGAGTCAAGAAGAGGGGCCGGGCAGGATTGAACCAGGCTTGGCCAAGACTGGCCTGGGAGGCCCACCCTCAGGTAAGCTGCGTCCACCCTGGGAGGGTCCTCGTGCCATGCTGGGTGATCAGGTCTTCCTTCTGTAACCCCGCCTGGATTTATCCTCAGGACCTGAGGAAAAAGTAGGAAATAAGTAACAGCGAGCCATTAGGGCTCCAAAGAGAGGGTTTCAGGAGAGATCGTTGATTTGGGTACCCAGCGGGGTAAAAAAGAAAAGCAACAAAATGGGCCCGGGGTATGTCTGCGTACAGCCAGCATGCGGAGAGGGCGAGGGCCGCGAGCTGGTTTTCAAGCCAGGACCCACACACTTCGCAGCTCTGCTCTTCGTTTCCTCGTGTCTACGCTGCAGGCAGGCGGCCCCCAGCCTGCCACCTGCCCCATCACTGGCTGGTCACAGGTGCCCACTGTGTGCGGAGAGTGTGCAGAGACACAGGTCCACGGCCGCCCCGAGGAGCACCTCTGGCTGTTGCCTCTGGACGATGGCAGAGTGGTGTTTACGTGGGCCCTTATCTGGTGTCCAATCTGTTGTACACAGCAACACGGCCCCTTCCTCCCAGGTGCCTTACCCTGGCAGCAGCTGTCCGCCTTCGGGCTGACGTTTGGGGCTGCGGGACGGTGCCCCATTCACGCAAAAGCCCGAGTTCCTCCTGGGCCTTCTGTTGGCCCATTTATTCTTCAATTTATGATCTGGACATGGCGGAGAGCCGCAGACCCTTCCACTTGAAGGCGGTGGTGGTGGCCACATGACCTCCAGGAGCAAGGGGACACATTTCAGGAAACCAGGATCTGTGACCTGGGGGCCCCCAGGCTTGCAGAAAGCCACTGGCTCTCTTTGACTTTCTCTCACAGCTGGGGCGGTGACTGCAGACCACAGGTGAAGGTCTCCCCTGCTACCCTGAGTCAAGCTCAAGTCTGAGTAATTTCCAGCCTCTGGTTGGGCTCAGTGAGTTCATCAACAGAGCCGTCCCAGCCCACACTTTATTCGGGGCTCTCTGGTCCTGGCCATGGCCATTCCAGAGAATTCCTAGGTTAGGCCTCTTCCCGTTTAGCTGATAAACAGGTAGGATGGAGGAAAGGAAACATTAATAAACGTCCCCTGAGCATCCGCTGCGTGCAGGCGCTGGACGGAGGAAGGCCGTGGCAGTGGGTGGTAAACCAGACACACGCCAGGGGCTGTGTGGCAGGTGCTGAGCAGGCACGAGGACCGTGAGACTCACAGGTGTGTGGAAGGTGAGGCTTTGGGCCTGGCTCTCAGGAATGGGCATTGCACTGATCAGCTGGGGGAGAGAGAGAGAGAAAGAGGGAGAGGGGAAGGCTTCCAGGGAGGGGCAGCCTAGGCAGTGGGCAGACCTGCTCTTCCCAAACAAGGGCTGACTTTCTCTGTTATGCAGATAACAGAGAAAGTTAGAGACAGCAGAGTGCAAGAGAGAGTTCTGGAAGCTGGCTGGAGAATCAAGGCAGGCTTCAGAGCAGGGCAGGGGAGTGGGGAAAAGAGGGGAAGAGGGAGGGGAAGACAGAGGGGCCCGGCGGCCTCTTGGCATGTGGGCAGCACCCTTCCTGGGCTGGGAGAGCAGAAGCCTTGGGAACAGCCATGTCCCGCTCTGTGACGCGTGCTGCTTGGTGACAGGGACTCGCTCTTCTGCCTGTTGAACTGGACAGGGAAAGGTGTCTTTTCCTCCCAGGAGCTCAAGGTCAAGGTCAAGCTCCAGGTGACCTCCCGGGTCAGCAGGAACCCTGTCTGTGCCATTCAGGTGTGTGCTGGGACAGCCCGCATGGGAGCACCCGTTGCTGGGCTGTCTCCTGCGCTCGGGCCTGCGTTGCCCGCTGAAGATGGAGGAGAACAGAGAAGAGTGAAATCGTCTGGCGGGTTTGGCTGTCGGAAAGCCCCGAGGAAAATCAAAACCATCCTAGGGAAAGGCGGCCTGGAGTGGAGATGATGTCGGACTGACCTTCGAGTCTGAGCAAGATGGATAATTACACAGGAGAACTTGCGACCCCCCCACCCCCCGCCAGAAATAAAAGCAGGGGGAGCAGGCCGCTTGGTCTGGGCCCTGTAAAGAATCTGCCCCTTCAGACTGAAATGCAGTCATGGTATTTTAAGAGCTGTGTGTGTCAGGACAGGTGCAGTCAGCGGACGCCTGCCGTGCTGGCCGTGGTCCGTGAGACTAAGTATTTGAAAATGTGGAGCACAGTCTCCGGCTACAGGAGCAGGAACGACCAGACAAAGAGCCGACCTCATGCAGCCGTCTTCTGAGGGAGCAGTCCGGTGGTTCTGTCTTCAGAGCGGGTTGATTTTTCGGAGCAATCTGGCTCTTCTGAGTGCACCCAAGTTCACCGGTAGTGTGGTCACCGGTGTCTGCCTCCTGGACACTCGGGGCTCCTCAGAACTGTTCCCCAGGATTCGAGGGCACAGCATGGCCCTTTCCAATATGGACGATCAGGAGAGTGCCATCCACCTCTCATTAATCCTGATTCCTGAACTAAGGGATGCAGAACTTTAATCTTGGTGCAAGAATTGCAATTGTGTTTTGAAGATACCAAATATTGCTGAATAGCTCCAGTGTGGGTGCGGGCGCGGGTGCAGAGCGGGGAGGCTTCAGCCAGGCCGGACCCCCGCGGCTGCTCCAGAAGCGCTCCGCGGGCCTGCTGCGTGCACAGGGGCCTATCGGCAGAGTCAACACAGAAGGACATTCTTTAGTTTGGAGTTTCTGTGCTTTGACAAACGTCATGCCTCTTTTAGGAAAAGCGAGCCAGTTTTCCAAACTCTGCCAACACTTCCCCACCTCGCACCCACACCCTGTCCCCCAACCCCTCCAGCCTTGGGGGGTAGCCGCTGATCCGGGGTGCAGAGCACACAGGCCCAGAGTACTGGAGGGAATGAAGTTCCCCTGAGTTCCTGCTTGGCCTTGAGAGATGGCTCCCTCCGGGCCTGCGCTGGGGCTCTCCCTAGGAACGCAAAGTAGCTCCCAGTCACCCGTGTAAATGGGCGTTTCCAACAGGCACTAGGTAAAGTGCTAGCCTGCCCCCAGAAAGGCGCGACCCACCAGCGCAGGGGCCCTGGCTGCCAGCGCCCGGGTCCTCAGAGCCCCTGAAGTGTGCCGCCCGGGGGTCCCCCGCGCCGTGGCCGGTCCCTCTGGCTGTGCCTCGGAAGCCGCACCCCGGGAGAGCGGCCACACCCCAGGCCTGCCCGCGCGCCCCCCTTCCCCGCGGGCCCCTGTGGCGGGCGGGGAGCGCGCGGTTCCCCGGGTTAATTAGAAGCCGGAGTCGCTGAGCCCCGCCCGCGGGCCGCGCTCCGCCCGCCGGGGGCGCCCTCCCCGCCGGCCGCCGGCCTTTGATCGCCCGCGGCCCGCGGCCCCGCAGCCCGCGCCTCGGCGGGCAGGTGGCGGCAGCGGGGCGCGGCGCGCTCCCCGCCACGCCGCACATCAAGGCCCGGCCGGCCGGCGGGCGCCTTCATTAGCAGCCTGAAATTATAATATTATGTTAAAGAACAAAGCTGCTCCCCGGAAAAATATGTGCTGCATATCTGACAAAGATAAATTGGATTATTCAAAATATTCTTGATGAAATGTTACATTTTGCAACTAATTATCAATCTGTTTTATCTGCAGACCAGCTGGGCATTTTTGTGCATGCAAGACCTGCCTACGCAATGATCTTAAGATGTCACTGTAGCGTTTACATCTTTTATTTCAAGATTTAAATAACTAGGAAGTAGCTAATGTAATTCACTGCTGAGAAGAAAGGCAAGCTCCTTGATTCCTTTCCAAAGCGATCTCCTCCTAATGAACTTCTTTGGACTGTGAGTAATGAGGCTTTATTCAAATAATGTTTAAGGAAGTCTCTGTCAGAGTAATTTCTAAAAAAACAGGGGGGGGGACCAATGTTTAATACATTTAAAACATCTCTATTCATAGGATATTAGCTCTAGAAGCCCACACTAGCCCTCGCCAGTGAGACTTCTGCGTTGCTCTTTCCGCTGAACTTGGCCTGGGCCAAGCCCTTCTAGGTCCCTACAAAGCGGAGGCCTCCGCCCTTTTTTTACCTGGAGTTTTTTAGAGCTGATATGTTTAAGATACTCTAGGCTGATATAAATCTTCCCCATGAAGAAGGTTCAGCTTTTGGTTCTTGTCTCCCCATCAAAATCTCTCTCCTGTTCTGATCTGTCTTGGGGATTGGGTCAATATAGTTTTCTTGTTGTTTTGTGAGCATTTTATGGTTCGAGGCAGCAGCAAAACAGAATCTGACCATTTCTAGTCCCTTCTTGCTTTCTTGGAGGGCAGGGGGCTGGCTGGAAAGTACACTCCACCTTTGTGTGTAGCGGCCCATCCCCTTGTTCTGATGTGACAGATGCAGGCTCCATTTAGATTAAGGAGGAAGAGCATAAGCTATTGTGTGTAAACACACAGCGAGATGCTTTTGGAGATGCTCCGGTCTTCCTTGTGTGACAGTGGCTACTGTAGGAATATCCCCACCTCTGAGCCATCCTAGGTCTTCAGCCACAGTGGACACTCTTGGCAACAGTGGATGGAGAAGGCAGAGCCGGGCTTCCTTCCCACTGGACAGACGAGGAAGCTGAGACTCAAGGATGTAGAAGCAGGGACTTGCTCCAAGGTACCCTGGGAGGTAGAGTGGGGTCAGGGCTGTAAGCCTTGGCACCCCCCACCCCCATCCATGACACGTGTTCTAAGTGCTTCACTTAGACGTATAAAATATGAATTTGTAATTGATGGCAGGAACACGTGGGAACCTGTCAGGATGTGGATTTCCCTTCTCAGTTGAGAGGTCTTCAGAGTGGTTAGGAGGGAGCATGCCAAGGAAAATCAAGCAGCCATTTTCCCACTAAAAATGACAGAACATACATCCTTCTTGCTTTTCTCATTGATTTCATTCTGACTGCTATTCCATAAAATTATCCCCAGACAGGTTTTCAGAGCTGTCACTAAGCCATTTGAAAGTTTGCGTGAAGCACATTTACGTGTGCATTTCTAGATCTATCTATATAACCCCCCCACCCCCACCCCTTATTTGGCTTGGTTAGAAAATGTCTTTTGTTCAGATTGCAAAAGAAAATTACACCTGATCTCACTCTCTGCCTGATTTGACTCCTGGGTATTCTATTTTGACATTCCTGTATTAATAGTCAAATTGCAGAGCTCAAAATACAGAGACTTAGCCTGGACTGGACTTCCTGAAGTCTGTGCTTTCCGATGAGACTCATCTTGTTTTTAAAATGCTCATTTCTGCCAAGATGCCTCTTTTGTGGGAATCCATGGTTGTCCCCCATGTGGAGGTGCTGGGGCCGTTCAGGGCTCAGGGGAGACCCTGCTGGCCATTGGGTTTTCCCAGTCTGTTTGCTGGGCCTTTTGTCCAAGTGACTTTTGGGATTTATCAGAGGATGAAAACAATGACCACAACAAAGACGACGACGACAGCAGAGTCTGAAAGGAGAGAGTGATTTCCCTGTCACGGAGATGAGTCTTTGTGAAGTGGCAAGTATTGGGTGTTATTTTTATTTTTTCTAAAATAATTTCTAATCTGAAAATTGTTCATTTATATTTTGGAAGCCATAAAAGCAGTTTTTATTTTCTGCGGAAGATTATTGTGTGTATGTGTAAATTATTCAATTACCTTAACAGTATGTGGTACAAGATGCTAGAATTCTCCTGAAGTGTTCATTGTGCCTTTCTCAGTCGTCCAGACAGTATCTCCGTTCCGCATGTGTGGAGGGTACTGTCTGGGTTCTCAATGTTACTTTGAAAAATCCTTCAAGGAACCCAGATCAGGGGTCAGCAAACCGTTCCTCGAAAGGGCCAGATAATAAGTATTCGGGGTCTGCAAACCATCCTGTCTGGGTCACGGTTACTCACTTGAAAACAGCTGTGGACAACCTGGACATGAATGAGTGTGGATGTGTTTCAATAAAACTTTATTTATGAGCACTGAAATTTGAATTTCCTATAATTTTCATGTGTCATGAAATATTATTCTTCTTTTCATTTTTTTTCAGCCATTTACAAAATGTAACAACCGTTCTCAGTTTGTGGGCCATGCAAAACAGACGACGCCTGGATCGGGCCCGTCGGTGGTAGCTTGCCTCACCGCTTCATTTCGAGTTTGAGGTAGACCTTCCCAGCTGCTTCGAGTCCTTTGCTGCGCTTGAAGTGAAGAATGCCCCTCCTTTTTTTGGTAATTAATTCTTATCCGCTTTCAAAATATTAATATACCATTGTTTTTATTGAGATGCAGTGGGCATAGAAAGGTTTTCTGAGTTCAAGGTGCACAATGTAGCCATAGGAGCGGTACCAGTACTGATCTGTTGTGCGGTGCCGGTCCCAGGAAGTTCACCTGAAGTCCGTGTCACTTCCCATGGTTACAAAATGCTTTTTCTTGGGATGAGAACTTTCAAAATCTGCACTTTTAGCAAATTTCCAAATACAATTCAGGGAGGATGTCGTGGCTCTGGTGAGGGAAATCAGCCAACTGCCAGTTGGCGGTGATGCCGTTTCCGCGGGCATTTCCAAATCCCCCTCCGCCACTGTGTTCTTCACTATGTCCCTGACCCTCAGTCACACTAGGTTTGTGGTCCTTTGGAATTCCACTTAATTTAAGCTTTGACCCTCAGGCTCAGAATTGTGGCCCCCATAGTGGAGGGTGGTGAGGATGTCCCAGCCGATGTGGCGGTTTCCAGGCGTCTCAGCCCAAGGGGGCCTCCAGGAAGGACCTGCCTTCTCAGTGTAGCCTTTTGAGAGGCTCCGTGAAGCCAGGGTCAGGTCCCCACCACGCCAGCCCCCACCATCCCAGCACTGAGCAGGTGCAGGCTGGAGCCCAGCCCCCGCTGGCCAGTGAGGAGGAACCGAGGGACCGAGAGTGGATGGTCTCTGGGGTGGGACCAGTCTGAGACACAGACTGGAGCTCAGCCTTAGCTCTTGTCTCTGGCTTTGCCTGAGCAGTGACGGGGGCTGCATCTCCACGAGGTGGTAGATGACCATGCTCTCCTGCGCGGGCATTGCTGGTTGGCTGCAGAACGGGAGGCCAGGCAAGACAATAGGAGCTGGAAGTTCTCCCGGGGCTGGAGTGGTGCCCAGCCACACAGCTGGCGGAGCCGAGGTGGAGGACGGGCCCTGGGGTGGCCCTTGCCATGTCCTGGGTCCCTGTGGCTGGGGCCGTGGCTTCTGCGGTCCGTCTTCTGATGCTGGGAATGGGTGTAGAGCTCTCTGTGTGGCAGAAGAACAGAGGCGTGGAGGTGGGAAATGAATGTTCCCGAAGTCCGTTTACCTAGAAAGGGAAGAAGGTGGTGCATAATGGGGCTGGGACTTATCAGCTCAGACAGGTCTGGGGGAGCTACACCCACCAACTCGCTGCGTTGGTCCCCATCCTTTTCAGAACACAGCTTTGATTCCTGCTCCTTTGGATGGTCAAGGGCGCATCCTGGCCTCCCACTGCTCTCCTGTGCAAGCGCAGGGCAGAGAGCAGACGGTGTGGCCGACTCTGGGTCGGGTCCGGGTCACTGGGACTGTTTCTGCCCTCAGGGATGATGGGCTCCCCACGTCTGGACCCTTCTCCCACCTTCTCCTGCCTTCCTCCAAGGGTAGATCTTGCTCGTTCCTGCACCTGCTCTGAAGCAGATCATGTGAGAGTCTCGTTGCCGGAAACACGCAGCGGGCAAGCAGGCCCAGGGAAGAAGCTGCGAGAACTCGAGCTGGGGCTCCCGAGGGCTCAGCTAGGAGTGGCCCGTGCCGTCCTCTCCCCCGACAGCAGTAGCAAAGCGCCATGCCCAGTGGGTGCCGCCGCCTGTGACTCGTGTAATGCTCACGGCACCCCGGCACCCTGGAACCCGGCACCCCAGCACCCCTGCAACGCTGTTACTAAATCTGCTTGTGCCCAACTTTCAGATGAACCAACTGAGGCGTAGCTGGGATCAGTACTGGGCTCCCTTTGCTCCCGCTCTAGGGGTTTGCTGACACGTGTGTGGGCACATGCATGTGTACATGTCTGCGTGCCTGTGTGTCAGTGTGCCTGTGCACACACCTATGTGTGTTCATGTGTGCCGGGGTGTGCACTGTTGTGAATCTGTGCGTGTGTGTATGTGTGTGCATCTGCATGCGGGCGTGTCTGCGCGGACACCTATGCCTGTGTGTGTGAGTGTGAATATGTGCGTGCGTGCGTGTGTGCGCGTGCATGTGCGCGTGCGCGTGTGCCTGTACGCAAGCACGTGCGTGTGGTGAGAGGTGTGTAAGGCCTCGAGGAGCCGGCTCTGTGGCTGCTCTGGTCTGTCCCCACCCGCAGTGCCCCATGGGAGCCCAGGACACTGTGGGGTGCGTCTTTTCTGAGCGCACAGCTGGCCTGTGGGGGAAGGGAGGGCAGGCCAGTCCCCGGTGGGGAGGTCGTTTCGCTCCGGCTTTGTCTGCCCGCCTCGCGTGTGTGGCCACCACCCTGCGGTCTCCCCGGGTTGGCCCGAGCCGGCTGGGCCCTTGGTGGGAGGCATCCAGGCTTGGCTACCTCCGGGTCTGCTTGTGGGAGGGGCTGGGGGTCCGGGTCCCGGGCAGCACCGTGGAGAGTTTAGGCCGGAGGAGATCTGCCCTAAGCTGGGAAGGCGCAAGGGCGCCGGAAGGAGGCAGTGTGCTTCCTGGGACCCGTGGCGCGTCTTCTGACCCGCCCTGGGCCTCGGGCCGGCCAGCCGAGCCCAGCAGCTGTCCGGGCTCGTTTGAGTATCTGTGAGCCTCTTGTATTAAAATAAATTGATTTATGAATTATCAAGCCAATTAATTAAAGTGGAGCTTCTCATTGGCACTTCAACTCCAGTGCTCAACTGTCACGTGTGACTTGTGGCCACCTAGTCCAGTGACACAGGAAGAGTGTATTTGTACAGCCAGAAGGTTCCCCTGGACACAGAGCAGGTCTCCATAGGTCCCCATGGCCTGGGTCAGATGAGGGATGGCTGTTGACTCTTCGGGGACCCACTGGCTTTGTTCTTGGCTTCCATCTATACTGCTGCCCACCAGGAGAGAGAAGGCTTTCAACACGCAGCAGAGGCCGTTAGAGGAAGGCTAGCCCGCGAGATTTTGTCTGAGTTACAGAAGGAGACAGGAGGAGCACAGGGAACAATCTCTGTGGCTCTTTTCTTTCAAATATGCTGGTCACACCCCTCACATTTTGCATATGTTACTAATAAGCACAGGAGAGAATAAGATTATTCTTTGGGTGTTGAATGTGTTGAGGGTTTAAGCTCATACGTGCTCAACACCGTGCCTGTCCCTGCTCATTCTCATCTGCTGATGTGGCCATGGCCTTGTGACCATGGCCTCCACCCGGGAGGAATTCTGACGCTGAAGCCCATTTCAAGAGCCCCTCAGCCCCATGTTCCTTCTTTTATTGGAATAATTTTAAGGTTTCAGCCTGCGCCTTAATCCATAGACTCCATTTTGCATTTAAGATGACCTGGAGACAATTGTGCAGACACTTCCATGACCCCTGCCCTTTGTCCTTGGTTCTCTTTGTGGGTCAGCAGATCCTCTGAGTTTCCAACCTTCTCTTTCTGCTTTATAAGCTGTCATTGTTTGGAAAGTTATTTAAGACCAATGGTCCTTGGATGATCAGAGAAGCTCTTTTCTCCTCTGAAGAACTCGACAACAAACCATCTACACTAAATATTAGAGCGTCTTTAGTGCAGCTGTAAAATTCAGGTGTAGGTGTGAAGGTGGGCTCTGAGCATGGTTTTCCGTCGCTGTAACTGTTCATGACCCTTTGTGGCAGGGGTTTCAGTTAAAAATCCCGGATCGGTCAGAGCTTTACTCTCAGGAGGAAATTAAAGAAATCACTCGGAAAAGGCTGAACAGTGGGGGAAAAAAAACAAAAACAAAACAAAACAGAACAACAACAACAACAACAACAACAAACAAAAATCCCACAACCAACGAAACCCTCTTGGCTCCAGGAGGCGTTCTGGAGAGGTGGACGGGAGGCCTAAGCGCACTTTCCCGCTGAAAAGACGAGACGATTGCTTCCGAGATGACTTGCGGAGGCCCGCCCCGGCCGCCACAGTCAGGGAGGCCGTGCGGCAAGTGCAGGGCCGAGAGGAGGACTCTCGTGCGGGCTGGTCTAGGGAGAGAGGGAACAAGCTCCGTATCTGCTAAGAGATCAGTTTGCGCCCGATTTGGTTTAAATGCTAAACCCTATGAAATGATCTTAAGCAGAAAAATCAATTTCCCAGAAGTCTCAGATGTACCCTGGAACTCTTATATTTGAACTAAATCTAGGTAGAGTTAAATAATTGAGCTTGCTCTCTTTAAGTGATACAAATGTATTTCACGCTACAAGGAACTCAGATGAGTGGGGTAGCGTCAGGGGTGTCCCAGGCGTCTGCGCCCCGGGGAGGCAGGGGGCCACTGGCCGAGATCACACCTGTCCCGACGGGCAGCGCCAGGTGACGTGGAGTCCCGGGCATTTTCCCATCGAGAATGAGCTCTCCGGGATAAGCTCGTGGACAGAGCTGCGTCCTCTGGGAATGGCCTGCACCGCTATGCAGGGAATAAGGGACCTCCCATGGACCTGTGGCAGTTGAGAGCCCGGGGAGGGGGGACAACCTGGGGATGTGCTGGCCCTGCAGAGGAGCCGAAGCAAAAGAAGGTCACCGCTCCTGACCCCAGCACGGCACGGTCCTGACTCCCGTTTCCTGCTGGTTGACCTGCAATCCACAGCATCTCAGAGCCTCTGTTTTGCTTCAGGGAAATGAGACTCGATGCATCCCTTCAACTGCGTTTCTTGACCGCCCCGGGCCCTGGGGTACGGCGGCCCACACGGCAGATCGCGTGCCCCTGGGAGCTTGTGAGTCTGCGGGCGGCGGCGAGTGGCACAGACCCCACAGGCTTGCAGAAGCCTTGCGCTGGGGAAACTGCGGGAAGGAAGAACACACTTAACAGACCCGGGGCTTCTGAGAGCCCTTGGGGGGGCAGAGTCAGGTCATGCCGCAGAGCATGCAGGCTGCTCGGAGAAGGCGCGATCTCACCTCTCCAGGCTCAGATCACGACGGTTACTCGTTCGCCATCACCGTCCGCGTTGCCTTCATCACGTAGGCCCGGGGGAGGAAAGAGAGAGGAAAGTAAGACACTGGGAGAAAGGGGTGGAGGGGAGACACAGGGCTGTGGAGGGGCTTGGCCTTCCCATCTACTCCATGCAGGCCCGAGAGGCCGGCTTTCCTCCCCGTCTCCGCCGCCCTCAATCCCGCCGCCCCCCTCCCACCCCAGCTCATCCAGCGAGGTTCCAAGGAAGTTCTCTGGGGTCAGAGATGGGTCTTGGGGGTCCCCTCCTGGCCCTCGCTGCACCCCCATCTCCATGCTTTACCTGGGGAGCATTTCCAAGTGGGGGTGGCCTCTGGCTAGAGCTGGTCCCTGCTGGGGGAGTAGCAGGGGGCACGGGCCACTCGGGCTCAGAGCTGGAGGCGCCCCCTCCCCCACCATGCAGGGAGCCCTGATGTGCGTGCTTCTCATTGGATTTAAAAGCTGGCCCTTGGGGTGCATTGAAGCTAAAGCCCCATGGTCCAGACATCTGGACAGCTCTCTGAGTCTCCTTGTTAGTGACCCATCCCTCCTCGGAGGGTTTTCCGCAGCTGGAAGTCTGCCGTGCCAATTTCAATGACACGGGCCCGGGACCGAAGGCATCGATAACCCGTTGTAAGGGTGACGTGGCCGGCGTGGATGCGGCAGATAGAAAGCAGATGAGGGTTACTTGGAGGTGAGCTGTGGTTTTTGACGCTCACAATGGAGGCTCTGAAATCCAAGCCTCCCCTGAGTTTCAATGGCCGATATTTGTTTGCTTATTTTGGCTGCTCTCTCTGCCGTTGGAATCCCCCCTCTCCCTCCTCCACCGTGGGGCCAAATGACACGCGTTCTGTCGAAAACCGTGAATCGAAGGGTCTGGGGCCACTGCTGTCGCCAGCTGTGTGACCCGGGCAGCCGGCTAGCCCTCTGGAGCACTCGGGGTCTCCAGGTCCTCAGGGGAGGGAGTGGATGCCGCGGGAACTCCCTACATTTAGAGAAGGAGACCATGGGAGAATGAGATCACGGGAGGCCCTCCAGGGTCTGCGAACTAAGGCAAAGAACCAGGGGGCTGATCTTCTGTATTTTGTATTTTTTTTTCTTTTTCTTTTGTGTATTTGCACAAAAGCACACCCAATGTACTTCAGCCCCTTGGCCGTCAAGTGCGCATTTAATTCACGTCCTTCCCCTGGAAAGAGCTGGTCATACCTTGATACGCTTCCATCTCTAAACACGTCTCTGCGTGGAGAGTTCTGCGCTCCCCGAAGAAGGCACGTCCTCGGCGAGGCGAGTGCTCTCCCACGGCGCCCCAGGAAAACGGATGCGTGGACACGAGGAGCGCTCTCTCGCCCGCGCCGCAGGCCGCCGGGGGACATCGGTTTTGGCTTTTATCCAGCAGGAAGGAACAGTAAATAAATGAAGAAGTATATTAGGTTAAACTGCTGACATTTGTATGCAGGGCAGTAAATGTTTGTAGATGAAGAGCAGAAAAAGATTTTTTAATAAATGCTTTTGTGACGGATTTTACACTAAATCATTTCTTGACATTTCGACTAAAACCAACAGCTTAGATAATGGATCTGATGTTCATACCGTGCATATACTCCGGTTTGATAAATCCTCTGCTAAGAGGACCTCCCTGAAACCGATTCCCTCCAGACCGGGAGAAGATTGTATGTGCAGTAAATTACTGGGGGGAGCCAGGGGGGACCCAGGGGCCTGTGCTCCTGCCCACGCTCTGGATCTGTGCTCGGGCGCAGCGAACGCTCTCCTTGAGTTTGGAATTCGGGTTGGACCATGTTAAATAAACTCCGTGGTAGAGATGACTTCATGACGGTTCTATTTTCTGACGGGAGTATTTACTTAAGAAAGCCAGAGACGGAGAGACTGAGAAGAAATGAAGGAACCAGTCAGGCAGCACGTGAAGAGGCCATTTTGAACAAAACGTTGTCCTGTTTTCCCTCACACCCTGTGCAGGTCCTCCGAGGTCACCCGTCCTCTCTGACCTGCAGATGGCAGATGGGGACACATGGGCGGCTCTCCTCAGGCTCCTCCGGGAGGCCCTGTTTGGTCGTGGCCAGCCCTGGCTCACAGGGTGTTTCTCCCTCCTTGTCTGGACTTCAAGGCCCTGGGTATAGATGCTGGAGTATCTTCTCACCTCCCTCTTGGCTTTTCCTCCCCTCCTGCCTGTCGGGGGTTCCCTTTGTCTTCCTTACCATTCTCCTGGATTGAGCAGACTCCCCCTTGTCCTTCCCCTGGGTCCCCGGCTGCCACCCCCTTGGAGCCCCCTGCCCCCTCCCTTTGCTGCAGGCAGAGGGGGTGCTCTCTTGCCAGGGTCTGAATCCTGAGAGTTCCATGGGCAGTGTGCAAGCGGTTTCTTGCAGTAGAGCATGTGTGGCTCAGTACCTCCTCCTGAGCCCGTATCTCCGGGGACGATCTCCCATGATCCAATTAGGCCCTTCTTTCTGGTGTCCAGCCCGCACGAGGCACCCAGTGGGTGTCTGTGGAATGAACGAAGGGACCCCTGGAAGCTTCTGGTCTTAGACTCAGGGCGAACGCCTCATCTTGCATTTTATTGTCACTTTGCATGTGTCATGTAGTTTTCAGAGACAAGGAGTGACCTCCTTCGTGATCCGCTTGGGGGTAATAGATAAAGCCATCCTTGAGAGAAAAATTAAAGAGCCTTGACAATGATAATTGCTGTTAATATCACTCTGGACATAGGTTTGCTGATGGATGAGTTTAGAAGATTTGCTTCCGAAACACACAAACTAATGTGAGAAACAGCCCAAGGTTGGGCTGGTGGGTTGGCGTCTGCAGGACAAGAAATGGTATCTCGGGGGCTGGGCAGGACGTCCCTGGCGAAGCCAGTGGGAAGCAGGTCAGGGCACGCTGCCCCCCCAGAGCCGGCCGGGACCCCAGGATCACTGTGGGGTGCATCCCCCCAGGGGTGCCCCGCCATCCTGGGGACACCACGGGGCTGCGTCCCGGGGTGGGCTGAGAAATTCCCAGGGCCTGCAAGGGGCATCCAGCACCTTCCTGCTCTGATTTCCTTTTCCCGTTTTACATACTCAGTTTCCCTGGTGAATAGTCCTTGGCAGGTTTCCCGAGATATCAAATTCCGGGAGAGAAAATACACAGGTCATGTGTAAGGACTAAATAGAACCCTTAGTTGGAAATGACTCTTGTCAGGTGTCGGGGAAGCAGCTCCGCCTTCAGCTACGAGTTAATCAGACAGAGCCGCGCGCGAGGAGCGCGGCCACCGGGCCCTGGGCGGCCTCCCGACGCCTCCCTGACTCACCTTGGGCAGGTCACGGCGTTTCCCGGGGCTGCAGCTTTCTCATCTCACTAATGAGGGGCTTGCAAGAGCTTGGCCGCGCCGCTCGCAGGCCCGCGAGTGTGGAATCCCACCCGCCGCCTCCGTCGCCGGCAGCCCGGTCCGCTGCAGCGGGGCGCAGGGCTGGGCGGCGCTTCACACCCTCGGCGGCTGCTGGGGCCGCGGAATCATCTCTGGTTTGCTTTGCAACGCGCTCGGGCTCGTCTCTGATCATAGAAGCAGGGGCGGAGAGCGGGTTAAAAATAGTCACCGGTAGGAAAGTCTAAACGCTTTCCGCGCCGATGGTGGTGACCACTGGAGCACGTCAGGACCCAGGGATGCCGGGGTGGGGGGAGTTCTGCACGGGGGTGCGCTGCGACTGTGTGCAGGGCCCTGGAGGCCCTGGGGTAGTGGTTGCTTTGTGGGCCAGCGTGGCTTGTCAGGAGAGGCTTTGACCCTGAGCCTCGATATTCTCATCTGTGAAATGGGGATGCCAGTCCCCTTCCAGATGCGTGAAGAACGCCAAAGGCACTCAGCAACGCCGTTAACACGCACACGGCCCTCAGAAAGGTGCTTCGCTCTGCGCGATCTGAGCCTCAGGTATTACAAGTGCCAGTTTTCCTCCGCTGACTCCCTCCAGTAATGAGATTTTCCCTGGACTGGGAAGAAGATGGAGCCTCTGATTTCATAGGCCTGGTGATCTGTCTGTCCTGGGTGACTTCAGCGTGGAGACAGAACGCTGGCCCAGGGTGGGCAGAGTCTGCATACGCAAAGAAGTAGGTGCGCCTTTGTTTCCTGGGCATCTGACCCGAGGGCCCACGGGGCTCATCTTTTGGTTGGTGTCCAGGCCAGTGTGGGTTTAACGTAGGCCTTTCATGAGTCCCCAGAGCACCAGGAGTAAGAGCACCTTCCAGGCTGACCGGGTGGCCAAGGCCATCGCTGACTTTGCTTTGCCGCCTGCGTCCTGGTGTGTCGGTCCCTGCGAATTCTCAATTGCTGTTTGTTGAGTGAGTGAGCGGTACAGCCCCATTTGGGGAAACACTGCATCCAAAACATCTCCTGAAAGTGGAGGCCCATCGGGTCTTGCCCCGTGCCCTTCCCATGCATCGGTGCCAGTCCTGATGTCTTAGAGTCTCCTGGGAGGAGATGGGGGCCTGTGATGCTGTGAAAACTGTCACCACCTGTGTGTACAGGCTTCTGTGTGACCTACCCAGACCCCTGCCACAGGCAGTGTTAGGCACCCGCTGTGTTTCTTAAATAGCCTTATTGAGCTACAGTTTATATAGCATAAATGCACCCATTTCAATGTAAATGTCAATGATGTTTAATAAATTTACCAAGTTGTGCAATCCACACTATAATCCAAATTTAGGACTTTTCCACTGACCCAAAGAGATCCCTATTGTCCCTTTGCAGCCACTCCCCACCCCCACCCCAGCCTCAGACAGGCACTCACCCACTTTCTCTCTGCATAGATTTGCCTTTTCTGGATGCTTTGTATCAGTGGAATCATGGAGTATGTGGTCTTTGCCAGCATCAATACTGGCTCCTCTTCCTACTGGTTCCCGGCAGGAGACAGTTTGTGTTTGTGGTTGGAAAGTACCTGGGGGTCAGGGAGATACCTGCCCTTGTCCACACTGGCTGTAACCACAAACCCTTGCCCCATGCCCCCCACCCCGTGGTCTAATCCAGTCCCCTTCCCATCTGCTTTCTGTGGGCCATCAACTCTCCATTCTTTTGCTCATCCCTAAGAACCAGATCCCTGCTTCTGTGTGGTGATGCACAGAGCCTACATTCAACATGCTTACGTCAGTGCTCACTTCCCTCTCCACCCACCAGGGACCATGCTGCTAGTAAGAAGCGTGTCCTTCCCCTGGTGGCCAGACTTTGAGGTAGCTTGTGGGTGGGGCCTGTGACCCACTTCCGGCCTTAACCCACCTCAAAAGCAGGTGATCCTGTGACCTAAGATTGTAGCAAGTCCTCCTGCTGGGAAGCCTCACATGGCAAGGAGCTAAACATGCTCTGGAAACTGAAGTTCACCCCCAGGCAGCCCTCCAGACCCAAAGCTCCCAGTTTTATACCTGCAAGGAACCGGATTCACCCAAAAACTGTGTGAGCAGGAAAGTGAATCCTTCCCCAGTCAAACCACCAGATGAGAACCCTGCTCTGGTCAGCACCTTCCTGGCAGTCTTTGGAGGCCCAAGCAAAGGACCCAGCTGGGTTTTGGAACTATTAGAGGATGCATGTGTGTATTTTTAAGCTGCGAATTTGAGTTGATGATACACAGCCATAGAAAAATATTCATCCCCCACATGAGGTGGCCATCTCCCAGCCCGCATGCCTGCCCCATGGTCGTCTTCAACCCTTCCGCCCTTTCTCACTTTATTTTTATTTATTTTTTAAGATTTTATTTATTTACTTAGAGAGACAGAGAGGAGGAACAGAGAGAGAGAGTCTCTCAAACAGACCCCATGCTGAGGGCAGAGTGCAGGACTCAGTCCCACGACCCTGAAATCAGGACCTGAGCCAGAGTCAAAAGTCAGGCCCTTAACCCACTGAGTCATCTAGGTGCCCCTTCCCTGCCTCACTTTCGGTCTCTCATCTTGCCCAGGATTATTGCAACGGGCTCCCACCGATCTCCCTGCCTGTGGACTCCCTCCCAACCTGCCTCTCCCCTCCCACTTCATTCTGATGTGGACAGATCCTTGTGCAAACCAAGCCTCACAGACCACTTGTGGCACAACATGGATCTCACCTTGGGCTACGGGGATCTCATAATCTTGTTCCAACATGCTCCTCAAGCTTTATTTTGTCTCTCCCGTTCATACACCTATGTTCTGGCCATGTTGAATGACTTGGCTGTTCTTAGCCCTTCTGGGTTTGTCCTGCGTCTGTGACTTTGCATCTGCTGTTCTCCTTCTCTGGAATGTTCTTTTATCTCTTTTCAACCTGAAAAACTCTAATTCATTCTTCAAAACCCTAGGTTCAATAGCACCTCTTTTTGAAATCTTCCATGGACTCCCTTGAGGGCAAAGATTTGGACTTTGCGTGGCACACTGCTCTCTCACTGACTGTCACACTATATTTTAGTTTGTGTCCCCAGAACACCCAGTGGAGTGTGGACAGGAATTTGGACTTGCTTTCCCCAGCCCTATAACTTGATCAACACCTATGGTGTTTCATGAACACTTTTAGAACAAATAGCTCACTATCTGCTCAAGTACCGTGACCGCATGTCATGGGTGTCCTTAAGGGTCCTTGATTTCCAGGGAGTTGGGTGTGTGGGTTGGGGGAGATGGGACAAAGGGAGAGGTGGGTTCCAAATTCAGGGACTCATTCTGGAATGTGTTGCCAATCTGAATGTCCCTGTCGTTGTTTTACTGAAGTTCCGTCCTGAGCAGGGGAGCCCGTGAGACCCAGGGCTCCTGCTGCTCTGTCCTTCTGGTGCGCTCCTCCATCCCTGGTTGGTGTGCCCAGCTTGTGGTTACCCACATGATAGAAGTCTCAAACTATGCGGAAAGGATCCAAGATACTGTGGACCGTTGCCTGATTTATCTCTGCAGCTGCCCCCAGGTCTCCCTGTCGCACTTCGCCCCCCTCCACCGCCAGCGACTGTTTTTGTCTCCCTGGTGCTCCTCCCAGCCAACGCACATGTTTTCCTTATTTACCTGCCTATTCTCTGTTTCCCCCAGGGATAGCCGGAAGGCTTGTGGGACTGGGGGCCCCATGGGTGTCCTTTCTACATTTCCGGTGCCTGGAAGCATGGGACATTCCGGGCACTCAGGGTCATGTGTTGAATGAAGTGCAGGGAGCCTGGTCCCTGGAGCCCCGCTCTGCCCACACCTAGGCTTCCTACCGTCTCTGACTTTGTAAAATTCAGACCCAGGGAGTCAGATTCTTGCTTACGCCACTTCGTGGTCCTGCCATTCCCCTTAGAATCAAGAAAATAACCCTCACCTCTAAAAATCTTTTATTTATCCATTCATCCCAGATTCAAGATTTTTAAAAACCCTGGCTTTTTGTGGATTGCCCTGAAATGTAACCCAAACTAACTCTAGCATTAACCCTAAAGTCTAGAAGATACAATATGAATTCTCTTCCTCGATCACTTTTATTTTAGAAAACAATTTCAGTTTGTCTTCCTCTAGGATACAATTCTGAATACTCAGAGCCTGCCAGTAGGCTTTGGTGATTACAATTTTAGGGGCTTAGAGCTTCAAGGGTGAGGGTAAAGATGGTCTTTCCCACTGGGTGGCGCTCGGGGTGTGGAGGTCTGATTATAATCCTTTACCTGGGTTATCTGTGACCCTTTGCCATCCCATTCCTTTGCGATGATGGATACGGGGTGGGGTGATTGATTTCCCAATGCGGTTTCTATCAGTTTCGTGTTCTTTGCAGAGGGCAGAGGGAAGCCCCTCCCCTCTACTTCTACTGGGGCTTGTTAAGCCATGGCCTTGGGGGCCAGCTGATCAGTGGGGAGAAGCAGCAAGCTATCAGCGGTTTCTGCAGTCAGCGGGCAAGGACAGCCTGTGGCTACTCCAGCCCACGGCCTGGCTGCATTTCATGGAGACATGTTACCTTGGTGGAGATATAAAGGCAAATCATGTTGGCATGACAGAGCCCACTTAACTCTCTCTGGCCTGATATTTGGGGAAGACGTCAAGGACGGACAGGTCCTGGGCCCTGTAGTTGGGCAGTGGCCATTGTGCCCTGCAAGGTATGCAGGTCAGTGCTTCTCAGGGTGATTTTTTTCTATCACTGGGTCCACGGAACAGAACGCCCTGGCTGCCTTAGGGAGCACGAGGTGAATCAGATAGCTTCTTCTAAGCCAGCGCTGCTTGTATAATAAGTGGCCCTAAGACATTAAGATGATTTCTTTTGGGCCCACTGGAGATTCCCTGAGGACACTTGCAGTTTGTGTCTCATTGCGTTGTCAGCCTTGGATCACACCTGTGCTTAGAAGAGGTGTTTTTGGTGTGGGGCCAAGCCGAAGGCTGCCTTCCGTCAGCTGCGTGAAGGAAGCCGGTAACTGCACGGGCCTGTCTCCAGTTCCAGGGGCTACAGGGAGTGGCAAAAGGGGCGTTCGGTCCCAATCCAAACTATTCCTCAGGAAGTCCCCTGAGGGGGGACCTGTGTGCCTCCAAGGGACTCGTGCGCCCCCCAGGGAAGACCCCATCCTTGGCTGGGTGTGACAGGTACGCAGCCACGCCTCAGGACCTGGGGTCCAGAATGACAACCACAGCATGAAGGGAGTGGGGACGTCCGACCGCCAGCGAGGGGACGAGATGCAGGGCACAGGTGTGCAGAGAGGAATGAGGCTTACTGCTTGCCCTTCCCTTATAGCCGGGGCTTCTCCCCCGGTTCTCCAGCGTTTCTTCCCTCACTGCCTCGGCATACTCCGCTCTGTGCAGGGGTAGCTGCCGGGAAGCCTGCCTGGGTTTCCAGGGGTGCCTAGCTCCACCCTACAAAGCACGTAGAGTACAGCTGTAAGTGGCCCGTCTCACTCACCTACCTCCTGGCCTCTCCAGTAATGCGTTTGATCTGGCCTCTGAAGGCCTCCCAGATGCCCACAGAGTGGGGCTGGGAACGTGCCGCCCAGGGGAGCCCCCCCTCTTCCTGCGATCACCAAGGAAGCACGGGGGCTCTGGGGGCCACGCTGAGCTGAACTGCTAATTGCCACCCCTCAGTGTCCCTGCGATTCCTGCCAAGCCCTCTGGTCAGCGAGAGCTCCGCAGGAGGTCCAGGGGTCCGTCTTCACTTTTACGGCACCAATTAACTTCCTCTGCCTTTTCTTCTGGGTTCGTGGAATTACTCCGCACTCTTTGCAAGGATGTTTAGTAATTCTCATCGACTGTCGAGGAGCCTGCTGGGACGCTGCCAACTGATCTTAACAAGCCCACTTACTGCAGGATTTCCCACTGCTTTCCTGGGCTAGGAATTCCTTAACCAAAGGCACATCTCCCAGGAGAACTTTGAGAAGGGGCCTCGTTATGAATATTTTGATGTTGAAAATGTTCAGCGTGCAAGTTGGTTGTAAAGCCGGCCAGTGTGTTTGGAAGAACAGGGTGGGCCTTGGGCAAACTTGGAGCAGGGTGGGATTCTGATCCCGCCCCTCTGCCTTTTATCCTTGGCTCTTCTTTCTTCTTCCAGCGCACCCTGGGAACCCCGGCTCCAGCTGCTCCCCGCTCCTGCACGGCCGCACTGAAGGCGCGCGCGCTAATTGGTGATTAGGCGCTAATGCATGGCGATTGTTGGCTTGTTTCCTCTCCTGGATAACTTTTCCTCCTTTTCATATTAGTTAGACCCTTTCATGTCTTAACAAGAGGGGCCAACTTGTATAAGATTTCAGGAATGGTAGGTGGGCGAGATCTGAGCTTCTGGCGCCCCTCCCAGATGCACAGTCTGAGTGGCCCCGTGTGCCCTTCCGAGCTGCGGCTGGCCCTGGGACAGGGTGTAAAGAGAGGGACGGGGTGAGGGGGTCACCTCCCCAGTCCTGCCTGCAGACGGTACAAGGGGAGGAGGGTCTCTGGTTGCTGTGGGGTCCCTTGGGGGAGGGGAGGATGAAGCCCACGCGTGTTGTATCCGGGCGGCCAGGCTGACAGGAACACCTGCAAGGGCAGACTCTGTTTGGGGCGTTAAGTAGGTGGAGGGAACTTTCGGCTAGAAATAGACACAGCAGGGCATTGGAATTTGCCATCAGGCAAGCTGAGGGGTAATCAGCTTATTACACGAGGAGTCTTGCTTATCCGAGAGCTGCTGAAAAGACTCAGGAACAAAATCAATCTGAGGAATGGAGAAGAAGGATGCTTATGAATTCACCGTGGGGTTTGATTCTGAGACTTGATCCATCTTTATCTCCCAGATTCTGCAGGAATGGGAAAGAGACCGCATGGAGAAAGATCTTGGTTCTTCGGAGAGACAGACCATGTCTTCTAGGTTTAGTTCGGTGCCGTCAGAAAGCACCTGCTGGAGAAATGGGGATGGTCTACACCTGAGCCGAGCAGGACAGTAGTGGTTCACACACTCAGATCTTGAGCACGTCCAGTGTGCCAGTGTGCCTGAGGAACGGAATATTTCCTTTCATTTACCCTGAGTTATTTTCAATGTAATCTGGGTACCCACCTATGGCTGAGGCCTCCCTAGTAGATAGGGCCTCCCGGAGCAAGGTGTGTAGGTAGTAGTGGGAGGGGCTTAGGGATGGGGCCGAAGGGGAGTGCAGGGCGGTGATCTGGAACGGTGGAAGGTGCCAGAGGCAGAGGACGTGTACAGTTTGTGGGCACATCTGGGCTAGCCCCTGGGGGCGATGAGAAGCCACAGAAGTACCAGAGTAGTGCACTCAGATTTAGCGTCTAAAAGACCCCCCTTCTGGAGTCCTTGTTCAATTAAGACCAGGGGCTGGAGGGTAGGCCAGGGAAGGTTGCAGTGGAGGTAAATACACACATAACATACAGAGCTAATGGCATATAATTACGAGGGATGCTTAGTGCCAGGCCCTGTGCCCAGCACTCCTCACTGATGATCATACCACCCGTAGAAAAGTATACCAAAGGGAAAGTTGTCTGGGCTTCGAAATCAAGCCACTGGCTGTTGAGAGAGAAAGATCAACGGGAAATGAAGAAGCCTCCGTGCCCGGCTTGGAGATGGGGGTGGTGTTCTGAGAGAGAGGGAGCCTGGGCCGGGAGCAGGTGGGGACACACGTGTTGCTGGGTGAAGTCAGACTTGGACTGCTGCCCTCCCTCAGGCCGACACCTCCCCTGGGGGCCACCGGGCAGAGCCAGGAAGGTGGCTTCTCAGACAGTAGGGATGACCCTGGACGGAGGCAGTGACAGCTGGCAGAGCTGACTGTCCTTGCGTCACGGGTATGGCCCACTCCTCTGGCCCTGGCGGCAAAATGGAGGTGTCTGGGAAGCCGAAAGGGGGCTGGCCACACCACACGGTGACAGAAAGAGCCGGTGTCCATGGGACAGAGCTGTGATCGAGGAGCTTCCCTGGGCAGCTGCTCTGAAAACCGATGTGGCCACTTACTAACTCATGAGGTTACTATTTATGCATCTATTTTTAAGAAGTGTTTTCTGCTTTACATTAAAAAAAAAAAAAAGCACATCGTTTGAACGGACCTACTTCTGTCTGCGTTTATCCTTCCTGATTTATCCTAAAGAAATAGTACTGTCCGTGGGCAAAGCTTTAGTCTGCAGGACGTTCCCCGCAGCCATGCTTCTTGGATGCCGGGCAGGGGCCTCGGGGAATTACAGGGCGCTGTAGCCTTGAGTCCTTTATGTGATGATGCAGGAAAATATTTAGGAACTTGAAAATTGTTCAGATTGGGTGGATAAGTGAATAAAGGACCACTTATGAAATAGCACATAGCGTTTACCCACATTTTTCTTTAAAAAAGTTGATGTGGGGATGCCTGGGTGGCTCAGTCATTTAAGCCTCTGACTTCAGCTCAGGTCATGATCTCAGGGTCCTGGGATCGAGCCCCACTTCGGGCTCTCTGCTCTGCACGGAGCATGCTTCCCCCTCTCTCTCTCCGCCTGCCTCTCTGCCTACTGGTGTTCTCTGTCTGTCAAATAAATAAATAAAATCTTTTAATAAAAGAAAAGTTGATGTATTTATGGAAAAAATTAGGATATTGTAATAAAAAACAGGTCACTCCAGGAAGTAATTACAGGTGTTTCTGAATTTCCTTTTTTTTTCTTTTGCTTTTGTGAATTTTGTAAAAAAAATCCTCTTCTATAAATTAGAAGAAATATCATTTTGTTCTGTATAGGAAGGATGGAGGGCTGAGGTGTCACGGGTACAGGGGGAGGTAGAGAGGCTCTGCCCAGGAACGGGGCTCCATCTCCCTGAAGCTCAAGGTAGTAGATGGTTTTTAGATGTGAAAACATAGGAAGGCAGGTCCCAGTGAAGCCTTTGTCCTCAATCAAAAAAGCGTTTTCCTCCTTTGGAGAAAGCAAAGCACAGGTTGTCTCGTCCCGGGCATTGAGCTGGCCTTGTGGCGTGGCGGAGGCCCAGTGGGACTATGGCTCTGTGAGCAGACGGTGACTCTGTGACTCCCGAGCACTCAGCCGAGAAAGGCAACTCGTGCCCACGCCTGGATCGGTGAGATGCTGTCCGAGGGTGTCCGTGCAGAGCCCCGGGCCCTCCCGGTGACAGCAGCTCGCTGAAATGGGATTGCCCACTCAATTAGCTCGCAGGATTCCTGTTCCCAAGGGTCCCGACTGTCAGACAGGATCCACAGGCGTGTGATGAAGGGCGCATGTCATTAGGCCCCAGGCTGGGGCTGGGCCCCTCCATCAGTGGCTCTCATAAGCCGGGCAGAGCCGGGCCACAGAGCTGGGCTCGTGCAGACGGGACAGTTCAAGGTTTTTTAATTGGATCCCTGCTCCCTTCTGGCACAACCATTTGGTGATGGGCTGACTTTCTATAAGATAAAACATAGGAATTCTTCAGCTATGGTGCTATATTCTAGGAAAACCCTGCAAGGGTGCTGCTCCAGTCCCCGGCCCGGAGGGCTCTGGGCATCTGGGTGCTTGCAAACCTGACCCCTCTGGAATGATCCTGCGGCTGTTTCCAAACTTGGAGAGACACGAAAATCGGTCATCTGAGGAGGATGGTTTCCTGGCCTAGCCTGAAAGTTTTGGTGTTAGCTGTGGGCTGTTTTCCTTATTTTGTGTTGAGTTCCCGTATTTTTCTGGGTTGAGAGCTAGATGTTTTTCTTCCAATAAAATGGCCTGCCATTTAAAACGGTGCCCGTGTGGACGTGGCCAGAGCAGGGTTTGCTTAGCACACACTCCCCAGGGGGTCTGCTCCCCCTCTGAGGTGCAGGGACTCCCGCGCCCACCCAGAAGGTAGGTCCCGGTTTTGCTGCCTCTTATGAATTATTTGGACTTTATCTTTAATATATATTCAGATGTTGATCTTTTCATGAATTCAGAAAGGGCTTTTACCTCCCAGACTCCTGCGTGAGGTTCTGGTGCGCTGCCTGCCCTCCGTCGCGGCGGCAGGTGGGGTCTCCGTGAAATATTTGCCACGTGGGCTGTCCTGGGTCTTGACTGTTCGTGTTTTTTCCCAGGAGTTTTAAAAATTTCTTTTAGAATGATAAACTTAGAATTTCGGGTTCAAGTTTTCGTGGTATTTCTCCTCCCCGACTCCTCCTCTTCCTCGTCTTCTTCCTCTGCCTCTTCTCTCTCCGCCACCACCCCGCCTTTCACCGTCTCTCTCTCTCTCTGTCTCTCATTAGCAAGAACTGATGCGGTTGGACCTGACGTTCACAGTTGCAAAGGCCCCCAGGAAGAACAGGGCAGTTGTGGTCCATTGCAATGGGCACCATAGTGGTCTGGGGCCAGCCGTTGGTGTGCCAAGACATTTCCAGGACCCCTATAAGGCCACGATCAAGGACAGAGTGATGTGAAGCCTTGGAGGCCAGCAGGTACCTGCAGGAGAGAACTCAGGAGCCAGAGACACAGCAGTGTCCCCATGCTGTCCCCACAGACAGAAGCCATCATCTGGGAAACCGAGAGATGTGAAGTGATTGTTTAATACCGTGGTCCAAGAAGACGGCATGTTCTGTAATTGGAACCATGAAGCATTAATGTGGGTCTGTAACAAATACCATTAAGAGGAAGTATTCGTTAGAAAGCAGGAGAATCAGGGAAAAAAGGAGTAACGCAAGGCATTTCTCTCAGCTCAGTGGAAAAATAGAAGATCGCTTGCATGTAAATCAGCCAGACTGGGGGAGCGGGGAACACACTCTTGCATCCTAGAATGTTTCTTTTGTGTTTGCGAGTAGTCTGTGATCCCAAGACCTCAGACAGCTGCTTGGGTGGACAGCACCTCTCCCTGAGCTGTAAGTCACGAGACCCTGACTTGACCGGTCCCTGCAGGTGAGCCTGATCTGGTCTGGGTCTGGTCATGGGTGGCGGTACCATTGGGCTTCTGCTGACCATGGCCTGTGGTAACCGGTGTCAAGGCAACAAGTCCCGAGCTGTCCTGTGCCGACGCCTCTCCTCTCCCGAAATGGGGTTGTTCCCCTGCTTGGCTCTGCCACCGCTCCTCCCCCTTGACCTCCCATCCTCCCCACACTGTCTTGCAGAAGGCTGTTTCTTTCTTGTTTTAATATCTTTAGAAGGAAAGCAGTGGCATCTTCTAAGATAAGGGTTGTTGGCTGATCTGCTGATGCCAGGAATCAAACCTGTCTTCAAAAGCTGCCTCTCTGCATGGTGGGTTTTCTATCCTTGGAGCCACAAAGCTGGCATTGTTTTGGAGAGGGTTAACTAAGATTAATGAGCAAAGAAACACGAAACCATAAAGGATCAGCATTTCCAATCAATGCTGAATAAATTTAATGTGTATTCCATCTGCAGTTTCTTTGGCGCAAACATCCAGACGCCGATTCTGAGAGGTTTTGCCTCTTTATGTTCCTAAATAACACACCAAGACAAAAACAGTGTGTGCTTCCATTTTAATAGTGCTTTATTTAAGGTTTATACTGCAGTCGATGTATCGATCAAGAGGAATTTGTAGAATACAGAGGTGTGTTTAATAAGAGCTGGACGGAGTACTGCAAACCTCGCTATTCCCAAGACTTCAACAATTGTGAACTGCAACTTCAGCATCTGATCTGGGAGGGGGGAGGAAGGGAAAAGTAATTGCAACAGAATAAGGGAGACAGCAAAGCGCGAGCTCTCACACCCGCCGAATGCCCGGGTTATGAAACCATCGAGAATCTCCGTAGGTGTTCTGAGAAGTCTGCACGCCGGCTTCTTCCAGAATGTGTGTTCCAGGAGTGTGATTACACACCGGTTCCAGAGGGGGCCACGCAGAGCCTCTGTCCACCGTATCGCTGACATTAGCCCCTTCCAGCAAGAGACCATCTCTTTTATCACCCCCAGATTAGCCTACAGTTGCCTCCTTCCTTCCGACATTTGAATAACAAGCCTGATGAAGCCACTTAACTCCCTCCAATTACAGGTGCCAAGTGGGGGTACAAAAAAGAGAGGCCTTTTACATGTGTGAATGGTTTCACAGTCCAGTGTCATAATCAGATTCGAGAAATTGAACTTGCAGAAAGTTTGTGCTAGCCTTGTGGATTTTCATTTCAGATGTTGTCAACTCAAGGGCATTTGGACCAATCAATATCTGTCTGTCTTCTCGCACATAGAAAGTTGGCTATTAGAAAAGAGAGGCTTACAGCAGACTCAGCCAATACCATTAGCCCTAGCCTTAGGGCAGTTCTGTCCATGTGCCCGGGTAGGCACCTGCCCCCTCCCCTCCCCCACCATTAGGGAGGCCACTTGGGATGTCATTTGGACAGAGCGGGCAAAGAGCACTTCTTTATTCTTTCTCTTTTTTACACCCAGACTCCCCCAAAATCAATAAATCTGTTCTTTGCTTATTTTCAGAACTTTACTTCAATATAGGCAAGGACTTTCCTTCCAGCAACAAACTTGACTAACACCATGTCAAGCTTCTGTGTGTGTGTGTTTTCTTTCTCTGTTCCAATTTGAAAAATAATTGGAAATAATATCTGATTGATGTTCTCCCTCTCTCTCTCTTTTAGCTAAAGATTTCCTCGATGAAAGACCTTGATCCATGGCTGCTCATGATTCAGCACTTGATTTTCTGCTCCAGGTGCCCTGCTGCTCCGAGGCATTGTGGGAAATTAGGGAGATGCAGTCTTGTTTCTTAATCAGAGAGAACTTCATACAAATTGTGTTCGTTGACTGCGGTTTTGCATTTCCTTGTTACTGATGTTTTTCTTGTGATTTTCGTTTTGCACTGAACTGCTCCCTGACTGAGACAAGAAACCCTGAAGCAGTTAAGATACCAGGAAAGGGAGAATTGAGAATTGGTTACTGGAGATTTGGAGCATCTCCTGGCAAGTCTTAGAATTCTGTTCAGTTTACTGTGATATTCCTCCCCCTTCCCTCTTTTCACTCCTTCTTTCCTTCCCTCTCTCTCTCCTTCCCTGTCTCCTTCCTTCCTTCCTTCCTTCTCTCCCTCTCTTTCTCTCACTGTCTCTGTCTCTCTGCCTCTCATTGGCAAAAATTCATGAGAAGGGCACAAAACTTGGAAGGGTAGGTGAACCATGAGAGACTATGGACTCTGAAAAACAGTCTGAAGGGTTTGAAGTGGGGGGGGGGGAGGTTGGGGTACCAGGTGGTGGGTATTATAGAGGGCACAGCTTGCATGGAGCACTGGGTGTGGTGAAAAAATAATGAATAATGTTTTTCTGAAAATAAATAAATTGGGGGAAAAAAAAAAAGAAGGGCACAAAACAATTGCACCTGGCATTCATGATTACAAGTGCCCTCAGGAAGAACAGGACAGTTGTGGCCCATTGCAATGGATGGTCTGGGCCAGCTGTTGGCACACTGAGTCCCCTATAATGTCATGGGCAAGGATAGAGTAATGTGAAGTCCCCTATAATGTCATGGGCAAGGATAGAGTAATGTGAAGCCTTTGGAAGCCAGCAGGTATAACTGGAGAGAACTCAGGAGCCCAGGGAGCTACCCGAGCCAGAGAAGGTCTGGGGCAGGAGCCACACAGCCATGTCCCCACACTGTCTCCACTGTTGGAAGCCATCATCCCGGAAACAGAGAGATGTGAAGTGATTGTTTAATACCATGATCCAAAAAGATGGCATTTCCTGTGATTGGAACCATAGAGCATTAATGTGCGTCTGCAGCAAATACCATTAAGAGGAAGTACTCTTCAGAGAGCCGGAGTATCAGGAAGTTCAAGCAGGCTTGCTGGCGGGAGCCAGCCGCGGGATACCCGACCTATCCGCAGACAGAAAGGACGTCCTCCATTGTGAAGACATCTGTGGGCAGAGGAAGTGAAGATGTGAATTTCCTTCCAGTTTCCTGAGTGAGCGCAGTACCTCCAGTCCCCCCTTTTAACGCGACTCTGGATGGCTCCTTCCCTGACCGTTGCTTGGAGATAGCATAGGCTTGTTGCAGGGCGCAGAGGTACTCTTTATCTCATTGTAATTAGCAAGGGTAATTTTCTGGCATGGCTCTGGAATGGTCCATGAGGGGTTTTCGTATTTGAAAGCAGAGGAGAGCTCGAGGTGAGATGCTGAGCGGTAGCAAGGAAGACCAGTTGGAATCTGGAGCTTGAAGCGAGAGGCTAGGGTTTTGGTGGGATTACTGCTCCGGGGTCTCTCAGGTCTCTGGGCCAAAGTTCTCACTGGGTTCCTTCTGATGCTTCCTCTCGAGTGCTGACTGGGATGGGCCCACGGGATCTGGAAAGTGGATGGCGCTGTCCTGCACCACGAGGTATTTCCTCTTCAGAAGCCTCCCCTGAACCGGTCTTTTTTTTTTTTTTTTTTTCTTTTTTCCTTTTATTATGTCATGTTAGTCACCATAAAACACATCATTAGTTTTTGATGTAATCTTCCATGATTCATCATTTGCGCACGAAACCCAGTGCTCTTTTTTGAATGAGAACATAGATCCTTCATTCAGGGCTGTGCTTTATTGCCTTGACGTCATGCCCATCGTTGTTCTTCTGCGGTAATTGTCTGTGTATACGTCGATCTCTCTTACCAGACGGTAAGGAAAGAACGTGTGGGGTTTTTATTCCCTTCTGCATCTTCAGTATCTGCAAGAGGACCTTCCAGAGACATCACCCACACACGTGAAGACACATATGTCACTGAGCACACTCTTTAGTCCAACAGACTTTTTTGTTTGTTTTTGGATAGAAAGACTTTCAATAAAGGAAGTGGTGTGCCAAGTGGTGAGACCTGTCTCGGCATGCAGCTGCCTGGTCCACAGACCAGATTTTGGGTGACATGGAGCCCTGAATGAGCACCCTGCTTGCTGGCCTGGATCTAAAGCCTATATTGCACACTGCCCTCCACATCCATACGTTCCCTCCTTGTGATGGGGGGGCTGGAAGGGCACTGAGGCTGGGCCAATCACAGTGCCCCTTTTTCTGGGGACATGGTTGGTCTCCCTGCGGTCAAGTGTCAAAATCAATTCTAAGTCTAATCAAAGCTGAGAGACTTAAAGGAAATCTTTCCTTCCTAGTTGTGGAGCTGGGGTGATAGCAGCCTGGAAGGTTCCAGAAGCCCTGGTCTTGGCCTCAAAGAGAAGCTCAGCTGGGAAATCAAAGCAACCTGACTAGACGTGGGTATGGCTCTGGCATTGGGCTGCCCCTACCCAACTCTCTGTGACCCCCGGACGCGTGCATCAGGCATCCCTGCATTCTCCTCAGCTTGTTTGGGTTCTGTTTCTGTCCTTTCTATCACAAGAGTCTTGGTGAGGAATCTTAGGGGTCCATGGGAATTTTGAAAAAAAAAAAAAAAAGGAATTTTGAAAGTCTGAATGTTTGAGTTCTGCTTTTTAGATTATTATTCCTACAAGAGGGAGGTTTCCATGGTTCAATAGGTAAGGAATTTCTATAGATGCTCTGTCTCTCTAAGAAATTTAAATAGGACAGTTTTTCAAAACATTTAAACTACTGTGCCTTCTGGTTATTCATTTTCAAATGTAAATGTGGTTTTTGGCAAATAAGAGACTATTTGGAGTAATCTGTGACCTGTAAGCACATTCCCCTGAAATCCTTTCTCTCTAGATAAACACGGAGCTTCTTAAACCTTAGAGGGAAATCGCACTTAGGATTCAGTATGGATTCCTCCTTCGTGAGTAAAATGAATGGGTTTTGGAGCAAACAGTCTGTTCTTCAACGACTGCAATACTGAAATCTTCGTTTCCAATGATACTTGGATCCCACAGTACTTTTTCACTGTAACAATGAGTCTGAGTTAAAAAAAATAATGAAGTCATCAGCATGTTCAGAACTGTCAATTTGAAGCTCAAAGCAGGGAATTTTGGGTCTTACCTTCTACTTCTTTTCCTTTAAAAATTTCTGCAAATTAGGTTCTCTGTAAGTATAGTTTTGTTTCTGTACAATCTGGACCTTAGCTTCAAAATTGGGAAATTTCAAGTTTAAAAGTAGATCTACATCTAAAATAGCTACACAGGTCGACCTTTGGACCAACCTTCAGAGGTAATATAAATGTGTTTAGTGGACCTAGATTTTTTGGTGTCTGTTCTGTATCCTTTTCTTTGAAAACACAAGCTCTTTTGCATTCTAAAATGGTCTTGCACAAATCCTGGGGGCCAGCTGGCCCCTACTCCTTCTACTTTCTAATTTAGGAAGCCCAGCATGCACACTTGACCTCCAATGCCCAATGCCTCCAACTTCGACCAGCACCAGGGATTGTCTTTAGATGGGATCAGGATCCCCGGGACCACAGGGAGTCTTCTGGGCTTGCACTTGAACTCTCAGGAAAGGGACTCACTTTCTCTGGGATCATGAACTGCAAGGACCAAAGTTTAGAGCTATAGACCAGAGTTATAGCTGTAGACCAAGTCCCACGGGAGGTGTTGGCAGCTTTGGCATCCCTGGCCAGCTAAACACCTAGGTTCCGGAGCATTGTATCAAACCTAATGAGCAATCCCAAGTTCAGCAGCTCATGTCCAGGATGATTATGCAGCCACAACCTCCTGGGGACTCCTGGCACCAGCCCCTCCCAGGACGACCTGGCCAGTCTCATCCAGACCAGCCAGCAGTTCGCCCAGCAGAGGCAGCAGCAGATTCCAGAGTTGAAAGAACAGCTCTGAAGTCAGATCAGGAGCGGGACCCCCAGAACCAGCAATGACGACCAGCACGAGCGACCACCCACCCCTCCCAGAGCTGCCAGCTCCTTCCCACCGACTGGAAGCCTTCTTGCATTTTGCCATCCCCTCCCCCTTGGACTTCCCAAGAGAGAAAAAGAAAAATAACCTGGACCTTTATGTTAGGATGGACTTACGCTACTGGAGGGTGGAGTTTTTAACCTGGCGTGGTTGGACCCTGGGTACCAGTCATGGAGGAACTGGATCCTTCCACTGTCCCTGGACATTCCAAATTATTTGAGGCAATGGATTATCTTTTGTGCTTAAGATGGTCTGAGTGTGTTTCTGTTACTTATGACCCAAAGAGCCCTGGTGACTCTAGGGTAGAAGTGTAGAAATTAGGAATGATTTTAGTTTTTAACCTAACTCCTGTCAAAGTGTCTAGACATGCTATTTATGGGTCTGGGCTAGTCTGGGAAACTGTATTTCTTTGTTTGAGCCCTGGGTTTCAGACACTCACTACTTGTCGGGTGTAGGATGCCCTGCACGCCTTCAGTGTTTGGTTGGTTGTCTGCTCATTTCCCATAAGTAAGTGGCAGATTCAAACAGTAGGGTCAGAAGCATCAGCAGTGGGTTGGGGACACTTGAAGATCATCAGATACACAGACACATTCAAAACTTTCAGGGGAAGTGATAAATGGATTGAGAATCCAAGTTAGGCTAACTAAAGCAGACATTTAGTGGGAGAAAGTTATAAAAAGCTGCCGTACAGCTGAGTTGGGCCAGATTTGTCACTTGGCTTCGAGACAGAAACTTTCCTTGAGTTCTGGCAACACACTATCTCCTTTGCAGGGTTTGTAAAGCCAGGAAGATATATGACCTATGCTACCTGCAGAGAACGGAAATGGCGGACTTCGGCCATGTTCCTGAGCATTTCCACATGTGCATCTGCTCTGCTCCAACTTCCAGACCTGGTCTTGTCTGTCACAGGCTGGAGAGGAAAAGTGGTTCCCTTCAGGGAAGGGCCCTATTGCGGAAGGGAAGGGTGTGGATGGGAGAGAAATGAAGGAGGTCTGAAGACACACTTGAGCTGCTTATACTTCTGAAGTCAAAACAAACAAAAAAACCACTTTTGTCTACTCCTGTGATTCTTGATTTTTAAGGGTTAAAAAATCCCAGGATACAGAAGCCTCTTCATTTCCTCCATGACTGACTTTGCATGGGGCAGGCTGCTCTGACTGAGAGCAATGCTTGGCCATTTCGGCCTTGGCTTGCCCTCCTGGCCAGCTCTTCCGAACAACCAAATCTAATAACTGAACAGTGTCATGGGAGGAAAGGTCTGGAAATGTGGGAGCAGGAACCACAGCACGGAGGGCAGCAAAACAGCTCTCCAGTTGCAAATGCTATGAGTATCGAACTCAGCCAACTGGTCACCTCTTGTGATTGTTTCCGTGACAGCCAGAATCCTCACCTGGAACAATGGCTGCTTTTTCGGAAACACTATATTTCATTTTAAGATAATTGTAGCTTCCCATTGGTTGTAATAAGCAGCACAGAGAGATCCTGTGTATCCTTCAGTCCCGTCTCCCCTCGTGGTAACACCCTGTCCAGTAACCGTATCACACCCGGGATACTGACCTCGATACAATTCCTCCATCCTGTTCACAGTTTCGTGGTCTTACAAGGGCTCATGCTCTGCAGCCTGGTGGGATCTCCACCGCAGTCTGGACGCGGGGCAGCTCCACCACAAGCATTCCCCTCCTGCTAAACATTGAAATCCTTCAACGTTTTTGTTGTGGTCGTTAAATGTGGTATATCATTGATTGGAGCCTCGATGTTTTCATGAAAGACAAAGGGAAAGTAGGATTCCAGGCACCAAAGTTTGCCTTCAGCCGTCTCCTGGGATCCCCGTGGGACACTTGCCTGTGGTTTCCACAATTAGGCTTCTTGAGATGGATGCGGAGGGACGCCGGGTCTGGGAGGAATCGTCCTTTCGATTTCTCTGCACTGATCTTCCTACTCACTGGTCATTATTCTGAAATGAAACCACGAGCTCTTCATGTTGAGATGCCAATACCTTTCCCCTCAGCCATGCTGCGCACCTGTCAGCTCATTTGGTTGCAGCCTTCTCACATTTACTTAACTTGATGTATAGGAATAATGGAATATAATGAAAATTCTTTGCAAATGATTGATTTTCTTCTGCATGCATCCACATGGTCCACAGAATGTAGTTATTTTTAGTCTGTACCATTCTCTGGCCACATCTTCAGTATAATGTTATCGTGAGAAAAGATCATGGATTTAGTCAGGGATTCTAAAAATCAGTGCATCCATAATAAGGAAGAACTGTCTGTTCTGTGACAGCCCTTTCCAGGACCCTGCCCTGAAGTCTCCTTCTTTGCACTCCACAGGCTCTTGGCCCATCTGAACTCGACCCTCTGGACCAGATCTGCACACCCCATCAATATGTCACAGCTTCCTGAGCCTCAGGATTTTCACATAAATCTTGTACTATTATTATAAACATTAGATGGGCTAGCAGACACAGGCGGGATCCTTAATAAATGCTAGTTTTATTTTTAGTCATTTGTCAATGATACAGTGCCTTCTACAGACTACGTATTTGCCAGAGGCTAAGCATAGAGGAATAGTGAAAGTATCCTGACCCTCAAGAGAGGGACAGTCTGGTTGGTTTCAACAGTTGTACGAGTGCATTCAGTAATTTGAGAATCATTCAGGGGGTCCACGCTTGCTGGGAGCCAGGGAATGGCTTCCTTGAGTTGATCATTCTTGGCTTATTTGGATCCTGGGACAGATGTTGAAGGACCCAGGCTCAGAAAAGGAGGAAGGGCGTCTGAGGCAGAGAGGAATGCATAAGCAAGTTCCAGAAATGGGAGAGAACTTTGGCGTGCTTCAGAGCCCTGTAGGGATCAGAGAATGTGTGGGAATAAGAGAGTGGGAGAGGATATATGGGGGGTCAGGAGGGACCAGAGTTTGAGGGTTAAATGGACCTGCAAAAGCTACGCTGCTCAACATGGAGGTCTGAGTTTTGGGAGGCAGAAGGGTGGACGGCAGATACCGAGATCTGGTATCTAGGCTGATGGGGTTTGGAGCCAAGACCTCGAGTGTCTTCTTGAGGCCCTGAGAGGCCCAGACACACTTCTGGTTATGGGAGGATCCCAGCTCCGGACCCCGGTGCCCTGATGCCAGCCCCACGTTGCTGCCAGTGAGTGATGGAGCTTTGGGCAAGTCACTATGTGAATTAGAGACTGGGTCTGAAACTCCTTCCTGACCCAAGATTCTTTGATTCACAATGGTTCTACAATACCACTGAGTGAAAAAGTCAAGAAGAATATAATAGCAGATATTTTCTGTTGCTGTGAAAATTTTGTTCCCTGTCAGAAACCTTGCACAGCAGGATTGACCGAGGATCTTGACATCTGGCTATCTTCTCAGACAAGACAAGTCCTATTTGATTGTGGCTACTTAGATTCAGTCAACTTTTGACCAGTTTGTCATTGAGGTAGGACTGGGGTTCCCATGAGAGGGAAATGCAGAGTGAAGGTTGCCATTGCTTACAGGAAGTGGGGTTGTGTTTGGAAACTTCTGGCCTCCTGTTACTTGATCCATTCGAGAAGAGAAAATTTTCCATTCAGATGTGTGTTCACAGCGTGTAGAGCGAGGGATTCTCTCTTGGGGAATGCACCCCTCCCCAGGGCCTCTTCCAGGATGCCCCTGGGATAAAGCTCTGGCTGGACTTGGCTCAGGTGTGCTTGGTGGCACCACTGATGCCTGCTGTGCAGGCTAGTGTCTGGCATGTCCAGGATGGACTTCCTGGGTCAAGCCTTGGAAGCAGGACACAGGAGCTCTGCTGTCCTGCCTGTCCATCACTGGTTGCTGTGGCTGACTTCTCTTCCTGTTCCTTCACCCTGTCTATTTACCTACGTGCCTTTCCTTCAGAGACTATGGCTGTAAGACCAGGCCTGTGTTTTGATGGCTGCGGACAGTCAACTGAGCGGAGTTCCACACCAGCAGAGCAGCATGAGGAGGGAGAAACCAGTGTCCTGGCTGAGGCCAGCCAGTCCCTGCAGCCTCCTGCAGTAGCCATCAGTGTCGGGGTTGGCATGCCTAGAGATGCACGCCATATGGCTTGGAAGGGGCCCTAGTGGGCCAGACCAGCCAACCTGCTACCCATCCCCCTGCCCACCCCGAGCAGTTCTCAGGAGCTGTAAGACTCAGAGCACCTCTCTTCATTACTGAGCAGCCAGCCCCGGGTCTCCCACGTTGCCTGGACCACTTCGGATAGATTACATCTTCTAATGAGCTCTATAATGTTTGGCATGTGATCTCCGACTGTGAATCCATGGCAGACCCAGAAGATGTGTCCTCCATGGACCTGGGAGCCACACAGCACTGAGTTTGAGATCTGCTCTTCTCTGCACATAGGAAGAGTCATGGCATCTGTGGTCACCTGAGACCCAGCTAAGGGATACATGGAGCCTGGGGCAACTTTGAGCTGTAGCCCATGGGAGTCTAAGTGCCACTGGGTTTTTGTGTCATTCGTGTGGACAAGTGAGGGGCTTACTGGGCTCATGACACCAAAAAGGGCCCAAGGAATGCAAATTTCCCCAGACACTTCAAGTCCTGAGAGCAGACATCCGGCTTCACGCCCTGTGTGAACTGCCTGCCTGTCTTAGAGCAAGGCACGTAGAGATGCCTTGCACAGGCCATGAACCAGACCCTGATTACTGCTTTCCCTATGTTGATCAGAAACACCTCCTTTTGCCCACCAGCTTGATGCCGTCCAAACACCCTTCGTATCTCTGTAATCTGAAGCAGAGTGGACGGGCCCCACGACACACGGAATGCAGACATGGGCGGCGCTGGAGAAGCCCGTGCCTTTGGGAGCAGATGGATTGACAATGGGACAAGACAGAGCTTCTCCACGTGAGGCTTTCCTGACCTGTGTGACGGTGAGCCTACCTCTGGAAAGCATTCCCCTGAGGTGTGCCTCCTCTGTCTGACTCTGGGCCTCTCCCTCTGATCTCAGCCAGCTTCCTTTTCCCCCACACATGACCTTCACTTCTGCCCAGAGGGACATGTCCATTCACAGCGTATACAGTTTCCTGGTATTCCTTTATACTTCTGATTGAAAGAGTAAGGTATGCCTGTTTTAGAAATAAAGAAGAGTACGAATAATAAAGAAGTCACGCTTATATTTTCTTACTGTATTTTGATCCGTCTCACCCTGTGGATATGTCTGTTTTGTTAACCTATATTGGACCATCCCCTTTATGCTGTCCTAATGTTCTCCAGAAGCGTCCCTGCCTCTGTACCTTTGGTCTTCTTGCTCCCTCCTCACGCCCCTCCCCCTCCCACATGCCTTCTTTGGGACTTGCCGCACTCCCGCCCCCCTTGCTCCTTGCAGACCCTCTTCTCTGACCATCCAACACTCAGGACTCCTTCTCTGAGCACCGGAGCCTTGTTTGTGCCCTTTGTCGCATCCTGACTTGTACTGTTCTCCAATTTTGTCCAACCTCTGGGGTCAGGAAGGCACACTTCCATTTCTTTGTGTATCTTGTGGCATCTAACCCTGGGCTATGAAAGGATGCTTTAGCAAGATAGAAGAGGATGTTATTGAAGACTAAAAAAAAAATTAATATATTCAGAGGAACACTCGTCTTCATTAATCATGGCAGTCTCAGCCACTAGCCTCTTTTATGTCCTGCTGGTAAAAGTTCATGTGCTTCTTGATTTTTATTCCTGGCAAAGTTGACCATGGACTGGACTACGCTCAGTGTTCTCTCGGCAGTGTTGATGGAGACTGGAAACAAGCACTTCCAGCTTCCCGCTGGGTGGACCTGTGCTTGTGAGGGTGGGTGCATGGGGTGGGCGTGGGGGTTTTCAGGCCATCAGCCCCGCTTCCAACTCTCCTTCCTCTCCCTCCGGCTGATGCAGGATGAGGAGCTGGAAGCACACAGGACGGGTGGGTGTGTGTGTGTGATTTTTGTGGGGTAACCACTTTGAAAGACCTTCCTTTGGCTAAAGAAAAAAAAAAAATGACAAGATCCTATGCAGCTTTGGTTTGTGATTCAGACATCAGGGCTTCCTGCCGTGGCAGGGGCAGACCCATGCCCATCTCTCTTAGTGATCTGACCCAAAGGAGATCTCCTGGTTACAAAGACAAAGCCTCTGAATTTAAAAAACAAAAACAAAAACAAAACAAAAAAACCTAATAAATAATTTGTTTTAGTCACAGGGTGTCGCGTTGCCGTGTTATTTATTTATTTGCTGTGTTACTTATTATGGAACTAGGATAATATTTAAATTGCTTATTTACAGCATCAAAATAAACAGTGGTTGGGGCATTTTGGCAAACATGAGGCCACGCGTGATGATCCCCCCGCCTCTTCCCCCGTCCCTGGCTTCCGCACACTCTTCCTTCCTGCCGGGTCTGGGTTCTTTCCCCGGTTGCAATTACTCCATTATGCTATTAAAGTTCAGAATGTGCAACACGCCCGACCCCTGAAGGCATTTGCCAGTCATTTTTTTTTTTATCTCTCCTAATACCTGTAGCTCCCTTTCTGTGCTAACATTTGACTGCGAGCGTTCTGTACCATCTGCTGGTGAGCTGTCTCTCCAAGGCCAGTGGCCTCTGCACCTCTTAAGGCCACTAATCGGGCCCCTGTCAGATCTCCGAGGGGGGTGGCGGGCAACACAGTGAATTAAATATCAAGCAAAACAGATCAAATGGCAGCCTGGCCCCCCAGGTAAGGAGCAGGCTCGGGGTGGCTCGCGCTTGGACGGGCGCCTGTCCTTCCCTGGTTCACGCAGGGCGCGGACCCTTGTTACATCAAGTGCCCCTCGCTTAAGCCCCACTAATTGGGTAGGATTGCTGCCGTCTGATGAGTCATAATTAGGACGAGACGGCTCCAGCAGGAGCCGTCTTATCGGGCGAGGGGTCAGGGACTAATGACTAGCAGAAGGTAAGGGTTTTGTTGATGCCTGTAGTCTCTGTTGGAAAAAAAAAAAAAAAGGAAAAAGAAAAAAAAAAAAATCCACTCCTGCTGCATTTCTTCCGGCAGCAGGCACTGAATCTTTCCCCTCATTTGATTCAGTGACCTCTCAAGTGCATCATCGCCCTGAGGGCTCTGGGCCGTCCGGCAACTGTTAAGCCCCTTGGGCTGATAATCTTCTCCCACGTTTGCCCTTAACACCGGTCGCCCCACCATTAGCCGCAGCTGCGCTGGTGCTCATTAGAGACGATCGATGCCGCCGAGCTAGAGCCGGGCCGCACGTCCACGCGGCGAGCTCCTGCAGATTTATGGCAGGCCCACCAACGCCTTCCTGGCAGCCCCGAGAAAAAGGGGCTTTTAAAAAAGAATGCAAAATGTGGACGAGGATGAAGAGAAAGTACTTATTTACCTTCCTGGTCTTGGGATGTTGTGGGCTGTCCAGAGGAAATTTTGTTTCCACTGTGATGTGCAATTTTCACATCTTTACCTCTGATGCTCCCTGGGTCAGGCAGGGCCAGAATCGGGACATTTCCTCGGAGAGAAGGACGGGTCCTGCTGAAAGAGGCGCGTGAGGTGGTGTGACTCTGGGCGCAGTTTTCCGCGTGGTTCCTTCCAGAATAGGGCAAGCTGGGGAAGCCGGCAGTGGTTGCTGGAGTCCTGCTTCTCACCAGAAGGTGCTGCCAGAGAGCCTGGGAATGCTTGCTGCCCTCCTTCCCTAGGAGGGATCAAGGCTCCCAGTGTGCACTGGAAGCAGGAGAGGTCTGGGGAGGGGGGTTGGCAAAGGCTAGAGTCGGCTCTGCTCCTTCGACTTCCGCAGGTCAGCGTCCTTCCAGGAGGGCTCAAGTTGCCCACCGGGCCGTTCTTTTGTGATGGGCTGGGTGGCGGCTGGACCTTCCTGAAATGAGGAGCAGCCGTGAGCTCTCTCTCCAGGGTTAGCAGTGGGCAGCAGAGGTGCCTTTGGCAGGTGCATGGTTGCCGACCCCTCGCAGTTCCTGCTACCCGTGGAAAGGATGGAGAAATGTGAAAATAGGCAAAAGCCAGGATGGGAGCGGGAGGCCACAGTAGCAGCTCCGCATCAGAAAACTCAAGATCCTGGGCTATGTTTTCTGCTGAGGGGCCCAGATCGAATGAAGGGATGTCTTGGCTTTGTCTTCCCACTGAAGAAAACTTTCTAGAAGAATGTCCAACAGAGCTGCCAATAGTTTGCTAACAGGGAAATGCGTGGGCTGGTGACCAAGGAGCTCAGGTGGCAAGAGAACCCATGTAGCCCCGCCAGCAACCACGTCTGCAGAGGATGGGAGCTCCGCTCCCGGAAGGGGGTGCTCCTAACCAAACTCGGGACAGGCTGGCCCCAGACAGAGCAGAGCTTCTGCACGGGAAAGCCTCCAGCTCTGCTTCCCTGAGTGAAGGATGTGACAAAGCAAGTTTAGAGCAATTCCCAACTTTCTCTGTGTCCCTCGGTCTAGGCCTGAAATGTTTAGTGGCAGAATTCGTAACATCTGGAAAATGGGTCAAAAGAAACTTTCCTCTGTAAGGATAAGCAAAGAACAGTGACTTAGGACAAGAGGACTGCAAGTTCTGAGCAATGGCCTTCCACGCAGTGAAGTAAGAGCGAAGACCGGAGGACTCCAGAAATGGGCTAGTTTCTGTTAACAAAATTTAGAGTGACATTGCACCGGTGAAATCAGATTAGGACTTTGTCAAGGTGGCAGAACTCAAGACCCTCAAAGGCACAAATAAATAATTGCTGAATTTAAAACTGCAGGTTTGGGAAGAACAACAACAACAACAACAACAACAACAAACCCAAAACCCCAACCCCCTCAAATCCTCTACAGTTTTGCAACTAGAAAGTTGCATCAGTGAGGCAGGAGATAAACTTGAGAACTTAGGGAAGCCCAGAGAGAAGGGACAAGTAAATAAAGTGATGAGGGAGAAAGTAGGAGACCTGGAAAGACAAGAGATCCAGGGGCACCTGGGTGGCTCAGTGGGTTAAGCCATTGCCTTCAGCTCAGGTCATGATCTCAGGATCCTGGGATCGAGTCCCGCATCGGGCTCTCTGCTCAGCGGGGAGCCTGCTTCCTCCTCTCTCTCTGCCTGCCTCTCTGCCTGCTTGTGATCTCTCTCTGTCAAATAAATAAATAAAATCTTAAAAAAAAATAAAAAGACAAGAGATCCAATATATGTATAATGGGAATTCCGAAAGAAGAGAGTCGCATGAGCAGAGAAGCCAAAATAATGATCACCAAGGAATCCAAAGGGCTCGCTGAGCAGCGGCACAAGGCATGGAACTTGAATTTCAAGGTGGAAGGAAATCCATGCGTAGGCTGAAAAGTAATTTACCTGCCAGGAAACAAGAAGCCGCTAGAGTTAGCCCATCCGCCTACAGAATGCCAAGTGTGTTTCACTTTTATTGGAACCCCAGCTCTCACACAGTTCTGCTTAAGATTTCCATTTTTAAAAAAAATTTTTTATTTTGTTCGTTCCTTACGGGAACAGTTAACCTGAAAAAAAAAAAAAAGGTCAATTCCAGTCCTCCTCATCTCCCATCATAATTGGGATACTTCAGAGAAAAGTAGACAGCTGGTAGACTTCTCTGCAGCAATGAAGACAAGATAACGCATCAATGTTTACAGAACTTTTATAGAAAAAGATTTTGACCCAAGTACTCTCTACCATCTACTCTGATTTGTATTCAAAATGTGTGATTTTTAAGTGGCATCCAGTTAGCTTGTAAGGTCCATAAGATTGCAAGGATGTGTACCTTCTCATCATCTTCTCTCTCTAGCCCCAGAAGGTGCTCCCGACACGTACGCTGACTTAAATGGGTCACGGCAAAGGATACTCTCAGAGAGGAAAAGAACCTGGAAAACAAACCGTTCACATGTCCTTTTTTGAAAAGTATACACAGTGCAGCCAAGTCCGGTGGGATGGGAGAATCACAGGGTAACAGAAAAGAGATAAACAACAGATTTGGTCAACATGTAGAGCTTGAATAACTCTTGTTTGTATGATGAAAAACAACCCCAATACAAAAAGGAAATATTGAGAGCAAAAACTGGATAACTTAAGCAAATAATATAGTATTAATTATCTGGTCTGTGCTTTCAGATAATAGCAAAAATTGGCAAATCAGAGAGGGAGAAAGCAAACGCATGCTACATTTTTGTTTTACTTAGAAAGCGGTGATAGATAGTATCCCAGTGCTAACAGTGACCAGGGAAAAGTATGTGACATAAAAGAAAGAGGTGTGAAAATCACCACACATAGAACAAAAACAGGATTTATAGTGTCCAAAACTCTGAACAAAACAACAAAATAAAAGGGCTAATAAAAATCATTTTTATCAAAAGATAAAATGGAGTGAAAAGAAAGTATTAAAAAAAGACTTATCATAATAAGTCTAGAGATAAATATACAAAGGCCAAACTCTCCAAATGATAGACTTTCAGGTTTGACTGAAAACAGAATCACATTAGAACCTATTGATAAGAGACACACAATTTTAAAGACTTTGGAAACTTTGAAAAATAATGGCTGACCTAAGACATACCAGGTAAATACCAATGAAAACTGAGAAGTGGTAGCAATATTAATATCAAATTGGAGTTTAGTTTCAAATGATTGATTTTTATGTTGCTAAAATGTAAAATTCACCATGCAGAGACATACCTATTGCACATTACATAAATAATGAACACTTACATGTAAAATATTCTTATTAGAATGCCTAAAGTCAATTAAAAATATTAGAAGAAAGTGACAAAGGCAGAAGTGATCGGAATCATAAGTGAGTGGACTTCACATGAACAGGAGTGGATGAGACAAGTTGACAAAAATAAGCAAAGAATTGGATCATATATTATAAATAGAGCTTATTCAATATTTTACAAAGTATAGTGAACTTTATATCATTGGAAGAAAGAAGATGATGCCCATGTTATGTTTGTAAAAGTTGATGACAAAAAGAATCTTAATCATAAGGAAAAATTTAATGTATTTTCTTCAACAAACTGTACAAACCAAATCCAGAGCTATAATAAAATAGTAAGTTTAATTACAATGTAACACAAATCGCAATACACTTAAAAAATTAAGATAATACTCTTCTAGTTCCCATTATATAAAATAGGAATTTAGTCTATAATTCCAGAATACTTACAAAATAAGGACATATAAAGCATTAAGGGTTGAAGATCAAAGTGAATTCAAGGTCAAATACATCAAATTAAGTGTATTTGTCATGAAACCAGAATAAACAACAATGCACAAAGTAATAAGCCCTTAATTTAATATTGCTTGTGAAAATCTAAGATATTAGATATATAGATATATTAGATATAAGACTATATCTTATATAATATATACTATCTTATATAGATATAAGATATATGTAGATATACTAGATATAAGACTAAAAATCTAAGATACTAAGTTCAAGGAATGTTCAAAGAATGAAAGCAAGAAATATCACAAAAGAGAAACTTATGAATTAGGACATAGTAAGCAGTAAAGTTAAGAAATTCAAGAACTTTAAAAATAAGCAATACACATTAAAATACATTAAAATAGACAAACCGTTGGCACATCTGATTTAGAATAAATACATAGAAAAGGAGGAGTAAGTGAATGTGATTGAGGAAACAAACAAAAATAAAATACTAGGATATCTCCATGGTAATAAAAACTATAAAGAAATACTGAGAAGTAACGTGTACAGTTGACCACTCAGTGATTGGTGGATTTTTCTGAAGAAAATAAAATCTCCATGTCTATTTATAACTATAAAAGGAGAAAAATTCTATGGGCTAATAATCTAGGAGAGTAATTTCAGATGCTGCTTATGGTTTAATTATTATACCTCTGTGAGATCTTAAAATGAATCTCTTTGTCAGTCCCTCTCCATTATTATTCAGTATTTTGCTCCTTTTTCCAGAATAATTTTAGAATTCTTTAGAGTTTGGGGGTGAGGGATTTCAGTCCTGTAAGAACAAATAATTCCCCTGCTGTATGAAAGATTGCAAAGCACAGGGAGAAAATGTTTCCTGGTGCATTTTACATAGCCAGCTGGGGCTTGAATCTAAAACCTTTAAGGCAGAAAATTCCAGACCCATCTCACTGGGAAGGTGAAGCTGGAACAGTGGGTGGGGTTGGCCCCCGGTGAGATCAGACTGGAGCCATCGAAACAAAGAACAAAAAACCCTAAATAATATATAACAAATTGAAAACAACAGTTTCATATACTATGTAGATCTATTTCAGGGATGCAATAATGTTTAATATTCAGAAATCCATTAATAAAATATATCACATTGGTAGATTAAAAGAGGAAAAACTTAAATAAATTCCCAGAGGACACTTGATAAAATTCAACATCGATTTCTAATAAAAACTTAATAAGCCAGGACTAGAAGAATGTTTCCTTGACATGGGAAGACAATATGAGATCTGCGGCAACGTCACATTTAATGAGGACTCTCCATAGGTCCTTGAAAGTCTGGAGCAGGGCAGGGACGCTATTATTCCTTCGTTAGGGACATCATTCTAGAAATCCCAACAAGTGTGATAAGACAGGAAACAGGAATCACAAGATTAACTTCTAGAACAGACACAAATTTACATGTGGTATGATTAGATGTCTAGGAACCCTAAGAGAGTATTTTTTTTTGCCTTTTTTTTCCAATTTATTTATTTTCAGAAAAACAGTATTCATTATTTTTTCACCACACCCAGTGCTCCATGCAAGCCGTGCCCTCTATAATACCCACCACCTGGTACCCCAACCTCCCATCCCCCCCGCCACTTCAAACCCCTCAGATTGTTTTTCAGAGTCCATAATCTCTCATGGTTCACCTCCCCTTCCAATTTACCCAAATACCCTTCTCCTCTCTAACGCCCCTTGTCCTCCATGCTATTTGTTGTGCTCCACAAATAAGTGAAACCATTTGATAATTGACTCTCTCTGCTTGACTTATTTCACTCAGCATCATCTCTTCCAGTTTCGTCCATGTTGCTACAAAAGTTGGGGATTCATCCTTTCTGATGGAGGCATAATACTCCATAGTGTATATGGACCACATCTTCCTTATCCATTCATCCGTTGAAGGGCATCTTGGTTCTTTCCATAGTTTGGCGACCGTGGCCCTTGCTGCTATAAACATTGGAGTACAGATGGCCCTTCTTTTCACGACATCTGTGTCTTTGGGGTAAATACCCAGGAACAGGCAAACACGTCAAAAAATGGGCAGAAGATAGGAACAGACACTTCTCCAATCAAGAAATACAAATGGCTATCAGACACATGAAAAAATGCTCTTCATCATTAGCCCTCAGGGAGATTCAAATTAAAACCACATTGAGATATCACCTTACACCAGCTAGAATGGCCAAAATTAACAAAACAGGAAACAACATGTGTTGGAGAGGATGTGGAGAAAGGGGCACCCTCTTACTCTGTTGGTTGGAATGCAGGTTGGTGCAGCCTCTTTGGAGAACAGTGTGGAGATTCCTCAAGAAATTAAAAATAGAGCTTCCCTATGACCCTGCAATTGCACTCCTGGGTATTTACCCCTAAGAGAGTATTTTAAAGAAAATAGTTGGCAGAGTTTCTTTTGATAGTTGCTTGTACGAATCAATCGCTTTCCTATATTCCATTAAAGATTAGCTGGGAAGTAAAGCAATACAAGGTTTCCAATCTCTGAGATCAATATAACACACTAAATCTTAGGAATAAACCTAGCAAAACGCGCAGGAGTCCCCATAAAGGGAAGCAGGTTTTGAGAGATGCCAACCAATACTTGAGTATGTAGAGATACAGACCTTGATACTGTATAGTGGAAAGAAGCCAAATTTCCCCAATTTAACTTACACTTTTAGGACAATTCTTATCAGAATTCAAATTTAAGGTTGACTAGCTTATTGTAGAAACTATTCAGATATTGAATACTAAATCAGAAGGAGGGCACGAGAGAGGGTTTGAGAGGTATTCAACAGCTCAGTGCATGGTGGGGGCGGGCATAGGAGGAGACAGGTGGACAAGTGCCCACTCACCCGACGTAGGGTACTTGTGGATTTGAAACACATAAGGGAAGTTTGATTGTTCAGTAAATGATGATGAGATAGCAGGTTGATTATGCGGAGAAGCGTCCCTCTCTCACCTCTAGATGAAAATTCTTGCTGTGATTAAAGAGGTAAATACAAGAGAACCAATGGACTTTGAGTTCTAAGGGCTACACGTCTGTCTGCTTTCCAGGTAGGGGAGGAAGAACAAGGGAGAAACCCAACAGGAGCACGATAGAGGGTTTTTTTTTGGTAAAAATTGGAAAATTCCCAACACCAAATTACACCCTAAACAATCTTGACAAATGGGGACATATTGTAGCAGACTGTTAAGTAAAGAATTATCACCTTCAAATACATAAAGAACTCTTACAGTTCAGTAAAAATTTGGGGGGGGGAATGCCCCAAAATATATGAAATAAGAACTACTGGTACTCAGTAAGCATCTCCAGAAATATTCATCCTATTAAGAATGAAGGAAATACAACTTTAAGTAATAACAGTTATATTGGCTGATCAAATTAATAAAGATTTTTGAAAGAGGTAATGCCCAGTGTTGGCAAGGTGATGGGAAAGCAGTAATTCTTACGTATTTGTATATGAGATTTTCCAGAGGTGAAATTGACAATATGAATTAAAACTTCAACATTATTCTGAGACCCCGGGACCTGGGGCACATATCCCAGGTAAACAATTGCCGAACCATGAAGGGTCACGTGTGGGGGCGGGGGGTGCAGGGATCCGCGGTGCTCGTTATAACCCCAAGAAAGGAGAAACAGGGTAAAGACCCAGGGAGAGGAACAGGTTCAATAAATTGTGGACCATGAAAGGCTACGGAGCACTAAGCTGCCATTAAAAACCACGTTCTCAGCAATGAAGCACACACAGCAATAGTCACAATATATTAAATAATAAAAGTACGGGGCGCCTGGGTGCCTCTGTCGTTGGGTGTCTGCCTTCGGCTCAGGTCAGGATCCCAGCATCCTGGGATTGAGGCCCATATGGGGCTCCCTGATCAGGGGGAGCCTCCTTCTCCCTCCCCAGCTCCCCTGTGCTTGTATTCCCTCTCTTGCTATCTCTCTCTGTCATAAATAAACAAAATCTTTAAAAAAATAAATAAAATTATCGAAGTAGGTTGCAAAATGTTAGATACGTTATCATCCCAATGTTGCAAAAGGGTAGCGATGCCAAGATAGAAGACAGAAGGAGATTCAGAGCTCACTTCCTTCTCTTGGGAATAGGAGGTATCTTTATTTTCTTCTTTATCCTTTTCTGAAGTTTTCAAAATTTATGCTATGACACTGTGTGACATATATGCAAGTCACAATAATAATTATACTAAAACAGTTAAAAGCTTCATAAGGGAAACAGTCCTGGTCTTGTTACCTGGTGCCCATCTGAACGGAGCAGCCCAGGGTTCAAAGAGTGGAAGGTGTGAGGTGCGTTCTCTACGGAGTTCTCGCTCTCTTTCTCGCCGTCTCTCCTTCCCGTCGGTCTCCGTCTCTTTCTTCCTTTCTCCCTCTCCCTCACTTCTTCTCTCTCACTTTCTCTCTCCCTCTCTCATTCCTCTCTGCCTCTATCTCTCCTCTCTCTGTCTCTCTCTGCTTCTCTCTTTGTCTCTGTCTCTCCTTCTCTCTGTCTCTGTCTCTCTCCCTCTCTCATCTTCTCTGCGTCTCTCTCCCTGCTGCCAGTCACTTATCTCCCTCTGGCCGTTCCCAAATGGTCCTGGTTTCCCGTGTCTTGGCTCAGAGGTAACATCTCCTTACTTAATGTCTGACTCCCTCTTCTTATATCAGATCGATTTTCCTTCTCAGGCTTCTGGCATCCTGGCTTCATTTCCTGAGAAAGCTGTTTCTGAGTCACAGTGACTTGCCTCCGTCTTTGGAGTCCCTGTGAGGGAGGGAGGAGTTGGAATGTTCTCTCCTCCAGGTCGTGCTCTGCTCCGTCCTGAGGGGTCCACTCGGGCTCCTGATTTCATGTTGATTGTTCTGGGCGTGAATGAACTAGGCTGCCTCATTATTGACAGAAACCTCGAGTTAGGATTGCCGAACTTCCCAAACAGAAATACACAATGCCTAGTTAAATTTGATTTTCGATGAACAATACATAATTTTTAGTATAAGTAGATCTGAATCATTTCATGGGACATACTTACCCCGAAAACTAGTCACTGTGTGTGTGAAATTCAAATTTAACTGGGCAACCCCTATTTTATCCGACAACCATACCCCATCTCTTTCAATGGGTCAAATGCCAAAATGACCTTCTGCATTACCTTGGCCTAAGACACTCTGTCTCCAGTGGGTTCTTTATACTTCACCGTCCAGTGTTTGAGCAAACGCAGCCGTCTCCTGATGGATCTATTTGGGTCCTGCCAATGGCTAATCATCACTGGCTGCTGGAAGACGAGAGCTTGACCGTTCCTCTCTGTAATCAAAAATGGAATAGCCACCAAGTTTCATAAGCAGAGAGAGAAAAATTAAGGAGCTGAAGAATTAGTGGAAGTGGTTGTTGTTGTTGTTTTTTTAAAGATTTCATTTTATTTATTGGACAGGCAGAGATCACAAGTAGGCAGAGAGGCAGACCGAGAGAGAGAGGAGGAAGCAGGCTCCCCACCGAGCAGAGAGCCTGATGCGGGGCTTGATCCCAGGACCCTGGGATCATGACCTGAGTCGAAGGCAGAGGCTTTAACCCACTGAGGCTCCCAGGCACCCCATGGTCTTTGTTTCATTAAGGAGAGTAGAACGCTGGCCCCATGGATGAACTTCTTTTCCTCTACTGGGGTTAGTAGAGTCGATGCCCATCACCTTGTCTCCTTCCCAGAGGGGTCTGTCACTCTCCCTCATGGACACAAGCTGGACGGGGAAACACAGAGTGCATGCCAGAGGGGTGCACAGGACGGCCTCTTTCCAGGCATGCAGACCCTTGTCTTTCAGCTCTTCCCTCCGCTGAGTGGAAATGATGAAACTGGCAGGATAGACCTGGGAAGACTCAGGAAAGTATAAGCACGGGAAGAACCATGAGCATCAAAATCCAGCTGGCGTCTCTTTTTTCCAGTGATTTTAAAAATGATTAGAGAAGGGGCACTGCTTGTTACAAATTGCTCTAGGATTGAAGCTGGCAAATGAAGCTTTTGTTTGCAGCAAACACCTCTACGGTCGCTCGTGCTCCTGAGTTCGGTCAGAGCCAGGGCAGTGCAGACGCCCCATGTGCAAGGCTGGGTTTGGCATCCTGGTGCCCGACACCCAGGGAAGGCATGGTGCCCAGCACCCCGCTGGGGACGTCGTTGGGTCCCTTCTACCGAGAGCAGCAGAGGCATGTGGTCCCGCCTCTCTCCTGGCAGGAGTCATCTCTTCTCCGGGAAGGAGCCTGTCCCAGAGCTGTCCAGGGAGCAGACCATGTTTTATTACCTCTCCGGCTTCTGGTTGCCCGCCAGGAGCTGGAGCAGAAGTGCCAAAACGCTGTAAGAAATCAGATCACGGACAGCGGCTGCTCACATGGCATTTCCAGCTGTTGGCTCTGCAGCAAAGCTCTTTGTAAATTTTGTAAGAAAACATGCTCTCAAGAGGTTTCCATTTCGAGTTGGCAGCCTTAAGTCAGGAGAGCTGGAGTCAAACTTTTTAAGGAATGTCTGAGCTTGGATCCTGCTCTGTGTTTACTTGGTCTCCAACTTTTGGGGCCTCGGATTTGGAAGCGCTGTGGCTGGCTGATAATGGGCGAGCTTGAACATGCCCGAAGGGGGAGCAGGGCGTGAGGCTCCCATAATACCCTCTTTGGCTTCAAAGGGCACACCGCACGCCCAGGAGATGATTTATGGAGCCCGGTTAGGGAAGAGATTAGGGGCATCATTTAAACACGGCTCTGGTTTTCTTTCTTCTGGGAAAGTAGCCTCTTTTCATTCAGAAAAAGGTAGCAGGAGTTCTATTTAGCATATCCAATTTAACTCATCTCTGGGCTCTTGAGCTCTTTTCCCCAAATCATTGTGCTGATCCTCTTCTGGCCCGAGCATCCGATTCTGACTTCTGGGCCGGTTGGCTACGCACCCGGCTGTAGCTGGGCTGCTCTCTAGTTAACACCCGAGTTTTGCTCCTCATGTTTTTACACGGACAATTTTTCTTCTTTCCTTTCATTTATCTCTCTTAGTCTTCTTGTTTTCCTGAGTTTTGCCGACGGCGGATTGACAGTGACTGACACCATGCAGAACCAGGTGGCCGGTGGCAGAGAAGGAAACTCAGCTGAAAGAGAAATGTGGGGTCTCCTTGTTCCCCCCATCCCTGAAATGGCCCTCTGGTTAGAAAGGTGGTGAATCCCGAGCTGTGTCATTTTTATGATTCCGCTCCTGAGGGGTTTGCACATTTTAAAAGCGTTTGAATTTAGGAAGCCCCAAACTTTGCTGCATTTAATACTTTTGTCCGGAGAGTGTCTTCATCCATAAAAGCAAATATTTTCCTCCGGATAGAGTCTGGGAATGATGAGATATTTCTGTACCGCAGTGTGGTATACTAGATTATAAACTTCCCAAACATTAAAATCAAGCACTTCTGGAGGGACATTAACTCTTTCAGGTCACTTAGATATCTCCCCAAGTGCCCGTCATAAATCCAGGAAACTGCATTGTCACTGTTCTATTCAGGAATAATTTTGCTCCAATGCATTTCTGCACCATACATAATTCTATTTTAGGGAGTAAAGATGTTAACTTATGTCAGGAGAGCCTGCTGATTGGTTCTGTCTCGCACGGTATTATTTTAAATCGATGGCCGCGGCTGCAAAATCAGATAATTTCTCAGAAGACTTGCATGGAAGCATATTCTACGGTTGTTTATGTTTGAGGTGAGAGCTTTCGATTTGAATCATTGTTCCAAAATAGATGAATGTCACGTGTGATATCAGTTAATGTACATCAGGCGTTTGGGGAAACTGAACCAAAGTGGAAAATCAAGCTCCCCAAAGTGTTGCTTCCAGTGGGAGCTTAATCTCTGGTAAGCAGGAGAAGCCAGCATCCGGGGGCAGGGCGAAATACCCGGGGACAGAGCAGATGGGTGCCTTCCCCCAGCCAGGAAGACCCAAATGGAGCAGCGGACTCCAGAAGCCAGGCCAGGACAGACAGGCATGCGGAGGGAGACTCAGGTGGCAACGTTGGAGGGGTCGGACCAGTGAGTGCATCGGGGTTTGCAGAAAGCCCCAGACAGACAGACGGAGAGAAGGAGGTATAATCACATATTATTTCTCAGTCCTCAGACTCCACGAGAAATCGGAATTCTGAAACATGTCTTGGGAATTTGTAGATCAAAGCCTCTGGATTCCGCCTGGGAAGTTGCCCCAGAAAACTAGTTATTAGGGAAGAAACCGGCATAGATTGGCTAAGTAGATGATATTCTCTTTTTCCACAGCCAAAGGCAAACAAACGTCTTCGGGACGCTCGCCTGACGTGAGCGAGACCCGCTGTCCTCCCGATTGGCGTGTAACGTCCTTGGCACGACAGTGACCTGCGACGGTGCCCCGAAATGACTCAATTTGTTTCCCAGAAATAAGAAGGGATAGACATTTGTTGGAGCCCTTTCAACTCCAGGAGGGGAGGAGTTTCAAGTTCCAGGGAGGAAAAGACTGGAACATTTTGTCACATCTGTGTGGAAATTGGCGGTCCAAATGAGCACGTCCCTTTTCCCGGGGCCTCACCGGGGAGCAAATCTCATTAGCTGTGTGTGGGGGACACGGGTGGTGCAAGGGGGACACACCTTTCAACAGGCACAAAACAGGGGAGCAATTAGGTGTGACTGAGACACAGCAGGTAACAGCCAGAGGACGAATACGACGGCTCCGAGTGCCGCAGAGTGTGTGGCTTGACTCCGCGCTGCAGATAATGAGGAAACATCCTGTCGCAAGAATTGCCACCATGTTTTAGGTAGACACTGACAGTTTCACAAAGGCCACCAGGAGGGGACGAGCCTTGGAAAATCTGAACCACGAACGTGGAGACTCCACTCAAATTGTCAAGCCTCACAGCGGTAGACAGCATCAGGGCGGCAAGAGGACCAGGAGTCTGGGTCGGGAGGCGCCCTGCTCTCTCCCCTCTGCCCCTCCTTCTGGAAGCCCTCTCGGCTCTCAGGCGCTGGGGAAAAGCCAACAACACCACCCTTCCCTCTGACACCCCGCTGCAGAGCTAACCCTCTTTGTCCGTCTCTTAGATGCGCTGATTTTTATGAACAGAAAGATATTGTTCCCACTATTTTTTCAGGGCCTGGGAATGTCCCCCAAAGTTCATAGCTAATAAGCATAATACATTAATAAAGTGAGATCATGAGATTTGGGGCTAGCAAGAGTGATTATCTCTCCAAATTTTTGAGACGTACATAATATAAAAATTAAATGCCGGTGCAATTCAAGGAATTTTTTTTCTCAGCGTCGGAATTACTGAAAAGAACACACATGTGGACATGGGGTTTGTTATGAATAATTCCTAGATTCCTAGGATCTCTGAAGCCCTTTTCCAATCCTAAATTAGAACAAAGAACAGGTTGCCCACCACAGTCGGTTAGGGTGTTACTAACAGTAGATGCCAACTAATGGGCCGGTGGTGGTCTCTCTCTCTCCCTTGCAGAGATGGAGGATTACATCATTACGTCACGGACATCTCTTGTAGGGTCGGATGTTGCTTGCTTTGGAGACATCATTTCTTGGTCAATGGAGAACGGAACATTCTGGGAGGGGGAGGTGGAAGCGAGCTGACCTGGCTCGCTCCCCAGATCTCCGGGTTCCTCAGTAATTCACTTGCTCTTTGAATCAATTTAGGTCTCTGCAGCTTTGTCCCAATGTTGGAACTTTCCCTCCACCCTTGGCCCCCAGCCTCCCTGTGATTTAGTCACTTATTTATTTGGGCTTTGGGATTTTTATCCCATTCATGCCGGGAGAGGAGGTAACTCTACCCATTCAATTTTCCAAAGCGTGTTTCTTTGTTTGAGATCGTACCTCCTTCTCTGTTTTCCCGTCTGTCAATGGGGATTCGAGAGCTCCCTCCTGAACCTCTAGAAGGTCTTTTGCATAAGCCCGGCATGTCCCACTGCCGAGCTTGGCCACATTAAATAATCAGTCATATTCTTTTCTTTTTTTTTTTTTTAAGATTTTTATTTATTTATTTGTCAGAGAGAGAGGTGGAGAGAGCGAGCACAGGCAGACAGAGAGGCAGGCAGAGGCAGAGGGAGAAGCAGGCTCCCCGCCGAGCAAGGAGCCCGATGTGGGACTCGATCCCAGGACGCTGGGATCATGACCTGAGCCGAAGGCAGCTGCTTAACCAACTGAGCCACCTATTCTTGTTAATACTGTTTATTGGGTCACCTGGGGGGTTCGGTCAGTTGAATGTCCAAGGTCTCGGGGTCCTGGGATTGAGCCCCATATCTGGGTCCGTGCTCAGCGGGAAGTCTGTTTAAAGATCTCTCTCCCTCTCCCTTTACCCCTCCCTCTGCTTGCTCTCTCTCTCTCTCTCTCTCTCAAATATTTAAATAGATCTTTAAAAAAATACTGCTTTATTACACAGGGCAACTGGTAATAGTACTAGCTCATTTAATTTTCTTTGTTGAGGTGCATGCTATATTAGTCTCTACCCACATTCACAGTGAGTGAACCAAAGTACCGAGGGGTCGCTGTGATGAAGGCTGACCCAGGGCGGCCCCCACCGCCCAGCTGGCCCAGCTGCGGTAGGCAGAATGCTGGCGTCGGCAGAGCTTGGGCTGGACCAAGCTGGACTTGATTGGAATCCAGGGGCCGGACCAGTTCAGGCAAGTTATTTATTCAGTCTTGGCCTCTGTTTCCTCTATGAGCGGGAGATAGCAAACGACCTAGGTCATCGGCCTCTCTGGCACGGAGCAAACCCTCGCCTGGTGCTGGCTGTCCTCCTGGGAGGCCAGGCGGGGTCGCGTCTCCCCCACCTCCTTCTGGCTCCCAAGCCAAAGCCTCCCTCCTGCTGCTGCCCCTCCTGCGTCTCGCTCCTTCCAGACCCCCGTTGTTCCTCCTGAAAACAGTATTTTGTGTCTGGTTACTCCGAACAGGAGCACCTTAAGATGGATTTTTACTAGTAGCTACTTGATTCTCTACTTTAAAAACGCACTTCTAAAATGGTAAAAGTAATTTATATGAGCTATAGAACAGTTTGGAAAACCTGGAAAACAAAGTTGAAAAAATAACAGAATCTCACTACTTAGAAGTGAATTTTTGTATATTTGCTTCTTCTTATGTTTTTTAAGAATGTTTTTAGCCTAAAAAAAAAAAGAGAATTTTTTAAAATTAATTTATTCATTTTCAGAAAAACAGTATTCATTATTTTTTTACCACATCCAGTGCTCCATGCATTTTTAAACTAGAACTTCAATGTCCGGCTTTTTTCTGTTCAATCAAAATTCTAACAGAAGTATTTTATCTTTTTTTTTTTTATTTCTTAAAATGTTTAAAAGATTTTACTTGTTTATTCGAGAGAGAGAGGGAGAGAGCGAGCTAACACATGCAGCAGGGGAGGACTGAGTGAAAGGGAGAGGCAGGCTCTCTGCTGAGCAAGGAGCCAATGTGGGGCTGGATCCCAGGACCCTGGGATCACGATCCAAGCCCGAGGCCGGCGCTTAGCTTAACAGACTGAGCCACCCGGGCGCCCTATATTTCATCTTTTTAATTAAAAAAGTACTTAAAAACATACTTTGGTGAAACAATAATATTCTAATATATGAACAAACTTAAGTTTAGAGTTTAAAATACCACATTCATGTAAGGTTTACTTTTTTATTTTATAAAAAAAGTGTTACATCTAATCTTGGGAATGGAACTTTTCTGTGTGTTTTGGATTCTTTTTTGAGAATTCATTAGTAGTTCTGGTATGACTGGGTCATAGGTTATAAACAGTGTTAAGGCTCTGATTAACAAGGCCAAATTGCTTTCTGAAAGGGTTGTTCATTGCAATTATGTCCCAAGTTTGAGAATACATCCGACAGTGTTTTCATATCTCCTATTTCAACTTACTTTTATTAGGGTAAAATTTATAACTAATAACACTTAGGCATTTTCAGTGTATATCCAATGAGTTTTGACAAATGCACGTAATCTCTCTCTATATTCCTGTGTGTATACATACACATAGAATCAAGATACAGAGCATTTTCATCGACCCACAATTTTTTTTTGGTGATCTTTTCTGTTAATTCTTTCCCCTAAGCATGCTTGGCTCTAAATAACCACTTTTATGCTTTTATTATCTTTTTGGCCATGTGAGCTTTGCTTTTTCTGAAGTTTCATTTAAATGGAATCATAGGATATGTGTTATTTTTGTGCCTGGCTTCTTTCACTGAGCTGGATACTGTCTTTATTAATGTCTATATCCCTAGTTATTTTGCTTTTTTCTGTGGAGTAGGATTCCCTTGTGTGGATCTAACCACAACTGGTTTATCATCTCTCTGTTAATGGATGTTTGAACGTTGCCAGTTTTGGGCTATGATTTCCGAGTAAGTCAGTTCCCAACATTTATGTACAAGCCTTTTTGTGTGCCCATGTTTTTATTTCTCTTGGATAAATATTAAGGAGTGGGATTGCTTTAATTTAAATTTCTTTAATGATTAATAATTTTGGACATTTTTCATGGGTTTATATGGTTTTGTTATCTTCTCTTGTGAAATGTCTGATCAAACCTTCTGTCTACCTTTTTTTTTTTTTTGAATAAACCGACTTGTCGTTTTATTTTTGGGGTGCAGGAATTCTGCAGCTAAATTCTTTATTGGATAACGTATTTTGAAAACCATTTCTCCTTTCTCCTATTCTATCACTAGCTTCTTAATTTTCTTATCAATGAACAAAGGTTTTTAATTTTTTATAAAAACTTGACATATGAAACATATACCATACAATTCACCCTTTAAAGTGTATAATTCAGAAGTTTTGGTATATTCACACAGGTAAACAACCATAACCACTGTCAATTTCAGAACATTTTCTTCACTTGAAAGGAAACTCTGTACACTTCAACTATCCTAATCCTATGCCCTCCGAGGCCCCCTTCCCTGCCTGACCTGCCCCACACTCTGTATCCGTTTTCTTATTCTGGATGTTTCATATAAATAGAACCATTGTAGTTGTGATCTTCTGGAAGCAGCTGCTGTGAACAGCATGATGATTTCTAGGTTTTTTGTACTGTAACATGTATCGGAACCCCATTCTTTTTTATGGTTTATGGTTGAGTAATAGTCCATTGTACAGACGTACTACATTTTGCTCATTCATTCTTCAGTAGTTGGACATTTGGGTTGTTTCTAACTTTTGGTTATTCTGAATAATTCCTATCTATATATTTTTTAAATCTTTACATGTATAATTTTACCGTTTGACATTGCAAGTAGCAGTATATGAAAGCTATGACTTCTCCACCTTTTTGCCAACACTTAGCGTCTGACTTTTTGATCATAGCTCTCCTAGGGGGTGTTATCTCATTATGGCTTTTTTCTTTTATATTTATTTTCTTTTTATTGACCATGCACTGGCAATACTCATGGTGATAATGCAGTCCAGAAAAATGTTTTTAAACACTTCGTGCCTTATGCTCACAGGAAATTAGTTCTTAACATTAACTCATTATCACAAAATGAATATTTTCTCCCATTACGTGGTTTGCCTTTTCACTTTCTGAGTTCTATAGTTTAGGTCTAATGTTTTAGTCTGGATCCATTTTGAGTCAACTTTTGTATACGGTGTGAGGTAAGAGTCCAACTTTATCCTTTTGCATGTGCCAGAGATCCAGGTGACCCCGTGCCATTTGTTGCAGACTATTCTTTGTCCATTGAATGATCTTGGCACCGTTGGCCAAAAGTAAGTTGACCATAAATGTATTTTATTTCTATTTTATTGATCTAAATGTTGATCCTTAAGGTAATATTGTGGAATCTCTATTTCTGTTGCTTCATGTTAGGTTTTGAAATTGGGAAGTGTGTGTTCTCTTCGTTCTTTTTATTTTTATTTTATTGTTCTATTTTTTTAAAGATTTATTTACTTATTTGAGAGAGAGAGACAGAGGGGTGAGGGAGGAGGAGAGGAAGAGAGGGAATCTCCGGCAGACTTCCACTGAGTGCTGAGCCCAACACAGGGCTCCATCCCAGGGACCCTGAGATCATGACCCGTGTTGAATCCAAGAGTCAGATCCTACTGGACTGAGCCACTCAGGTTCCCCACTTCCTCTTCTTTTTAAAGATTGTTTTGGTTATTCTGGTTTCCTTGCACTTCTAGATGAATTTTAGCTTCATCTTGTTGATTTTTACAAAGAAGTCAGCTGTGATTTTGATAGAGGTTTCCTTGAATCTTTAGATCGACCTGGAAAATATTGCCCTTAGGACAATGAGTTTTCTTTAAAATCTCTATTAAAGCTGTGTGGTTTCTGTGTGGGGTGTATTCCGTTGATTTAGAATAGAGGGAACTTCCTCAACCTGATAAAGGTCACCTATAAAAAACCTACAACTTACAATCATTCTTTTTTTTTTAAAGATTTTATTTTTATTTATTTGAGAGAGAGCATGAGCAAGGAGAAGGTCAGAGAGAGAAGCAGACTCCCCGTGGAGCTGGGAGCCCAATGCGGGACTCAATCCCGGGACTCTGGGATCATGACCTGAGCCGAAGGCAGTTGTCCAACCAACTGAGGCACCCAGGTGTCCCCAACATACAATCATTCTTAATGGAGAAAGACTGAGTGCTTTTCTCCCAAGATCAGAAACAAAAAAAGGATGTCCACTCTCCGCACTTCTATTTAACATTGTATTAGAAGTTCTAGGCATGACAATTGGGCAAGAAAAAACAGTAAATGATGTCCAAGTTGGAAAGGAATAAATAAAACTATCTCTATTCACAGATGATATAATCTTGTATATAAAAAATCCTAAAGAATCTACCAATGAATTATTAGAATTAATGAATGCAGCAAGGCTTTAGGATACAAGATCAATATACAAAAATCAATTGTATTTCTATATACTTGCAATGAACAATCCTAAAATGAAATTCAGAAAACAATTCCTTTTAGGGTAGCATAAAAATAATCAGAAAAAAATAACAGTAGAATTATAAATCTTATATTATGAAAAGTGTAAAACATTGTTGAAAGAGAAATTTTAATTTAGATGAAGTCCAGTTAATCTCAGTTGCTTATTATTCCTGTTTTTTCTTATTAAAAATATATGCATACTGAAAGTCACAAAGAGTATTTTTCTATTTTCCTGTAGAAGTTCTATAGGTTTACTCTTACGCATTGGTCTATGATCAATTTTGAGTTAATTTTTGCGTACATTGTAATATAAGGATTAAGATTCATTTCTCCCGTGTGAATACCCATCGAACTGCCTTGGTGACCTTTGTCAAAAATTCATTGATCACATATGTGGAGGACAATTTCTGAACTCGTAATCTGTTTGATTGATCTATGTCTATGCCTGCACCAAGACCACACTGTCTTATTTACGGTTGCTTTGGATTAAGCCTTGAAATCGGCAGTTTAAGTTCTTTACGTGTGATTCTTTTCTAATTGGTCGCAGCTAGTCTCAGTTGTTTACATTTCCCTTTAATTCTTAGAAACAGCTTGGGTTTTCTGCAAAAAATCCTGCCGAGATTTCGATGGGAATTATATTATGCCCATAGATCAGTTTGGGGGCAGTTGACTTACTCACTGTTTTGGTATCAGCATAATGCTGACCTCGTTGAAATTGTGGCTGCTTTCCTATTTCCAGAGTAGTATGTGTGGAATCAGTCTTATTCCTTCCTTTAATAGCCAACCAAGTTCACAAGGAAAGATAGCTGGCTCTCTAAGTTATTTATTTATTTATTTATTTATTATGAAGAGAAAACCTCTAGAAATTCATGTTCCTTATTTCTTCTTGAGTGAACATTGCAAGTTTGTGTCTTCCAATCAATTTGTCCATTTCATCTTAAGTTGTCAAATGTGTTGACAAATTGTATAATATTGTGCTATTATTCTCTTGATTGCATTATAATATATAGCAATGTCACTTCTCATTCCTGACACTGGTACTTTCTTTCCTCTCCCTGTCTTTTTTTTGGTCAGTCTGGCTAGAGGTTTATCAATTTTAAGGTTCTTCTCAAAGAACCAGCTTTTGGTTCCAGGAATTTTCTTCTCCTCCTCCTCCTTCCTCTCACCTTGTTTTCTGTCTCATTAGTTTATCTTCTGACCTTTATTCTTTCTTTTCTTCTGCTTATTTTGGTTTGAATTTGTTCTCCTTTTTATAATTCCTTAAGGTGGAGGGAGGCTGAAGTCATTGATTTAAGACATTTCTCCATTTCTAGTATAGGTTTTTAATGCTGTAAATTTCTCTCTAAACACTACCTTAGCAGCATTCTGCAAATTTTGGTATGTTAGATCTTTATTTTCTCTCAATTCAGAAGAATTTTAATTTCCCTTTTGATTTCTTGTGTTATTCATGCAACATCAACAAGTGTGTTATTTCATTTCCGAATATTTTATGACTTTACAGATATATTTCTGGTATTGATTTCTAATTTAGTTCCATTGTGGTCTAAGAAAATCCTATGATTTGATTCTAATACGAGTCTTGGTTGGCGTCACAGAATATGAACTATTTTGTTAAATATTCCTTGTCCATGTGAAAAGAATATATAAACTCCTGCTATGGCGGGGGCTTGCTATGCATGTTCATAAGGTCAAGCATTTTGTGGTTCAGTCTTCTAGAGCTTTATTAATTCTTTGTTCTACCAGTTATTTAGAGAGGGGTATGTAAACCCCTCACTATATGCGAGAATTTGTTTATTGCTCTTTAAAGTTCTGTCAATGTGGTTTTTTTTTTTTAAAGATTTTATTTATTTATTTGACAGACAGAGATCAGAAGTAGACAGAGAGGCAGGCAGAGAGAGAGAGGAGGAAGCAGGCTCCCTGCTGAGCTGAGAGCCTGATGCGGGGCTCGATCCCAGGACCATGAGATCATGACCTGAGCTGAAGGCAGAGGCTTTAACCCACTGACCCACCCAGGCGCCCCAAAGTTCTATCAATTTTTGCTTTATGTATTTTAAAGCTTGTTACCGGATGCGTAAATATTAATCATTGTAATTTCCTCCTGATGAAGGAGCTCTTCATCCTTTAAGATCTTCATACATGGTAGTATCCTTTACTCTGAAGTCCACCTGGTCCGATTTCAATATGGCTATTCCAGCTTCTGTTTCTTAGTGCCAGCACCATAAGTATAGATGCAGCTATGGTCCCATTATTTTACTTTTAACCCACTCGTGTTCTATTTAAGGTGGGTTTCCTGATGGCAGAATCTGGCTGGGCCTTTTCTTCTTTCTTTAAACATTGTCTGACACTTCTGACTTTTCCATGAGATAACGTTGTTACTGACGCAGTTAGGTTAAAATAGATGGTCTTGCCCTATGTTTTCTTTTTGTCCTGTTCTCTTTTCTTTTTTCATTCTGGATTTATTAAACATTTTTATAATTGTATTTCATTTGTTTAGTAGTTGTATTAGTTAGTACATTTTGCATATTTTATTTTATTTTTAATATTTTTATTTTTATTTATTTGACAGAGATCACAAGTAGGCAGAGAGGCAGACAGAGAGAGAGGAGGAAGCAGGCTCCCTGCTGAGCAGAGAGCCCGATGTGGGGCTCGATCCCAGGACCCCGGGATCATGACCTGAGCCGAAGGCAGAGGCTTTAACCCTCTAAGCCACCCAGGCGCCCCCATTTTGCATATTTTAGTGATGGTTTTCATGTGTCTGTTGAACTACCACGACCCACCTTCAAGTGATACACGCTTTACAGACAGCGCAAGAATCTTACAATACCATAGGCACGGTTATCCTTCCCCAGCCTGTGTGCCTCTGCCACACTGTTCAGTTATGTATGTTACAAACGCCAGCTTACGTTGTCATTATTGTTGTTGACGCAATCAATCATCTTTTAAAGAATTTTACGTAATTTGAACAAAGACGGCCTCTGTTTACCCATGAAGTTACTTATTTCAGATGTTTTTGATTCCTTTCTGTGGACTGTTATCTCCATTTACTATCATTTTCCTTCTTGGTGCCTGACTTTGCCAAACATTTATTTTAATGCAGGTCTATTGGCAATAAATTTCTACAGCTTTTGTTTGTCATAAAAAATCTTTATTTTTGGGCGCCTGTTTGGCTCAGTGGGTTGAGCCTCTGCCTTCGGCTCAGGTCATGATCTCAGGGTCCTGGGATCGAGTCCCGTGTCGGGCGCTCTGCTCAGCGGGGAGCCTGCTTCCCTCTCTCTCTCTGCCTGCCTCTCTGCCTACTTGTGATCTCTCTCTCTCTGTCAAATAAATAAATAAAATCTTTTAAAAAAGTCTTTATTTTTACCCTTATTAAAAATATTTTGCTTAGTATGGAATTATAGATGAACTTTTTTTTTTTAAAGAAGTACTTTAAAGTTCTTGAGCCACTCCACCCTCACTTGTGTTGTTTCCAATGACATCTGCATTGGCACCTTATCTCTGATTATATGTATCTAGTGTGGTTTTTAAAAAACGTATTCCCTTTAGAACTGTTTTTTGACGTAATTTGATTATGGCAAGACTTAATATGGTTTTATTCACATTTCCTGTGCTTGAAGTATATTGAACTTCTTGGGTCTATAGCTTTATAATTTTCATCATATCTGAATAGTTCTTCAAATGGTTTTCCGTCTTCTGTTCTCTGTTGTTCCTTCAGAGGCTCCAATTATATGTGTCATATCACTTGAATTTGTCTCCGAGCTCATGGATGTTCTGTTTATTTTTAATATCCTTCCCTCTCCCTCCCCATTCTATTTAACTTTGGGTAATTTCTATGGCTATGTCAGGTTCATTAATCTTTTCTTCTGCATTATTTAATCTGTTATTAACTCCATCCAGCTCATCTTACACATTGTAATTTGCATCTGGAATTGGGTATTTTTTTATCTTTATTTTGAAAGAGATTTTATTTATTTATTTGACAGAGAGAAATCACAAGCAGGCAGAGAGGCAGGCAGAGAGAGAGGAGGAAGCAGACTCCCTGCTGAGCAGAGAGCCCGATGTGGGGCTCGATCCCAGGACACTGGGATTATGACCTGAACCAAAGGCAGAGGTCTACCTCAGCTACACTGAGCTACCCAGGCGCCCTGGAACTGGGTATTTAAAAAAAATTTTTTTTCAATTTATTTATTTCAGAAAAACAGTATTCATTATTTTTTCACCACACCCAGTGCTCCATGCAATCCGTGCCCTCTATAATACCCACCACCTGGTACGCCAACCTCCCACCCCCCCGCCACTTCCAACCCCTCAGATTGTTTTTCAGAGTCCATAGTCTCTCGTGGTTTACCTCCCCTTCCAATTTACCCCAACTCCCTTTTCCTCTCTAACACCCCTTGTCCTCCATGCTATTTGTTATGCTCCACAAAGAAGTGAAACCATATGATAACTGACTCTCTCTGCTTGACTTATTTCACTCAGCATAATCTCTTCCAGTCCCGTCCATGTTGCTACAAAAGTTGGGTATTCATCCTTTCTGATGGAGGCATAATACTCCATAGTGTATATGGACCACATCTTCCTTATCCATTTGTCCGTTGAAGGGCATCTTGGTTCTTTCCATAGTTTGGCGACCGTGGCCATTGCTGCTATAAACATTGGGGTACAGATGGCCCTTCTTTTCACGACACCTGTATCTTTGCGGTCAATACCCAGGAGTACAATTTCAAGGTCATAGGGAAGCTCTCTTTTTAACTTCTTGAGGAATCTCCACACTGATATCCAAAGTGGCTGCACCAACTTGCATTCCCAATAGTGTAAGAGGGTTCACCTTTCTCCACATCCTCTCCAACACATGTTGTTTCCTGTTTTGTTAATTTTGACCATTCTAACTGGTGTAAGGTGATATCTCAATGTGGTTTTAATTTGTGTCTCTGCTTGACTTTTTGAACATGGAAATACAGTTACAATATGTGTTTTAGTAACTCAATCTGTTGATTCTAACATCAGTGTCAGTTCTGGGTTAGTTTGCATTTAATGGGTTTTATCCCCATTATGGGTTGTATTTTCCTTCTTTACATACATGGTAATTTTTAAACGTGTGGCCAGAGATTGTGAATTTTATCTAGTTGGAGCAGAATACTTCTGTGTTTCTACAAAAATTATTGAACTTTTTTCTCAGATGGGGTTAATTTACTTAAAAGCATTTTTATCCTTTCATGACCTGTTGTTAAACTCTTTTAGGCAAACCAAAGTAGCATTTAGTGTGGATCTCATTGTGCCCCATGACAGGGGCAAGATTTCATGATGCAGCTTATGAGCCCCCCCCAAATTTATTTTTTGTCTTTTTTTACCCTTTTTTTCTTGAGCAAAATTTCTTGTCATAATATTCTATTCCTTTAATATATTGAGTTTTATTCACTAGTACTCAAAAATTATTAACATTTGTCCTTACAAGTATTTTATAAATTCATATTTTTAAAAAATTTTACTTTAATTTCACTTTCTAATATCCTAAAAATAAGATAAAAAAATTAAAAAAAACAAGCGGTCACTATTTGCTTATCTTTGATTTAGCATTTAATACTTATATGCTTGTTGTCATGTATCTTCTCAAACTAAATGATTTTGCTTCCTTTAGAGAATGAAATAGAAAGTTAAGATTTCTTTATGGCATGTTCATTATTTCAAGTCTCCTAAGTCAAAGATGACTTTGAATTCAAATGACTTGCCGGGTATTTTAACTTTTTATGCACACCAAGAAAAAAAAATTGAAGAATAGTCTGTTTTCTTTAGTAGGCCATTTCATTCTGTCTAGGGACTATGAATTAAAATTTTTAGAAAATTTTTAAAAAGTACACTTGCTCACGTCAGGTCTCTGTGGACATCACATTTATTTGGAAATGCTGGGTTGAATTTAATTATCACTTATTTTGAAGGCGAGGGGATCATAACTGCTTACTAACATGTTTAAGGGAACTCAGCTAGCTGTTTCTATATTGGTCATTTGACCTAATTAAGATGACTGTGAAAACAGATGATAGAAATTGCTCTTATTGCATGTGAAATGGTCCCAGAGCACTGATCAAGATTTTGTTGACTCTTAGGTAATCTGTCACTATCGCATTAAGAAAAATATGTGATGTCATAAATATCACCTAGTAAGAGGTATGGAAATCAGTCCAACTCAGTAAAGTCTGGAGATTTTTATTTTGTTTTCATTATTTGCAAACAATGTCAACAAGCATTTTCCATATTCTTTCCTCATTGTGTAAAGTATTTTTATTAGTGAGTTGTCACAAAAAGTTACTATAGATTAAGAAAACAATTTATTTTTCTGAGCTTTAAAAAAAAAACAAAACAAAACACAAAACAGGAAGAGTTGTGGGTTTTGTAGATTATGCTGTACCATACTGTATGGGAAATTTCTATAACCTTAAAAAGAAGTTTTCTAAGAAACACTAGAAAAGTTTATGAATACTTCAGTTGCATTTTGACTTCAGGAAGGTAAGCATGAGAAATGGGAGATACCCTCCCTCGCCCATCCAGACTGACTCTGGACTTCCATAAAATAAAAGCGGACTTAGTTCCTTAAATAATGACACAAGCATGCAGACCTTAATCTCACTTTCTATCTAGAAACTCCTAAATTTACTACAGAGAACACATGTTCAATGAAAAAAGAAAAGCATCTCTTTTTCTTAGGGAGAGAAAGAGAGAATGAATTGGGAAAAAGGGGCAGAGGGAGAGAGAAAATCTTAAGCCGATTCCCCAGTGAGGACCAACACAATGCAGGGCTTGATCTCACGACCCTGAGATTACGACCTAAGCCCGTCAAGAGGCGACCTTCACCGACTGAGCCACCCAGGCCCCCAGGAGAAGCATTTCTACGTACAATTGGAGTATCGAATGGTTGGTTGTTAACAATTTCAAGAGTTAATAATATTCTCTAGTTCGTGGTTAAGGCCACATTCCCAAACTGGTTTCCACACAGAGATGTGAATAAAGGTACACTTGACCGAAGATGTTTGTGAGGAGAACAGATTTAGAGATTGAGAAATTTCCCCCTTTACCATTAGCCTGTGAAAGACACTAGGAACTCCTCTGGTCTAATCTGCATTTGCTGCACATATTTGACCTCAAAATACTTTTCCAGAGGAAAAGATGATAAACCCTACCGTTCTTTTGTGGCCGGAGGAATCTCGTTCTCTGACCTATGATAACTGGATCTCCTACCTGTTTCCTCTACCTGCTCTGACTTCAGCCAGTGGCCCCTGGCTGTTCCCCATCGAAAACACCCTGTGTGTCTCACCTCGGAGCCCTTGCATAGCCACAGTCTGTTTCTTCTGCCTGGACCACTCTTCCCTCAGATGGTCGCTGGCTTGTCGCCTGCTTCCTTCAGGTGTCTCATCAAGGGCCATCTGGTTAGAAATGTCGTCCCCAATCACCCTGCATAAAATCGTTAAGTCCCGCATCCTCTTGCCCTACCCCTGCCCTTCTGTCCACCTGTTGAAATGATACACACTTGCCTGAATTTGCCACTGACGGTCTCCTCCACCGAGAAGGCCAGTCAGCTCTGGGAGGGAAGGGGCTTCGTCCGTATTGTTTTCCGATGAATCGGCGGTGCCCGTGTAGTGCCTGGGGCACAGAGGTGCGCAGTTACCATCTTGCGGGACGTGAGTGAGTGATGGATTTTGCTCCCGCACCGTGTGTGTCTGTGAAAGCAGTAAGAATTATAACCGTGACAATCGCAATGACGATGGTAATAACTAGAAGCCTTATCAAACGCCACCATGTGCCAGGTAGGGGCTCAGCTGGCTTGAAAGGGAAGCAGGCCAGACTCGGCCGAGCGTTGGTCCTGTCGGGACAGAGTTTCAGCTTCAGCCTCCTGGCAGTGAGAAGTTAGTTCCCAGCTTCCCGCGAGGAAGGAGGAGAGCAGCATTTTGCAAGGATGAGTCTGGGATAAGAGGACTGAATGAGGGGCGCCTGGGGGGCTCAGTCATTGAGTGTCTGCCCTCGGCTCAGGTGATGATCTCAGGGTCCTGGGATCGAGCCCCGCATCGGGCTCCCTGCTCAGGGGGAAGCCTGATTCTCCCTCTCCCACTCCCCCTCTTGGGTTCCTGCCCTGGCTAACTCTCTCTGTTAAATAAATAAACATATTTTTAAAAAGTTTTAAAAAGAGGATTGAATGAGGGAGAGGCGGGAGGGTTCCCTTAAAGTCATACTGACTGTCGTTAACTGTTATCCAAACGAGGGCGGTGGGAGGAGAGAATATTCCCGTCTGCCCGGCGTTTGGAAGCGAGCAGTAATGTGATCATGGCATGATGAGGGTGGAGTGAGGAGGGGAGGATGGATCTAGGGAAAGATCCATCTGGGAAAGGTCCCAACTTTGCCCGAGGACACGCTGCATTTTGGGGGCGCACTGTCAACCGTGGGTGGACTGAGGTTGGCGGTGGGGCTTCGGCTCAGCATGATGGGCTGGCCCAGACGTCCCTGGCTCGACGGTCCTTCTCACAGGTTGGTGGTTGAAGGGCTGGATGCATTCCATCCGGAGGCCGGAAAACACAGGATGGGGAAGCCCAGTGGGGCGGGGAGGAGGTGCTGGTTCGTGCAGCAGGGGCTGTAAGCTGGAGCAGAAAAGGAGGGAAGACAGCGCTGGATCTGGCACTGAGGACGCTGGGGGCGGGGTGAGGAGAGAAAAGTTTCTGAAGAGCATGAAGGGGTAACCACAACGGCGGTGGTTTTAGGAACGGAGCTTCTCAGAGCAGGTTTTCTTTTCAATAAGCTTTAGCCCATGGCGATTCTCTCCCCAGTATCCCATGACCTCTTGAAGGCGAGGGTTTGTCTTCCTGCAGCTCTACCCTCCACACCAAGCCAAGCATCAAGTCGGACAGATGCTACGTTCTCTGTGTTTGTAGAACACACACGCGCTCGTGAACTGGGCAGAGGTTGGAGGCAAGGGAACCATGGGTAGAAGAAACTGACTTCGAAGGTTATAGACTTCGGCTCCTTGTGCTTCCCTTCAGGGAAGGAAGGGAGTCCGGTCAGCTGCTAGAGCGAACCTCTGGTCCGGGACCACTTTCTGATGTGGGGGAGATGTGGGCACATGGATGGGCTAACATGAAACAGAAACCAGTGGGGAGGAGAGGCTGATGGTACAGGGAGGGACAGGATGATGGGATTATCTCAGAGAAGACAGAGGAGGTGTGCCCAGATCACTGCACGACAGGGTGTGGCAATGGATGGCTGGGGGGCAGCACAGCTGTTTGTTACTTCTAGTCCAATGGCTAATAATTGCAAGATATTAGGCTCAGAATATCCCTGCCATGGCATCTCTTTTATTTCCCCACTTCTGAGATGGCCCCTTGCAGGGGCTGGTGATCAGGGCTGGGACCAGGGAGGGTTTATAGCTGCCTCTTAGGGAATGGCTCGGCCTATCCATGCACCAGAGCTGACAGGACAACCTCCTCTGTGTCCATGGGGAAGCGTGGCGTTGCACTCACTCAAGGAGGTCTTACCCTGCCTGGCCGGGCCTCTCCCTTTTGGGCTTTAGTTTGTTCCAATTCTTCCAGGATCCTGTCATCGGGAGAAAGATAGGGCAGCTCTGCACATTGGGAAATTCATCTCTGTCTTCCAAATCCATTTCTCCTTTCCATATTGCTTCCTCCTGCTTGCTTCATTCCCCGCAGCTTACACATAGACGTCTTTGCACGGTGCTGAACTTAACCCGCGGTGAGCTTTCTGGGGCATTTACTCCTATCATCTGCTTGTAGCTGGTGACAAGGGGAAATGTCTGCTTTGTAAATGAGATCTGCGTGCAGTTCCGAAGGCAGAGGACACAAGCGTCAGGAGCTCGGGAGGTATGGTGTGCTGGGAAGGGAATGCTTTTCCTTTCTCTGGGTATGAAGAGTACAAGGCCTGGTGTGTATGTTCAAAACAGCTGGAGATGTGGCATGTGAGTGTTGGCTCATAGGACAATTTTAAATCGGAGGAATCTACTGGTTCCGTCACTAAAGATTGCTGCTTCCAGAACTCTGCTCGCCCACACAGTGATTTTCTACCGGGTTCCCACTCCAGGCCACAGGCACCCACTAAGCTTTGGGATTACCAAGAGGGTGGTCCAGAGGAGGACCCAGACAGGAAGGCAGGACCTCCACGGTGATGGTGGCACCAGTGAGGACCCGCCGTGGGGAGGGGGATATGCCGGCACGCGCCATTCGACAGTGAATCTCTCTGTGGAGACCCTGATTTGATTCCACTTGGGAGGGTGAGATTTGAGACGTGGTCCCCTGGCTTCTAGTGAATTAGGTCTGACTTTAGCTCATTTCACCTAACTCACAGTGGTTTTATGGGAATTAATTAGGTAAAGGGCTCCTTAGGGGGAGAACCAATCCAAAAACAGGTTCTTTGCTTTCTTTTAAATTATTTGAAGAACAGGTGTCAGAATGGTCAGTTTATCACTTCTAACCTCCTAAGGTCAAAGACCTGCTAAAACAATTTCTTCATTAAAAAATATCAAAACACATTTCCAGATCATCCAGATTTTCAGGGCATTTTATTGTGACGGCCCTTTATCCTCTTTCCACTGGGGTTGATGAGTAAATGATGAACAGGGTAGTTAAGCACATCTCCCCTGCTACAAGCTTCAGAAAACAGTTTATAAGGCAATTAACTAGCAAGCCACTGATTTCAGCCAGGAAGTCCATATTCCCTAGGAAGGCTCATTGTTCTGGAAAGTCTGTTAAGCCTGAGACTTGCCCATGAAGGAGGGGAGAGACAGTCTTTGTTTCCTTTCTTAATATTCAGTTTACAAACACCTGAGGACCTCTCAGATCCAGGGTTGTCCAGGCACAGGGGCCCTGGGGTGCATGGGCACCACGCCTCATCCTCATGACCCTCGTCACATAGCGAGATGCTCGGAACAGGAATCAGGCAAAGGAAGCCTTGTGCTGGGAGTGAATACCTCATATTCGGAAGCGAAGTAGAGAGATGCCCAAGCGACTTCGAGCCGCAGACAGAGTCCCGGAGGAGGTGATGGGCAAGCTGGAGCCTGGAAGATAAGGAAGTGCTAGCTTCCAGGAGACAGAGTCCGTGTGGGGAGCTGAGGCAGGGCATGTGCCTGGGGTGTGGACTATGAAGAGGTGAGGCCATAAGGAGAGGCAAGTCAGGGACAGGTGGGGGCTGGGCAGCACATCTTGGCTTTAGAAATCCTCATGGAGGAGCCTGGTCTTCCATCAGAATCATGGAAGATGGTTTTTAGTTCAGTGCTTCACACGAGAACTGGTCTATAATGGAGTGGAGAGAGTTGACCTGGCCGGCAGGAGACCAAGATAAGTTGGGACCATGGCTCTGCTAACAGACAGTGCAACTCTAATCTGAGAAGGGGCAGATGGAACAGAGAGACAGAAAGGTGACCTGATGGCAGAACTGATGGCCAGGTCTTGGTGGCTGGCAGGTTCTTTTGCTGGGATGAGAGGACAGAACCCAGAGCAGGTCTCAGAGAGGAAGTGCTGAGTTTACCTTAGGACATGTCTGATTTAAGGAGCTTGTGAGATCACCCAGCACAGGGTGGACGTTGTTGTGAGTTCAGCTGTTTCTCCCAAAGTGATAGGTGCAGGTTCTAACCCTGGCTCTTGTGAATATGACCTTACTTGAAAACAGGGTCATTGTAGATGCAATCAAGTTAAGATGACATTGTCCTGGGCAGGAGGGACCTGGGTCTAGTGACTGGCGGCTTTATAAGAGGAAGGCAAGGGAGACCTGCATACAGACCCAGGGAAAACATGACGTGATCACCGATGCGGGGACTGGAGCCTCATCAAGGATGGCTGGCAGCGGCCAGGAGCTAAGCTGGGAGGAAGCAGCCTTATCAGCACCTTGATTTCTGACTTCTGGCCTCCAGAACTGTGAGACAAATTTCTCCTGTTTTCAGCAACCCAATTGGTAGCCCCAGGACACTGATACAGTTGGATAGATGGAATTTGAGAGACAGGTCTGAGCTGCAGAAGCAGGTGTCTGAGCGTCAGCCAGCAAGGGGGGGGGGCTGGTGAAACCCTGGGGACGTGGGAGCAGGCTGTGCAGGGAGAGGGGGGTGAGAACCTCCGAGGCACCAGGCAAGGATCACCCTCTCTCCCTCTGGGGGAGGGGACCTCCTGATGCCCCAGGCGATGTCTGTCATTATCTAAGGCTGGAGGTGCTGCCCTAAGATAGCCCTTTCTAGAATTTACTGTGTGCTCAGATCACCAGGGAATCCTGCTAAAATGCAGACTCGGACTTGGTGTGTCTGGGGAAGGGGGTGAACTCTGCATTTCCTAGAGCTCCCTGCTGGTGCCTGGGACACACTTGGAGAGGCGAGGCCTCAAACAGTTAGTCTGGTGTTGAGAAGAATCTAGGGAAGTCCCACTAGGAGGGTCCTATCTTGAAGCCAGAGGAGAAGTCCCAGCAGGAAGGTGGCCTTGCTGTCAGAGCCAATGCCATGGAGGGAGCGGGAGTGAGAGCCAAGTTGTGTGTGCTGGCCTGTGCAACAGGCCCAGTGTCTGTGGTCAGAGAGGAGGGAGTGGCCCGGAACAAGTGTGAGCCAGAGGGCAGGGGTTGGTCTGGGACGGGCAGGCTGAGTGCTGCTGCAGGTGGCAGAGGGGCGCTCAGTGCAGCGCCATGAGTGGTCAGAGGCACGTGGGGGAAGAAGCCCCCTGGCTGCAGGATGTCTAGGCTGCCTCGGAGCGGGAGGAGCAGGCAGCATCTCAGCATTGGAGGCGGAGAGCAGGTGGAGGGCAAGCGAGGAGCTGGCTTCCCCAGACCCACACCCCTGGAAGAACCCACTGGCCTGGAGGGGAGGCAGGTGCCTGCAGAATTTGGGGACAGATGCGGCCACTGAGGAGATGAACTTCTGGTATCCGCGGAGGGTCACGGCCGGCGAGCTGCGCTACCGGGGCAACAGGTGGAGGTCAGGGCGATGCAGGGAGACAGAAACCGGGGAGCACGGGCGCTGGCCAGCGTGCTGAACCCCACCCCGTTCTCTTCACTTTGCTCCCTGCCTGCCGTGGTGGAGGGCTGGGTTCAGGCCTCCAGCCCCGAGGCTGACCCCTGACATAGACTTCAGGGGAAGAGGATCCAGTTTGCCACAGCCGCCGCTCGCCACAGCCCTCCGCCTCCCTGTGCCTTCTGGCCCCCCACACCCGCAGATGTGGCGCAGCGGCCGCCATGGTCTGTGTGCAGGACGCGGGCAGGGGGCGGCGTGCGGGTCCCGGGCTGGGCTCGTATCCGGCGCTCCGGGAAGGTCCGGTGGAGGGTGGTGTAAACACAGCTGGGGCTGGGGGTGCTGTGGAGACAGAATCGCTCCGGCTCCCGCGCAGGGAGGGGTTCCTGTTAGCAGCGCAGTCAGGTTGGCCACGTCTCAAAGATTCCACTCCGGGCCGGGCCGGGCCGGGCCTCCCTCTCCGCGGGAATGAACTGACCCGCGGGAGGGTTTGGCGACCATCCCCGCCAGTGGGTTTCAGCCCCTGAATGTAGTGACTGTGCCTCCCAGGACCCTCCCGACTACCCGCCCTGCCGAGACTGCGGCCACCTGATGGGCGGGAAGGGAGTGGGCCGCGCCGGTGCCGCCGGGCCTTGTCATGACCTTGGCGGTGCTGGGCTGAGGTGGGCGGCGGGCCTTGGGCACAGAGAGCTCGGGGCGGCCGGCCCGGTCCTGGACAGAAATGGCCTGGCTCCCAAACCCATGGTTTATGGCCGGAGTGGAAAGGCTCCCGAGCGCCATCACTGACACTCTCACTGCTTATAAAGACATGTGGGTTCTTTTCCAGAAAAAAATAAGGCTGCTTGCTGCCATCTCCCCGCCAAGCCATAAATGATTCAAATGTCAGGCTCCCGGTGCCTTATGCTATGAGGGCGTATTAACTTATCAAAGGAGCCGACGCCTTCCCGGCTGCCTGCCTGCCCCCACAACTCCATATTTATGTTTGAAATCTCAGGATATGTTACCTGTGCTCCCACCTCCCCTTCCTCCAGGGGAGATTTATGGCCCAGGCAGCTGGCAGAAGAGGGACAAAGAAGTAAATATAGTAATATGACAGATTTATTCTGATGTGTTTTATGTGCCTGTGGTCTTGCGTGCTTTATGTGTTTCTCCGTATCTTGCTTCTGTCGTTCTTCCCTGTTTTCACCCCTTTCGGAGAGCAAGTTCGGTACCTTCTTGGGTGGGAGGGCCTGGGGAAGGAAGGTGGGAACCAGGCCTTCTCCAAGCTTATGTGGTTAATCGTCACACTCTTTTTTTTTTTTTTTTCTTTTAACCTGCGATTTGATCATTTCTGTCATAGTCATACCTGGCTCCTGGCAACATTTTTGTAGGAGAAACGAGTCATGTCCTGCTTCCTGTTTTCAGATACTGTCGTCTGTAAGGCGGCAGGAGCCATCATTCGCGGCCTTGATCAGTCTCCTTCCTGTGCGCCGTTCTCCTCTCTCTCTCCCGAGTCCCTTTCTGGAAGGGGTGCGGGGATCCTCTTCGAGGCAGGGGCCAAACCAGGAGTGGCGTTCGGTGTGTGTGTCCCTGGAACAAAGCCAGGGGCTGGGAGGCATCCGAGGTTCACCCGGACAGCCAGGCGGGGGCAGGTGAGGGGTGGGCACGGGTCTGCTGGAGGGAAGGGTCTCCGATGTGAAAGGATGTTCTCTGCATCCGGAGGGCCACTTAGCCTAGTTGAAATGCCTTGCCAGAGTGGCCATCGGAGGAAGGGATGGGAAGTGCCCAGGCTGAGAACTGCTTTGGTGGCCCAGAGGCTGCCTGCCATGTCCCGCGAGAGACAGTGTCGCGTGCAGCCCTCGTGGAAAATTGTGGAGCAGAAAATAAGTGGGAGCCCGTGAGTCTCAAAACGGTGAGTGACAGAGTGCATCACCGGAGACGCACTTTGGGTGCCCCAGACAACCGAGCTGGTGGGAGCTCATAGCGGCCGCAGCAATGCTGCAAAATCACTGAGCATCAGAATCCCAGGAGAGCCCCAGCACTTTTGTTACCTTAAGCAAAAGAGGCTTAAGAAAAATAAAAACAAAAACAGAAACAAAACAAAACAAAATCTTTGAGGGCATCTATGAAAATGACTAGAAAGGTGCTGGGACTATGTGGGCTTCTCCTCTCCAGGGGAAGTATTGTATAGGACTTCCTGCTTGGCGACAATACTTGGGTGAGCCCCAACTTGTAAAACTTTGGGGTTGATGAGGCTGGAGGGCTTGTGTTACCGAGATTCTCAGAGGATGGGTGCCTGGCCTTGCTGCGCACACTGCACAGGGCTGGCCCCAACCCCACGCAGAGCCTGACCCCGTCACAGAGGCTGAGCCACGTCGAGCCGTAGCCACCAATGGGGCCAGAAGGGGGTGACAACCAGTGAGTGATTTGTCCCTTCTACCCAGCAGGTGAAGGCTCATTCCCAGCTTCACAGAATTGCAGGAGACGCCGGCAATGCTAAAAACATACACGGGCGGACAGGTTGTTCCTATGGGTGTCATTACGTGCCTGTGATGTGAAATGATAAAAAATATTAAGGAGACTTTTATGTTGTAACAAATGAGGCACCGTGCGCTGGACGGCCCGGAGTGGAGGCAGGAGATGAGTCTGGAGGGGCAGCGTGAACCCTCGACGTGCGAGGACGGGAGAGCAGCAATCTTCCATGACCTTGGCCTCGCCATCCATCCTGCCTTCATTATGATTGCTGTTCCCTCAGCTTGAATATTCGATATTTTCAACTCATTAAAGGAAGAGAATTTTAAAAAAATGGATTGCCCCGGATTTTCTACAAATGGCCACTCGGAAGATTATCGGGGCCCCTTTGCCATTCGCTGCTCGATCACTTTCCCGAGGATAACGAATGGGCGTTTGGGGTGTTTCATCGGCTCCAACAATTTCCCCGTTTCCCATGGATCAGTGGTGACAGGAAACCCCAGGTAAGGATGACGGAAGGAAAATGAAAAGACTTAATTTTGAAAAGCTTCTAAACGCCTCAAGCCTCGTCTTCCACATCTTTCAGTGACTGAGGGCTTGGAGACGTGCATGCCTCTGGCTCAAATGTGATGATTAAAAAAGAAAATTAAGTATTCTTTTTATACCGGGGGTGGGGGAGATACCTGCTTAAACCATCCTGCTTGATGGGGAGCCATGAGCTAAGGATGCTGGAGCTCTGGGCTCCCCGCAGCAGTGTGGGGCGCTGGAGAGGGAAGGGCCCCACACAGGTGCACAGCGTCCTTCCTGACACCAAGGTCACAAGGCACACGGTCCTCTTGGTCAGTGGCAGTGGTGGCATAAGCAGCTCTTGCTCCCAGTCCCCCATCAGGGGTCCAGTGGGCCCCTTTGGAAATTCCCACAGCAGCTCCCCCTGCTCTCCTGGGTCAGACGTCCCCCTACCCCACTACTTCTGGAAATTTGCCATCATGGTTGCAATTTGGAAGAAAAAACCCCAGCAAGGTAAAAAAGTGATCATTGTCAGGTACCTTCAACGAAGAATTATGTTGCCTTTTTCTCAGAACCACAATTGGTCATTCTAAATTCTCACAGACGGTGCGTTATAAACGCTGTGCAGCAGATCCTGGTCCTGGCCTCCAGGTCCTCCTCGCTCGGAAGCTGGTGAACACCCGGAACGAGGGTGAGAACATTCTCTTCCTCTCAGGTTCACTTCGTGCACGGGTTCCTCCTTCATGGCTTCGTGGCTGAACGGGTCCCACATGGAGGACTTTGCTTTGGGATGTTTACTTCGTGCTCCAAGCCATTGTCACTATCCACGGTCCAGACCCTACTCACATCCCTGTTTCAAAGGCAACTTTGCGGGCGCCTGGGTGGCTCAGTGGGTTAAGCCGCTGCCTTCGGCTCAGGTCATGATCCCGGGGTCCTGCGATCGAGTCCCGCATCGGGCTCTCTGCTCAGCAGGGAGCCTGCTTCCTCCTCTCTCTCTCTGCCTGTCTCTCTGTCTACTTGTGATTTCTCTCTGTCAAATAAATAAATAAAATCTTTAAAAAAAAAAAAAAACAAAGGCAACTTGGCTTCTCTCTCTTAGGCTCCATGAAATCCTCAATGGTGCCTCTAACCAACCCACCAAGGCCACACGATGGGATATTATTTGCACAAATGCTCATGAAAGAAGAAGGGACGTGGAGGCGTCTCCCACCCTGGGCTGCTCCGTTTTCCACGCCATGTTGTCTCCTTTCTCCGGGACCAAGCGTCTCTGTGAGCTTTGGCAATGGCAGGTTACGTTGAACCCTTTCTGAGCGGGGCCACTCATACAGAAATTTGTTGTGGTTTTTGTTGTTGTGTGTCTGTGTGTGTGTGTTTAAATTTTCAAAGTTCTGGTGACCTTCTATCCAAAAAGTGATTAAAAGAAAAATAAATGGGTCATTGGAAATGAAATTCCTAACCTTGAAGAAAGTGTGAAGAGTTCTAATACTTCTAATACAGAGGATTTTTTTTTCTAGTGTAGTTTTTCATAGGTCTCCTGTGGATGGACTTAATGTTGATTCCCACCTTATCTCTTGTGGGGAGGGCGCTGTGTGCCCGGGGCCGGGTGGGGTGCGCTGTGGAGAGGGATCTGGTGAGGGGTTTCGAGAAGTGTCAGCTCTGTGCTCTTACTGCCCGTGCATTACTTGGAGATGGTTTTATTTTTGAACCTTCTCACATTTTAAGAAAAAAATTCCACCCATTTTTCTATTGTGCGAAGGTTTTTCTCTCTCAAGCATGGAATGATTTAAATAGAGGCATCAAGATAGAACTTGGCACATTTCATAGAGGAGATCTGAGGATAAGCATTACTTTGGGCCTCTTGATGAAGTGAGAGTTAATATGTGGTCTCTTCTCCTTGGATTTATGAGACCCACAAACTGGAGTGGTCTCTCATTTCATGGTCTGAAGTAGAACAATCTAGAAGAAACGTAGTTGCCGCTGTGGACAGGTGAGTGTGTACAAGCAGAGCGGCTCGGATCCTGGAGCTCCGTGCTCGCTCCCGACGTCCGTCTGCAGGAGAATCCCGGGGAGTGTAGACAGAGAGCTCTCCCGTGTTGGCCAAGGTGGGCGAGAGGTGGGAGGCGCGATGGTGGCGCGGATGCTCTCGGACGGAGCCTGGCTTGGTGCTCCCGGGCTGACCATGAAGCTTCATGATGGTGCCCATGAGGCACCTGCCTCAGAACCTCCAGCCCCTGCCTGTTCTCCCTCCCTGGGGGTTGTTTCCACCTGCTGCTTCCTACGGCTGGCGATGGGGGCCAACTCAGCCTTCCCCATTTCTCAGGAACTTTGCTTAGAAAGTATCTAATGACCTCCTCCTCTTGTAACAGCAAACACTTCCAGAGCGGCTGTTTGCTGGAAGCAAACACTTCCAGAGTGTCAGACACTATTCCAGGACTCCAGGAGTATGAGCCGTTCGAGGGCGCAGGGCGCACAGCACCTGTGTAGGGAGCAGGGGTGTGAGGGGGGCCAGGGCAAGGGTGTGATGGTGTCTTCACCTGGGGGGGCGGGGGTGCAGGATCCATGCAGCGGTCACCCCGGAGGGTGCTGGGATGGAGAATGACAATGGGGTCCAGCAGGAACAGGGACAGCAATCTACACACTAGGAATGCGTAGCCCCCGAAAGAAGGTCAGAATCTGTGATTCATGCCAAACCCACCTGAAAGCTGCCGGATAAACACTGTATCGGGAGACAGAGCCTCGACATCAGGACTTAAGGATGATCATTTCAGGTTAGAAGATGTCACCGTGATGCTCCCTCTATTTCTTTTTGTTAATCACCTCTGGCACCTTCGTTCACCAGAACCTTCACGGGAAGAACATAAGGGATCGCCAGCACGGCGCAGGCATGCGGTCTGCGCCGGTGGGGGTGGGCACTGCAGGGACGGAACCACCTGCAGAAAAGACGCTGAGTCCACGAAGAGCCCTTCTAGCCTCATACACTGACCTGCAGCCCTGTTTGGGGCACAGGGAGAAGGATGTTGCCTGAGGGCCAGTGAGAGGGAGGGGGGTGGCAAGGTCATTCCTGGTCTTGGAGATTTTTAAGGGCTGTGAATTCTTTTCCATTACAAAGCAGGTCCTCAAAAACATCCAGACAAGAGAGGGACAGGATCTGCTGCCTGCTATGTAAGCAGGGTTGCCAAGTAAATGCAGGACGCCCAGTAAAATGGGATATTCCGATGAGGAGGAAACGAATTTTTAGTTTAAGATATGCCATATATCTCATGGGACGTAGCCCGCCTCCACTCCAACACGGCTTTGCTGGATAGAATTCACATAACCTGCCGTCCACTCATGTCACCGGGGGACTTCAATGTGTTTGGAAAAGTCACACTTGTGCAGCCATCGCCACAGTTGATTTGAGAAAATACTCTTTGCCTAAGAAATCCCAAAGGAACATGTACCCTTAGCCCACATTTGTCCGTCTTCCCAGCCCCGCCGACCCGAATCCAGCCCGGAGCAACCACTAATCTTCTCTCTTCCTCTACAGATTTCTGTAGTCTGGACTTCCACATACTATGTGGTCTTTTGTAACTGGCTTTTTCAGCTCAGTGTAGCATTTTCAAGATTCAGTCATGTTACACGCATGTGTGTCTCTGAGTAATATCCCATTGTACGGGTGTACCACATCACGTGTATTCACTCCTCTGTTGGTAGACATTTGCGTTGATTCCGATGTTTGTCCATTATCAGTAATGCTGCTACAAACATTTATATACGAGTGTTTGTATGGAAACTGTCTGTGTTTGTCTTGGGTTTATACCTAGGAGGGAAATTCATGGGCGGTATGTGCGTGAGACATACTTATACTAAAAAATATTCACGATCTGTCTGAAAATCCAATGTAACAGAACACCCTGAGTCTTTATTTGCTGAATCTAGCCACCTGAGCTGTAGAAAGGTCCTTTTGGCCGCAGAGTGGAGCGTGATGCAGAGGTTGGCCCCAAGTAACAGTGGAGGCTCAGCTGGGGACCGTTTCAAAAAGACAGCATGCCATGCTGGTGGCTTGGCCTCCTGCTGGCTCCACAGACACATAGAGAAGGGCTAGATGTGAGAGAGACCTATGGGCCTCGGACGGGTCATGCGTTAGGGGGTTGGGGAGGGAAGAAGCAGGCTGGAGGACAGCGCCGTTGGAGGGCAGGACCACCAGAGAGATGTTAAGTCTGGTAGGACATGGCTGGGGTGGGGCACTGTGGCCGAGTCTCCTGCATGCCCCTTACTCACTGGTTCACCACCAATAGAAGACTCTTCACTCTGCTCTGCTGCCATTTCCTGTGGCATCAGCTTCTCCTGCCGGTCCCGCTCTTCCTGGGCAGTCCCCACACTTGGTGCTGGTGGCAAAGCTCCTTCCTTCCACTCGACCCTGGTGCCGCATCTTATTCGTGCACAGCTGTGCTTTTTTCCCTGGACATGGGGGTGGGGGGTGGAGAGCGAGTATCACGTATTGGTACGATCTGCAGGATTTAAGATTTAAGAAAGAAAGCAAATAGATGAAAAAGAAATTGTTTAGACTTCATGGACAAGCAACTTCTCACCTGAGTGTCCTTGGGGAGGAGAATACACAACATATTGGTGAACTTGGGCTCAAGGCAAGAACGGGAAGACTCTGATCAGAGTCCTGGGGACTGGGGGACCTATCAGTTCTGTTTTTTAATTTTGAAATGAACCTAAGAGGGAATCCCAGAAATTACAGCTTGGGGGTGACAGCCTTGGCTCCATGACACAGCAGCCTTTCCCGTCTGCGAATCAGAGGGGCTAAAAGTACTCGAGGTCTGTCATCCTGACAGCAGGCTGGTCAGGGGATTTCACCTTCTTCCTGTGTCAGCAGCTGGTTTAAAACCAAAAAGGAAAACCAAGTTACTTGCCTTCTAACTTCACTCTTCCAGGGGTAGGATTGTGTTTTCATGGCTTCTACTCTCAAAGAAAGGAAGCTGGGGTTTTATCGTGTGTTGTTCTGTGTCCCACAGTCAGGACCCCAGGAACTGGTGGGATGGGGACAAGCCCGTCCTAGAAACCTGTGGAAGAGAACCATCTCCACATGAACTCTGAAGAGCCCGCATGCCTAGCCGTGTAAGGCTGCTTGGATTTTCTAGAGTTTGTCTTGGTTTTCCTTGTCCCTGGTTGAGTTATGACCTTCTTGGGTCAGGTCTGTATGATCGTGTAGAGTATGTTCTATCTAACAGATAAGAATGCCCATATGGGAAGCAGGTAAAACCCCACGTCCCAAGAGTTGAAATGGACCCCGCGGGATCCTTAGTGAATGTGTCTTCACTTTGTTACCCTCTTCCCGTGTCATTTCTTCTGACCCAGTTCAGCTCAAAGAATTTAGCTGGGAAAGCCTAGATGTAGAGAGAAAAAGACCTAACAGGAGCCAGAAGCACTGGAAGGTCTGAGGCTGGACACTGCGGTCGGTTGTTCTGCTCCCAGCTCTGAACTTGAGCCCCAAACCTCTGTGCCAAGGGCCGCAAAGACTCTTCTTCAAGGTCAAGGAACTACTTATTGCTCAGCCTATGGCTGCTGCCTCTCACAGGAGTGTCTGGCATGGGGATGTGCATGGGCCCATGATGCCTGGAAAGGGAACGTGGATCTTTCCGAAGGCCGGCTGCCTCCCTGCCTTGAGTCTGGACGGAGACTGTGGGGAGAGGTGCAGTTGGTTTCACTCTACGTAGGGCCGACTTCCCCGTGATCCCTTACAGCAGCTCTATGAGTGGCCTTTGGAAGCACAGGCATCTCTCCCCTGGTCCATCCCCCTGGGGCCACCCCCAGGTCATCTGGGGGGCCAGGCCAGCAGACACCACAGGCATCTGCAGAATACCATCTGCCGCGTGACCTGTTGGGTGAGCGGTCCCCATCTTGGGGGCTGCCGTTTGAATGTGTCTGTCCCACAGTGTCTCCTCCCACCCCCTCGCTGCCCCCACCAACCATCAGTCCCTTGGGGAGGTAAAGAGGGGGAGGACCCCTCTGCCATCACATAGGGAGGAGAACCAGGAATCCCGAGGGCTTGGCGGTCATCTCCCCATATAGCTTTGCTTTTATATTTCTGAGCGTAATTATTTCTAATATGAGCCTTGAAACTCTTTCTGATTTTTCCTTCCTCTGCTAGTGATTTATTAATGGATGCACCCGC